>NC_136262.1:20140935-20546442 GCF_964187855.1 Myxine glutinosa
AGTGACATGGTTCTTTTAACAAAGAAATCACCGAAGTGTAAAAGAAACTCACCAGATTGATATACCGAGTTCAGAAATTAAACCCAAGTCAAGAAGAAAAAAAATATTCCATATTAAATGCCAAGTCTGTATATATATATATATATATATATATTTATATATATATATATATATGTATATATATATATATATCAATATATATATATTGTTGCGGTTTTCGAACCCACACTTTTGTAAATAAATAATCACTTGTAAATATGACATTAAAGGTTAAAGGTTGCACCCCTAGTTAGTCCACAAGCAACACGTAGGCCACCATAGGAACTTAGTTATTTCATTATTATGTGTTTCAGATAAGGCCGTGTTTCCAAGAGTTGAATCTGCGTTGCGTCAATCAAATAAGGAGTAGGCCCTTTCGTCCATTTTGCGACCTCCCTCTCCAAGCGCCGCCATTACGCGGCTTGCCAGCAGCGTTCGCTGCCTTGCTGCTGAAGCTCGCTCAAACGACGCCATTGACCATGCGGTCAGGCCCGAGGAAAAGGGGGCGGGACGCCAAGAACATGGTGTGGCCTGTCAACCAGCCGTCAAAGGCGTGGCCGGTAAGCCTTCACCAGCCAACCAGGGCTGAGGTGAGATCGCTGGCGGGCGTGGCTTCATGAAGCGCCGGAGTGATCTTGGCTCACGTAATATAAGTGCGAACGAAGAGCCCTTTCACAGGACTCGCGTGAAAAGGATTGGTGAAAGGACTTGCTGAGAAACACGCACTACAAACGAACTGTGCACAGGGACTTCTTCTTTTTCACGGACTTGTTGGAGGCGCGCATATTGAAAGGACTTGGAGAGGGTGCGTTTAGCACGACCATCCATTTATTAAGTACGCTGAAGCATCCCAGTCCCCCTGCTATATGTAAGGTCCGCTCACATCCAACGATACGCGGAGCTGCCTGCCGGGTTTCGCCCGCGGAACCGGAGCCTGAACGGAGTCGACTGGAGCCTGGACCATCTACCTGGACCTTCCACCCGACCAGCTACAATCCCCGTGTGAGTGTGTATGTTTGTCTGGGGTCATAAGTTAAGACTGTTTTTAAGACTGCCCTGTGTCCTGCTTCTTCTTCCTCTTCCTGTACATTCTTTCCTTTCCTCTTCTTTTTGGTTTGTAAATAAATTACCTTGTTCTTTCTTGGTTTTCCCTAATCCGATCGCATCCGTCCTTTCTTTCAATTGAGTACCTGTGGCACGATTCGGAACAGCTAGAATCGGGTTTGGTCGTTGTTAATAGCTCGGATCGCGGATTGCTAACCGCTCGGCATTTTCCATCTTATCCGTGGTTCGAGCGGGAGTTATTCCCTCGTTTCCGGCGGGCGTTAGTACTGAGGTAGCAGCGAACCCCTAGGCCTAGCAAACCCTACCTAACGCCGCGCCGGGAAGGACGTTATAGCTTCCCAGGACTTGGGACGGCCAGCTAAAAGGACAAGGGGATTAACCCCCCCCCCCCCCCCTTGAAAAGGGGAGAGCCGACCCCCGAGATCCGCAACACTATATATATATATATATATATATATATACAACAATATATATATAACAATATGTATATATATGTAGATATATTATAGAAAATCTTTATTATCACATTTTCAGGGAAATTATTATTTGGTGACACCATTAGATAACCATCATAAAAACATAAATCACAAAGGGAATAAGAAAGCAAAATAAAAGGATATTGTATAAAGAAAACAAAATAAAAAAGATATATATGAAATATATATGAAAGATATAAATGAAAAAGATATATATATATATGTTGCAGCTTTGCCAAGTTCTTCTAACAATGCTCAAATAATGTGATGCAAAAGGTTAAAGCGATAGGTATGAAATAGCCAAATATGTACAGGACATTTTCTTTCCAGACATGTGGAGTTGGAAGAGTGGTGGGTTTTGTTGCGTCAAGGCATGAGGTTGGAGGTAGAATATAAATTACGATTAGGAGCATACCTTGAGTCAATGCTCAGCAGAGTAAAATGCCCTTTTCACACATTGTCAGTTTGGATGGAAAACGGAAAAGGTGGGGGTGTCAGGGTGGGATCTCACACAGATTGTTTCTGCGAGCTGGAACATGCATCTGCTCGAGCATCTCCCACTATCTTTCCCTTTTCTGGCACAGTGATCAAGGCACGCCATTGCTTTTGGCCTCCGCACTAAATGGAAACAAATGGTGTCCTGAAGAACAAGCATTTCTGGAAATGGGAGGAAAACCTCTCAGAGTGTGATGCCCGTCAGGGAAAGGCAGCAGAGGTTAAATGTTAAACGCTAGCAAAGCACTACTAAGATCACCTCGAGGGTGAATTGAATTCCGCAGAATTTGTTGCCACCTTGTTCAATTATTTTCTTTTCACAAAAGGCATTTTCAAAATGATTTACAGATTTCTCCGAGCCTTTTTAGGTTGGCATTCCTCGGGGAGAAGGTTACTGAAATTGTCCACGATATCTGTGTCTGCAAGTGTAATTAATCTTTCGGGGTTGAGTTGACGAAGGAGACAGGAATATGGGGGGTAGGGGGGCGTGACGATTCAATTCCACTCCAGCAACAAAACGACAATGCAGTTCATCTGGGGAAATATATCTGAAAATAGATTTAATGAACCTCATTCCTGTGCAAAGCAAATTCAACATATTTCTTGATTATCATCATAACATGCTGAACTTCAATTATTTCCTGCTTGTTATTTTGAAGAAACGCCGAGCAGTCGAGTCTTGGTTAACAAATGCGTTGTTTATTGGCTGCTTTATAATATAGTGAACAAATAAAGCAATGTTTCGTTTGAAGTATATTAATGGATCATTTGGAATGCATTTTGTGGGAGCAAGGTGTGTTCTCTTGTAAAGAACCCGCAAATAAATATTCCCCTAAATGTAGGGATAAAACAGGACAGAGTGGAAGAGCTCAATTGACAATTTTGTTTCAGAAAAATGGTGGATTTTAAACTTGTCTAACAGGTAGAAAATGGAATTAGGAAGGAGATTGGGAGAAAAGGATGGCGGATTTGGGTCGGAGTTGTGTTTGTATATTTACCTTCTGCCATCGAAGGAAGTTGTTTTCACCCCTGGCTGTTTGTCTGTCTGTCTGTGAACAAGATATCTCAAAAAGTTACGGACGGATTTGGACGAAACTTGGTGAACAGGTTATGTGTGCGACAAGAACGAATCGATTCGATTTTGGTGAAGATCTGAATATGAATTTGGATATGAGAATTATTTAATTTTTAAGTGATTCTTCACCATTGAGAGATCGGGCTAAAACCGACATATAACATGAAATTTTAAAAAGTTATGGACGAGTTATGACTAAACTTGGTGGATGATTTGGTTTGGAGCATACCTTGAATCAATGCTCAGCAGAGTAACAAGCCAATTAGATTTTGGTTCAGGTCCGAATCCAGATCCGGCCTATCAGTGGGATACAAAGCATAAACTGTTCAGGTTGGTGGAGGTATGCGCTCTACCGAGTGCCGTTCTAGTTTGTATATATATATTTGAGGGTCATGAAAGGGCTTGTACAGTGAAAGATCAGGACATAACAGACAAAAATATGGGCAATGCCCCTGTGTTCACCT
The DNA here is from genome assembly GCF_964187855.1 of Myxine glutinosa. Classification (NCBI taxonomy): domain Eukaryota; kingdom Metazoa; phylum Chordata; class Myxini; order Myxiniformes; family Myxinidae; genus Myxine; species Myxine glutinosa. The sequence goes on from NC_136262.1 coordinate 20,144,550, forward strand.
GGTAGCCAGAGAACCACTGGTAGGCGTGGACGACCCACCCACGGAATATGTAATGGAGAAGAAAGTAAATAGTCTAGTAGGAAGATTAGGTCCTCCTGCACCCCCTGGAGATATACTTCTAATCAATGTTTCTGGATTGGAAAAAATGTGTAGAAAATGACTAGCTATGGCCCCAAGCTGAAAAAATGTCCCACATACCATTTTTATGCAAATTACTGCTGCCATTATCAAAAAAACGATTTTTGACATATCTCAGCCAATATTGCAGATAATTGAAAAATGAAGGTGTCTAGACCCATGTTTTGAAGGGCATAGATCATGATAGAACTATTCATAACATGATTACATGTGTCTATGGTATACTAGTATGCATATTAATGCTGTAATTACAAAATAATCAGTTTTACAAATGATAAGGATACGTTAATACTGCAGATAACTTAACATGGTACATAAGGGGTCTAAACCCAGGTATTTTCAAGGTTAAATGTCAACAAGATGCTCCTGAGTCTTGCATAGGGGCGGGACATTGGCAGTAACATTGGTACCACTCAACTTTTCTTCCCACCATTGACTTTGTATTGCGAGAGATTTTCACTTGCTTATTTAAAGGTTTCTCACCCAGCCCACGTAAAATCTACCAACTCCTGCTGTTAACTCCCAAACATATTTTTTTATGTTATCCAATCACAGTGCAGAAATGACAGACTAGAGATCCAAATTAGTGCTGCTATAGCTGCCATTTTACATTTCCATCCATGTAACATGCGCGCTCGCGCGCTCGTATCAATTGGTAATGTGGTGGATTGGTAACGTTTGGTATTGATGATATTGATACCAATTACCAATTGATATTGGTAATTTGATACCGTTATTGATGATATTCATACCGTTACCAATTGATACGCGCTCGTATCAATTGGTAACGTTGATGTTATTGAATACCTCAGTTGAAAGTTCAGTCTTCCATTCCATCTGTGTGTTGTTCTTGGTATTCATCCTCCAATCTAGCCAGGTAAGATGCTAACTATAATGTTACTCACACTCTTGACTTCAGTTTCTGCATGAAATCATAAACAGGCAGAATAACAGCTGAGCCAGCTAGCACCATGTTAGCTAACGTTAAAGCTAGCCTCATCTATGTACAGTATGTTCCTAATGTCGGTGTAACTTAAACTTTTGTTAATGCCAAACATGAGACATATCTGTTGACTTCTGTATATGAATTGAACCAGAAAGAGGCACGACAGCTGAGCTAGCTACAGTAACTTAGCACAGTTTCATTGGCCTAGATAGCTAACGTTAGTGTGGAAGAATTTAGATGTTTTAGCTATTAGCACTTTTGATGCCACTAAACATGGTTTAGTCAGCTAAAAAGTACCCTAGTGTAGAACATGACTCAGAACCTCTGTTACCTCACTGAAAACTCAGAGCCTCCTTTCACAGGCACTTTTAACATCATTCGTGATTTCTTATTTGTCATTTAACAGTGATGGTAGACATCGACAGCAAGCATGCCCAAAAGAAAACGGAGTGTAGAACCTGCAGCCCAAAGCTCTCCTCCTACATGCATCCTTCATGTACCATCCATGTCTGATCATGGGGATTTCACGCCCCTCCGTAAAATTAAAGGATCTGCTTCAGAAAAACTGCAACTGCTTCAAAAGATCCGGGATAGACGTCTCAACCAACCGCATGACTCCCCATGTCGTATGCAATCAGTATGTGATCAGATCCCGGCAACTCTTCCTGATGACCTAGAAAGAGTAGGATATCACAGCAAGTGTTATAAGCACTTTGTCCGCCACTTTCATCGTCTGGGAGATGATACAGAACCAGGGCCATCAACCTCATCATGGCATCACTCTCCTCGTAAACCAGGAGGTTCTGCTGAACCCATCTTCCCGCCAGAGTGTATATTTTGTGAGAAAGTTGAGACCAAAGATGCTCATCGCAATACTGAGAGGCCTACAACCTTCCCATCCTTTAAAAACAAAGAAAATGCATGGGAGCAAATCGAAACACGGGCTGAGAAAATGGGTCTCTATCGACTCCATCGAAAGGTGAAAAACAAAGACCTCTTTGCATGTGAGGCCAAACACCATCCGTCATGTTTTAAAGCTTTCCGCACAGCATTCTACAACTATGAGCGTGCGATTCACAGAGCCGAAGCACCAAAGGAGCAGGCTTGCATGTCAGCCGCCCATGAAAAGGCATTCAACTCAGTACTGGAACACATTCAAACCCAGGTCATCCAGCAGAATAAAGTTCTACAGCTTTCTTCCTTGCGCTTGCTCTATGTCGAGGAACTGAAACTGAATGGATATGAGAACTCAAATTATCGGTCAGAGAAACTACTGAAACGCCTACAGAATGACCCAATCAAGGAGCATATCCACTTCACGAAGGTTGATCATGACAAATGTGATGTCATTTCTTTCTGGCTTGTGCACAGCTCAAACATAACAGTTTCCAATGCTCTCGCACGAGCATTCACACTCGGAAGCACAAACAAGAACCAAAATGTTGCCCTCCAACTTCGCCAGGGTATTCTACAGGCTTTCAGAGAGTGTAAAGACCAACCATGGCCACCAACAGCTGAAGACATGGAGCTCAATCCTGAAGACATCCTACCTCCAGACCTTGTCCGCTTTCTCAGCGTGCTAATGACTGGCAAGGAGGGCATCGAGACAGAAAAGGTGAAGCGTCTGGTCTTCTCCATTGGACAAGATCTGTGCCGTGCAGTGTCAGATGGAAAATGGAAGTTACCAAAGCACATTCTCCTCTGTGTGACTGTAAGGCACCTGTTCCGAAGCAAACAGCTCACCACAATACTACACAGGCTTGGACACTCTGAGAGCTACGATTTCGCCTTGGAGTTGGAAACTGCTCTCGCCAAGGTCCTGGATGAAGTCTCAACTTATCGTACACCACAAATTGTGACAGGAGAGGGCAACCTTGTATTCCACTGTGAGTGGGATACAGGGTCAGGTGTACCTGGATACAGGGTCAGGGAAGCATCGCCAACTTGTCAACGTCTCTGAGCTGGCAGAATCCCTGGGAGAGGACTACTGTGCCACTCTCCTGGGGTACTATGTGTTCAGCGGAGAAGACTGCACCAGTGCCTTCAAAGGGAAGGGAAAAGTCGGGCCCTTGAAAAAGCTGGAGAAGAATCCCAGGTTTCACAGGGCATTCGGTGAACTGGGTGACAACTGGGATGCCAACCCTGAGGTGGAGAGGCAGTTAGAAAAATTCACCTGTGTGATGTACGGCCAGAGTCGCGAGCCATCAGTGGACATTGTCCGTGCCAAGCTGCTACGAAAAATGGTGGGAGAGGACAAGACCCTCACATCCAAGTCCAAGGTTGATCTGGCTCGCCTTCCTCCATGCCAGTCTGCCCTGAAGCCGCACATCCAGCGTGTGAACCACCGCGTAGCATTGTACAAAAGAGCCGATCAACCTATCATCGAAAAGCCAAAACCTTATGAGGAGCAAGGATGGATAAGGACTGATGAAGGACTGTTGAAACCAATGTGGTCCAGTGGTCCCATCCTACCAACCTCACTGGTGGATCTTCTGAACACAGGAGAGCACGAAGAGGAGGAGGAAGAGGAAGGAGAAGAAGAGTTTGACTCTGACGATTTCGATGAAAATGATGATGACTGACTCAGTGTAGAATCACTAATGCTAATGATGTTTATCTAAAACAAGCAAGAGAAGAGTGGTCACATTGAGTGCTAGGACTATTTTGACAGTTGTAATATTTAGAAAAATAAAACTTTGTGTTAACGTCTGTGTAGACGGACCTTAATATGAGTCTATTATTTCGTAAAACTGTGATTATTTTGTAAATAAAGCACTAATTAGCATACTAGCAAACCATAGACACAGGTGATCTTGTTATGAATAGTTCTATCATGATCTACACCCGTCAAAACATGAGTCTAGACACCTTATTTTTTCAATTATCTGCAATATTGGCTGAGATATGTCAAAAATCGTTTTTTTGATAATGGCAGCAGTAATTTGCATAAAAATGGTATGTGGGACATTTTTTCAGCTTGGGGCCATAGCTAGTCATTTTCTACACATTTTTTCCAATCTAGAAACACTGATTAGAAGTATATCTCCGGGGGGTGCAGGGGGACCTAGTCTTCCTACTAGACTAAAATACCTATTTTTGAGGAGCAAACCTTAGACCCGCTTTGACCCTCCGTTAAGCCCCACAGACCCTGATATTTTTTTAATGCCATGACAACACTTTGGGACATCACAGGTGATGAAGATTATGGTCAGGTTTCATCAAAATTGTGTGTGTAGTTTTGGAGAAGAAGATCCGAGTGTTTCCATACTGACTGAATCACTGACATACTGATGGATACCAAGCGATGCAAATACCTTACCTGAACTATGTTCCAGGAGAGCCAAAAACAAGACGCAAAACATGCATGTTTGGGGTGGAAGGAAACTCCAAGGAGGGAAAACCAGAAAATTGTAAGGAGGAGGAATTTGGATGGGGTTACCAAGAGATCGTGGTTTAGGAATCGGGGTGATCTGTGATGGTAAGAATGAGATTAACGAGGATGTGGAAGTTGATTCCACAGGAAGGAAAAAATCGGAACAAATGAATGGATATGAGCAATGATCCTGGATTTAAGTAGTTTCACCAGAAGTGGGTTGATGGTGTACCGTGTGACTCTGTAGAAACCTGGGGGGAAGGTGGATGAGGGGTGGGACAATACATGGAAAAAGCAGAGGGTGCAAGACCAGAAAGGAGTCGGTAAAAGACAGAGTGAGTGACCACCGACGTCTCTGCGATGATGAAGTGATAAGCTCATAGACTCTCCTTCATCGTGGGAGATTCAATACTGTACTCTTGAAAGTCTTGGTTTCCATGGTGTCAAGCTAAGCAAGATGTGAGGCAGGGGAGCCAGCCCAGAGGGGAAAGCAGTACTCCATCAAACTGCTGATAAAGACCTTGTTGGTGGAAAGTTCAGGTTTGCCGAGGAAGGCCAAGGATTTTCCAGAGAGATCATTGATGAATTTGTATATTCTTAAAATCCTTGTGTTTCTTGAACCATCGTGCGTATCTGCTTGCGAGGTCTTTTTGAGAGTCCTCATGTTGTCAGGGTCTCCATGGCTGAATTTTTTTTGTCTTTCTCCAACAACGACATTTGAGGCAAAAGAGCAAAAATCTGCTAATTGCTGGAACCGAGACGTGTTTATAATTATAATACTGTGGCGGACACAAAAGCCCACTGGCGTGGTGACATCATTCCACGCACCAAGTGGGCGGTGGCCACGTCCGAGGGGTAGGCGTGGCCTCATGAGAGACACCGGGCGCCCAGCCCGGAGCGGTACAGTGTTACAGTGTAGTCTTGAATAAAGGCGTTTATATGTTACCGCTTGTCCGCTTCCTCCTTGCTCACAAGCAGCGCGCGTAACGCCGCGCTTTATTGGTGACCCTCGACGTTGGATCTGCCGGAGCGATCCTTCCACACGCGACGCCATCGCCATGGCCGCCTTCGTCAAACTTCCGGAATTTTGGGAGGCTCAGGCCGAAGTCTGGTTCGTCCAGGCCGAAGCCCAATTTCAGCTTCGGCACCTCACCGGCGATGACACGCGCTACTGCCACGTCGTCGCCTCCCTCGGGCCCGGCACGGCCGCTCGAGTTGTGTCCGTCCTTCGCCACCCACCGGACGGCCACAAGTACGAGGCACTCAAGCGGCTACTCCTAGCCACGTTCAGACTCACGGACGACGCACGGGCCGACCGCCTCCTGGATCTCCCCGAGCTCGGTGAGACGCGCCCGTCGGTCCGAATGGACCATATGCTGTCACTGTTGGGCGACGAAGCCCCCGGTTCGCTATTCCGGGCGTTTTCCGTCGCCAACTTCCAGCGCAGGTTCGCCTCGCGTTGGCCGGGACCGGGCTAACGGAACCCCGAGCATTGGCGGCCGAGGCGGACAAGTACTACGCCGCTTCGGACACGCGGGCGAGCGTTGGCGTGGCCGTCACGGCCTTCGACGCTGCTGTTCCACAGCATCATCTTCTACAGCACGCTGATGTTCCACAGCATCATCTTCTACAGCACGCTGATGTTCCACAGCATCATCTTCTACAGCACGCTGTGGTTCAGCAGCATGCTGATACGCACCTCGTGAACGCCGCCACGCCCCGCCCACCGCCGCGGCGAAAACCGCCACCGCGGGGAAACCCGTCGACTCCACCGGCCTGGCGGAGCCAGCCGCGCTCCTCCAGCTCCACCACCTGGTGCTGGTTCCACGCCAAGTTCGGCCACGAAGCTCGGCGGTGTCATCCGCCGTGCTCCTTCAACGGGTCGGGAAACGCCCGGGCCGGCGCTCAATTGTGGCGATGAGCGCCGGCCGTTCGAGCAGCCTGCTGTTCATAACGGACACCTTCTCCGGGCGCCGTTACCTGTGCGACACGGGAGCACAGGTGAGTGTCATTCCCGCCGGCATGTCAGACAAGCACGCCGCGGGTGGGGGCCCCGCGCTGCTTGCCGCGAACGGGACGCCCATCCGTACGTACGGAAAACGCTGCCTCTCTCTGCGGTTTGGAGGGCAGGTTTTCCGATGGACGTTCGTCACCGCCGACGTGCCCATGGCACTGCTTGGCGCGGACTTCCTGTGCGCTAATGGGCTCCTGGTCGACGTCAAGCGCAGACGGCTTGTCCAGGCCGAGACGTTCAGCTCGCTCGCATGTGCGTTGCCCAGCTCAACGAGCGGCTTGCCAAGCGGCTTGCCGAACGATTCGGTTCCGGCCACGTTGGTCTGTACGCTTCCGGCAGCGGACGCATTCACCCGCCTCCTCGCCGGTTTCCCGGCCCTCACGCGGCCCACCTTCTCGGCGGGGGCCGTCAAGCACGGGGTGGCCCATCACATCCCCACCGTCGGGCCACCGGTCTACGCCCGGGCACGCCGCCTCGAGCCGACGAAGCTGGCGGTGGCAAAAGCGGAGTTCGCTACCCTGGAGCGACTCGGCATCGTTCGGCGCTCAGAGAGCGCTTGGGCGTCGCCGCTGCACATCGTGCCGAAGCCCGGCGGGGGATGGCGACCGTGCGGGGACTATCGCCGTCTCAATGACGCCACGACTCCCGACCGCTACCCCGTCCCCCACATTCAGGACTTTTCCGCCCGTTTGGCGGGCAGGTCCTTCTTCTCGAAGGTGGACCTCATACGCGGCTACCATCAGGTCCCCGTCAGGCCGGAGGACGTCCCGAAGACGGCAGTCATCACGCCATTCGGACTCTTCGAGTTCCTGCGCATGCCCTTCGGTCTGAAGAATGCGGCTCAGGCGTTCCAGCGACTGATGGACAGCGTCCTGCGCGACTTGGATTTTGTCTACGTCTACCTGGACGATATCCTCGTCGCCAGCGCGTCCCGCGAAGAGCACCTACGCCACCTCCGCACGCTCTTCGAACGCCTGGGCCAGCATGGCCTGATTGTGAACCCCGCAAAGTGCCGGTTCGGCGCCGCCACAATCGATTTTCTGGGGCACCGTGTCACCAGGCACGGAGCCGTCCCCCTGCCGGCCAAGGTGGAGGCGGTGAAGGGGTTTCCGCGCCCCCGCACGATCAGAGGGCTGCAGGAGTTCCTGGGCATGGTGAACTTTTACCATCGGTTCCTGCCCCGTATCGCCCAGCTCCTGCGCCCCCTGCACGAAGCTCTCCGAGGTAAGCCGGGCAAAGGCGACGTTACCTGGACCGAGCAGATGCACACGGCGTTCACGGGCGCGAAGCTCGCCTTGGCTAACGCCACCATGCTCGCGCACCCGGCGCCCGATGCACCGATCGCCCTCACCACCGATGCCTCGGACTACGCGGTGGGCGCGGTGCACGAGCAATGGGTGCGTGGAGCTTGGCAACCGCTGGCGTTCTTTAGCCGGCAGCTTCGCCCGCCCGAACGCCGTTACAGTACCTTCGACCGCGAGTTGCTCGGACTTCACTTGGCGGTCAGGCACTTCCGCCATCTGCTCGAGGGCCGGGCGTTCACTGCCTTCGTCGACCACAAGCCGCTGATCTTCCCGATGGGCAAGGTCACCGAGCCGTGGTCGGCCCGGCAGCAGCGTCACCTCTCGGCCGTGTCCGAGTACACGACGGACATCCAGCACGTCGCGGGGAAGGACAACCCGGTGGCGGATTGCCTTTCCCGGGCCGTCGCCCACGCAGTCCACCTCGGCATCGACTATGCCCGGATGGCAGCGGACCAGGCCGCTGACCCCGACGTCCAGGCCTTGCGGACCGCCGTCACGGGCCTCCGCGTCACCGAGGTGCCGTTCGACGGCGCGGGCGCGGCCCTCTTGTGCGACGTCTCCCTCGGGCGTCCTCGCCCCATTGTGCCCGCGGGCTGGCAGCGCCAGGTGTTTGACGCCATCCACGGCCTGTCCCACCCGGGCGCGAGGGCCTCCCAAAGGCTGATCGCCGACAAGTTCGTCTGGCATGGCCTCCGGAAGGCCGTCCGCGGCTGGGCCAGGACATGCCTCGCGTGCCAGCGCGCCAAGGTGCACCGGCACACCCAGGCCCCGTTGGCCCCGTTCACGGTGCCGGAACGCCGGTTTGACCACGTCCACGTGGACCTGGTGGGACCTCTGCCCCCCTCGCGGGGTTTCACCCACGTCCTCACCATGGTGGACCGCACCACCCGGTGGCCGGAGGCCGTGCCCTTGTCGTCGACAACGGCGGCCGATGTCGCACAGGCTTTCATCGCCACCTGGGTCGCCCGGTTCGGCGCCCCCTCAGACATCTCATCCGACCGCGGCCCCCAGTTCACCTCGGAGCTCTGGGGGGCGGTTGCGCAGGGGCTCGGGGTCCGGCTGCACCGAACCACGGCCTACCACCCCCAGGCTAACGGCCTGTGTGAGCGATTTCACCGCTCATTGAAGGCCGCGCTCCGGGCCACCCTCCGCGACGGCGGCTGGGTCGACAGGCTCCCCTGGGTCCTGCTGGGCCTCCGGACGGCGCCCAAGGAGGACCTGCGCGCATCCGCGGCGGAGTTGGTCTTCGGGCAACCGCTGCGGGTGCCGGGCGAGTTCCTCCCCGACTCCACGGCACCATGGTCCGCGGCACAGCAGCGCTCCGCTCTGCAAGAGACCGCCCAGAGGTTCGCCCCGGTGCCAACGGCATGCCACGGGCACCCACCGACGCACGTCGCCCCGGAGCTTCGCACGGCGGAGTACGTCTTCGTCCGCCACGATGCCCATCGGACACCACTGCGGCCCCCGTACGACGGGCCTTTCCGCGTGCTGGAGACCGGGGCGAAGCACTTCACCCTGGACATCGGCGGTACTCCTGACAGCGTTTCGGTAGACCGCCTCAAGCCGGCCCACCTCGATGTGGACCATCCACCGCCAGTGGCCCGACCCCCACGTCGGGGCCGCCCTCCTGCGGGCGGACCCCCGGCACCGCACAGCCCCGCCGCCACGCCGCCCCCCGGTCCTGCACCCATCCCAGGAGCAGCCAGGGGCATCCCACCTGGCATCCCTGCACCCCGGACGCCGCCGATCGCCAGGGGGCGCTTCGGCCGGGTCATTCGTCTGCCCCGCAAACTGGCCCTCCAGGTGCGCGGGAATTCTGGGGGGGCGCGTGTGGCGGACACAAAAGCCCACTGGCGTGGTGACATCATTCCACGCACCAAGTGGGCGGTGGCCACGTCCGAGGGGTAGGCGTGGCCTCATGAGAGACACCGGGCGCCCAGCCCGGAGCGGTACAGTGTTACAGTGTAGTCTTGAATAAAGGCGTTTATATGTTACCGCTTGTCCGCTTCCTCCTTGCTCACAAGCAGCGCGCGTAACGCCGCGCTTTAATACTAGCATTTAACCTGGTTCCACCTGGCTGTTGTAAGAGAATTTGTTCCCAATAGAGTGTGGAATATTAAGGAGTTTGCTTGACATGTCCTTTGACAGCATAATATTCACTTCCTGGTAAAACTGCTTTAAGGTTTCAGAAATTGACTAAATCGTTTGTGGTTATATTATTTCTTATTTCCGGTAGGCGTGAGAACCAGCGACTCTGCGCCAATACAACGCCCGTGTTCGCAATCTAGCTACAAAAATGCACATAACTCGACATTGCATTAATACCAATATTTGTAGACCGGCGCATGCACTGTCCAGACAGACCCAAGAGCTCTCTGAGCTATTTTGCTATCCCGAGGCCAAAAACACTCCTGAGCCTTCCATGGTGCTTTCCTACTACCAATGAGGTTCAATTTTACTTCGCCGAACAGACATTAATGGGCGAATTCAGGCTGATAGTTCACAAGCAGTCTTCAATATTTATCTAAAAGTACATAATGCATATCTCATAACGTTTTGGCCCTGCATGTAATTGTGTGCACATTATATAACTTACTGCATGAACTTTAAAGTTTGGCCAAAATCTGTTGTTTATGATTTGGTGGACCTGAGAAAGTTAGAAGTTCATAAAGTGAGTTTCTAAGTCGTAGTCTGAAGAGCTGACACTTTTCAACATGAGGATGCACAGAGCCAAAATTATTTATCTTTACCTGACATCTTTTCTAACTATGCCAGATACTAATAGCTCCGAGCAGATACCTTTGAAATCAACCCTTTTCATTGGTGAACGGAAGCTATCCTTGCGGCTCCCTGGACTTTACAGTGTAGTCTTAGGTATCCAATTGTTTTAAAACAAAAGCAACAAAACTCTGTTTCCCTCAAAATGTTGTGTGTCAATCCATCCTGCTTTGTCCTCATGTTGCTTTCTTGTACCAACTGTCTACTGGACTGTGTGTCCTCACCTGAGAAGGTAGCGATGGTTCTGTCCAGCCTCGGTCCTGCTTTGGTTCTCCTTTCACTGCATTCTTCGGCCTGGCGTTCTCCTTTGGCCAACTCTTCTGCTTCAAAATCAGCAAACGTCATTCCTATCCACAAGAAAGGTGCACAAACAGATCCGCCGAACTGCAGACGGTAACATTACCTCTGACTACTTGTGATGTCATTTAAATCATCATTTCTGCTAACTTCTTATTCTTTCCTCTTTTTAAAACATCCTGGTCGCTAACCATACGTTTGGATTATGGAGCATTCACTTGACTCTGGATGTTGCTCTATCATTATTGGCTGGAGGCCCCAAATCTCAAACAAAGTGTCAGGACCATCCATATCTTGAGGAATCAACATGGTCTGGAATCCTGCTCAACTTGCCAAGATCACAGCCTGTGCCATAAAGGGGAACATTCACACCTGGGTTTCTTAATTCTTCCACTCGCACAGTCAATGTGTTGCTATCGATGTAACGCTCTCCTCTCCCAGTGGAGGTTGGAGTAGCCCACCTCTCCCAGTGGAGGTGGGAGTACCCCAATGCGGTGTATTGGGCCCAGTCTTATTCTTCATGTACATACAACAACTTCTCTGGTGCTGTGGAAACACTCTCTTCCTGCTTTCAGATGACGACGCATTATATCGTACTGTACCGCATTCTACTGACAGCAGCTGCCAATCTCTGCTGATCTAGAATTGATTTGACACTTCCTTGAAAAAAGGAGCATGCCTTTGAATCCAGGGAAGGAGGATTCCTCTGGTAGGATCGTCAATCTTTTTCCACGGTTTGCCATTGAAAGGTGTTTAGTCTCTTGAACTGAAATACCTCACCATTGGCCATGACCTCTTTTGGGCCGACAATATATCAGTGGGCCTCCAAAAGCCAGGTGTAGATGCCATAATTCCATGCCATTTCTTGAAAAATCAGAGAGAACAGCCAATAAGGCCTCTGTTCATAGATCAATGGAATGTACTGCTCTCTCCAGTGGGATGGCACAACACTATCAGATATGTCTCTCCTGGAATCTGTGAAATCCAAAACTCTCAACATTATTGCCACCTCTCACAATAGGGCTGAAGCACAAGGCCACATCAAGGCCACATCAAGGCCACATCAAGTCCACATTGGACACATCATTCCAATGTTACAGGCTCTAGTGTAACCAGTAAGGATCCTCGGTTCAATGTTACAGCTTCTGTTATCAGTAAGGATGCTCAGTCCAATGTTACAGCTTATGTTACCAGTAAGGATGCTCTGTCCAATGTTACAGCCTCTAGTGTTACCAATAATGATCCTCAGTCCAATGTTACAGCTTCTGTTACCAGTAAGGATCCTCAGTCCAATGTTACAGCTTTTGTTACCAATAAGGATCCTCAGTTCAATGTTACAGCTTCTGTTACCAATAAGGATCCTCAGTTCAATGTTACAGCTTCTGTTACCAGTAAAGATCCTCAGTCCAATGTTACAGCTTCTGTTACCAATAAGGATCCTCAGTCCAATGTTACAGCTTCTGTTACCAATAAGGATCCTCAGTTCAATGTTACAGCTTCTGTTACCAGTAAGATGCAGGCTGTAGCTGCTGGTCGCATCACTTTCTGGGGCCGCAGCTGTTCCGCTAATGCAATTCCCTGTATTACCAGTAAGCTGATTCTCATTTTGCCGACCTCGGAAGGATGACAGGCTGAGTCAACACACCTGGTGTTAATTCAACGGCATCACAGGGGCTCAATCTCAGGACCCTAATATCTCAAGCCAGCCACTTTAAACGTTAAGGCAACACCAGGCTTTTTCCCATGGTGACAGGTTTGCTTTGCTACAGGAGAAGGACAATCCAGAAGTCTCGTTCAGTGGAAATGTTGATCACAAAAAAGTTCAATCTGATTTATCAACGTCAAAACATGGTGTTTTTCACCCTCTGGATCATGGTGTTGTTTTACCAATTTAAGAGAATGACCGTGCAGATCGTCTCCCTCCTTCACAACCACAGAAAAGTGTGGAATGCTCAAAATCTCTCTGTAAAGAGGTTGCTGAAGAGGTGTCACGTTGATAAGGTTGAAGATTGAAGAACTGAAGAGGTTGATAAGATGGGGGAGCATGAGCTAAATTTACAAGAGAAATGTGATATTCTGGAACGAGGTAGTACAGCATGAAGCTTCAGGTTTCCCCGATTTGCATTCGGGAAGACTCCCCAGTCCAGCTGCTGGAAAGATCCTTGATGGCGCTCTTCTTGATACAGACCAGTTGTGTAATGATAGTCAAGGCAAAGTTTCATTTCCTATTGATTTGCTGTATGAAGAGTCTGAGAGTGAAGATCAAGTTGAGTGCTCCTCTCAGACTCTCGGGGCTCTAAGTAACCCTTTCAGGTTATGAGCTCCGTGACTTTTTGCAAAAGGAACACAGAGAGCTGAGATGTTGTTTTCGTATATTACATCAAGAGGAAGCCATTTACCGTGTCAGTCATATATATATACGTATATTGTCGGTGTTGGAGTGTTTTGGTTGAGGCCCCTATTTAATTATTGCCACACATTTTGAAAAAAAAACAGGGTGTATTGTAATTGGCTCCATCTGTCTGTCGCTCTATCCACCACGCTATCCCCTCCTGAATGCTGAAGCAGAAATTTACCAAACATGGTAGTTATCATTAACACAACACGAAGGGGCAAGAGCACTGCCATTTTGGCCGTGCCCATATCTGGCCCCCTTAGGGTGGGGTCAAATACCAAAAAATGCAATTACGGGCACATTGTTAAACATTTTTTTCATGAAACTTTGTACATGCGACCAACATGGGGGGGGGGGGGGGTGACATCAATTTTCTTTCTCTTTTTTTCATTGATTAAAAAAATTTCAAATCAGTAAAAAAAATCATTTTTTTTAAGGATTCGAAATCGATGGTTTTCTTGGATTTGACCTCCGGTTCATACCCTAGGGCCGAGGGGGCTCAGACTTGTGGTCATAGGGGTCAAAACAGAAATTTTTTAAACTCTAAATTGATATTGGGTCATTATTGGTGAAACTTTTTACCACCTTTCAACTTTTTTTGGTGGGAAACGTGTGGATTTGCGATAGAACAACATCGACATCGCTCGCTAAATTTTATCTTGTTAAACTCTTACATCATTGATTTTTTTTTTTTTACATTTTACAGTGAACTCTGAGTTTACATCCATTGTAAAGGTTGGGAGGGGTATTCGTCAGGGATGCCCTTTTATCTGGTATACAATATCCCTTGATGGTCAAGCCTCTTTTGATTAACTGCACAGCTTCCTGCCTGGATGTGGTAACTCATTGATGAAATCTGTGAAAGTCTTTGCCTATAATATATGTATATGATGTATGTGTGGTTGTTGTTTGGACTGATGTATGTTAAGCACTGATAAAATATTTACATAAAGCGGTGGATTGTTTGGACTACTACGTTGCAGCCTCGTAAGCCTTGGTTATTTGGGACAAGTGTTGAACGGTGTGGATAGGCCCATGTCCAGCCTCACTGCTAACACCTTCAAACCAATTTGCCTGGTCTTTCAATGGTATAGACTACCTACCATGGTGTTTTCATTGGTGATGTGGCAGTACCAGGCAAATAATCTGGAAGGCCTAGACAATGCCCTCGAGTGGAAGCTTTCATAATGGAAAGATTTACTGACTTTCTTATAGCGGAAGGACACTGGTTATCAACAATCTGGCAGCACCTTTGCGACAGCTGTGGCACAGGATGAAAGCTGTACCCCCTCCTTAACTGTTCCAGTCAAAAATACAAAAGATTTCTGGAGTGGGAAGTTCCTTGAAAGAGAGTGAGGTTCTTCTGGAGTGGGAAACATTGGATGCATCCCAATAATTTGAACTTTCCCCTTGGAGGAAGGTGGTCACGGTATCATAGATATCTTGTTCATATCAGTGACCTTCAGCATTGCTGCGGTTGGGCAGATTCTTTATGGTCCATCCATCTTGGCCTTGTGCTGCATTGCTCTTCTTGTTCTACGCCAGGTCGAAAGACTAAATTATTCATCTGAGTCTGTTTCTCATGGACCTTAAACACATGGACTTGCCTCTACTTGCTCCTTTTTTGGTCACCTCCTCTTGATTCTCGAAGAGATTACCTTATAAAATGGGCCTTGATGCCCAGATGTCTGTCCGCCCGTCCGTTAATGTTTTCCTATTTTTTTCTACTCTTCCTTTATCACCCTGCTGATTGTTCTGAAACTTGACACATGAATACAAGACAGGTGCCTGCACAATCACGCAGGCTTCGATTTTTCAAACTTTAATGATGGGAGCTCCCGAGGCGTTACCCCTGAAACTCTGAATCCCTAATCATCCTTTATTTACCGACTGATTGTTCTGAAACCTGATACAGCCCTTCTACTCGATGGTCGCTCAGTCTTATATTTTTCGATTTTGTTTCAGGGGGCTTCCCAGGGGATCAAGGGATCCCCACGGATGGGGGGTGGGGGGGGGGGGCTAGGGGAGGGGGCAAAATCAGCAAAGGCCCAAACTACAAACTCAAGAGATGACCATCAGCCCACTCGGAGCTATTATATTACAATAGTATTTTCAATATCTGACGAGTTTTTATGGTTGAAGGATTCTTCCTCTTATACTAAGGATATTGTTGCGGATATGGGATTTGGCCTCCATCCATATCCGCTTGTAAATATTCCCCTATTTCCCCAATACTCCCCAACTATCCCCAATCCCCCATTCCCTAGTCCCATTGTCTGTAAACAACACTCTGTAGAACCGACCTTCCCCTTTTTCCCCCATTAAATGTCGTGCCCAGGTTCACCGCATCTCACGTAGACAACTATAGGACATCTTGCTAGTTATTCTTAGTCTATGTCAGTTAAGGACTCGTTTCCATTAATTCTGACTCTTCGTTGCACCAGAATGTGATTGTATGGCACCAGTAGTGAGTTTAGGACCTCCCAATACCTCCCCACAACCTCATCTCCGCATCCTCCCATCATCTCATGGAACTACAACAACAACTACAACAACAGCAGGCGGCGGCGCGGCCACGGTGCGGGGAGTGGGCGTCCTCACTCCGGCTTGGTTAGCCGCCATTGCCCATGTGCTCCGACGGGGTTACCACGAAGGGGCTGACTGTCAGCTCCTCGTCAAGGGCGGAGCCCGGTAACCCCCCCGCACCCAATGGGAAGCGGCGGGCCGATTCCATCTGGGGCGGAGCTAACGAGCCGAGGGCGTGTCACTCCCCGCTGGATATACGCAGCCACTTACCGGAGGTGACGTCAGATGCGCCCCCAGCTTGAGAAGAAACAGACGCCACCTCCAGCGCGACGATACCTCCCCGCATATCTGGACCGGACCGTGTGGATCCTGTCCCTGAGCCAAGGTGCACCTTGTGCTATCCATCGACTACCTGCCCTTCCTTGCCATCAATCCCTGTGTGAGTCAGTCTTGTCCCGTTTATCTGTGGTCTGTCGGGGCTAATATAAGACCGTATTTAAGTGCCCACCTTCCTATGCTGTACCTCTTGTCCTTGTAATCTAAACGTTCTGCATACAAATATTATAACCTCCTCCGGAGGTCTTGAGAACTGTACCCCTGGTGTCGTGTCATCTAACCCAGCCGTTGTGTCCTTTCCTTAATTGATTTAGCATAGCGCGATTTGGCCAACGTTCGAGTGGAATCGGGTAAACTGTGCAGACGCGGTCATACCAAACCGCTCGGTAAACTAACATCCAAAACCGCGTCTGTAACAATATGTTTTTAAATGAGCCTCTTTTCTACGATTCTCTTTTTAATCGAATAAGAACAGATCGTTCTCTTATCGAGTATTTTTGTGCAAAATGGTATTTAGATTGTTGCCACTATGATAACTGACAATGCCCAAAGGTCGAGTCCCGGCTGCTAAGTTTGGCATGTGGTCCAAACATGTGGCATCATCATTGCTATGTGATGTACTCGGTGTATACCGCCGAGTGAAGATGAATTGGGATCAACCTCCCTCCACTGCTTATCGATCACCTGCTCTCAATTAAAACCTCTCCTTTCCAAATTTATTGCTAATTCCTCTTGTAATGGTGTCTGGCTCGATTCTCATATATTTGCCTAAGCTCAAATTTGGAGTCTCTTCATTGGCTCATTTGAAAGATCGGCATTAACTTTATCAAACCCTTGCAAAAACCTTTTCGACGCTCTTTTGTAACTTGGCAAACTAATAAGTGCCACTACGCTTGTCTACCTTTAGAATCCCCCTTGCAACCTGATTGGGAAAATCCCTTTATTATCACGAACTCATTCACATGGACAGCCACATTGGGTGTTCTCTACTTTTACATGTCTTTTCCACCTCAATCCCTGATCAGTGTCCCTTCTGTGAGCCCACTGAATTAATGGATTTGGAGGTATTATTCTTAAACATAAATGGCGGGGGCCGCAGTGGTATGCGGCACTTACAGGTGCATCATATATTCGGGATAGAAATAGTTGGTGTGTTGATGCTGGAGGAGACGCATGCTTACCCCACTTGAGTCTGAGTAGCATCGATTATCTAAAGATATTTTTTACCTGTGACATGTCACAGGTCCACAAGAGCTTCACATTGCATATGTTGTGTGTGTTGTTGTTGTTGTTGTTGTTGTTGTTGTTGTTGTTGTTGATGATGGGGTTTTTGCTGTGGGTCGACTTTTGAAATGTGCCACCCATTGGTCAGATAGCTGCCAGACCACACCCACATGTATCGCTTGACTGCACCCACCATAGCACCAATACAAAATGATATGGCTGCCATCTTGGTTTCTGGTGGGCTTAACACATTAGGCCTGTACGCCTCTGCTTATTATACACTGCCCGGGTTTGTTGCGTCAGATTTCCATTGGTTTGCTTGGGTCGAGTGTTATTCACGATGAGGGATCCAGAGAAATCGAATCATATGTCGAATAATCGTAGGGTGTCAGAACACACGGTACGTCAGAATTCACAGTAATCAAGCGTTATGTAACGCAAATTATGAAAAAAAATTAGCATTATATTAATTTCACAGCTCACCTGGAACGTAGTTCAGGGGGGCTTATGCGACGGCGCGTCGTCCCTCCGTCAGTCCGTCCGTCCGTAAACACTTGAATTTTTTTCTCCGAAACCGCTGAATGGACTGCGACCAAATTTGGCACAAATTATATTTGTTGTGTTGTGACTAAAGTTTCTTCACAACACTAAGAAAATCGAAATTTAATGGGGTCTATGGAGGGTCAAAGTGTGTCCAGGTTTGACCCCCCAAAATAGGAATTTGTTTTTTCTAAGAATATACACACGCAATTCAGATGAAACTTGACCACAACCTTAATCACCCGTGTTGTACCAAAGTTTGTTCACAGCATTAAAAAAATCGGGCCATGAGAGGCCTACAAGGGGGTTGCCCTCCAAAATAGGTATTTGCTCTTTTCTCTGAAACTACATACACAATTTCAATGAAACTTCACCACAACCTTCATCACAGGAAATGGAGCATCACAGGATGTACCAAAGTTTGTTGAAGGCATTAGAAAAATTGGGGTGTGAGGAGGTATACAGGATGGGGGTGTGGGATGGTAAGGGTTACCCCACAAAATAGGTATTTTTTGTTTGTTTGTTTAAAGTCTTATGATTGTTAGTATGATTCTACATGCTGCCCTGTCTTCTAGAAACCATTCAAATTGATATTAAATACCTTTAGTCAGTGCAGTATACTGTTTATTCTACCAGGTGAGTGCCAGGGGTATTGCCCCTATGTTTTAATGGCATCATATTGGGGTTAAGCAATCCATGACCATGTGATGAATCAGCTCGTTCGAATATAACTGTGGGGAGGGTGACATGGATGAGAGGTGTGAAGTTAATTCTTCAACAGCGCATTAAATGCTTGCTTCACAATTGGCCCGTTATCAAATTTTGCAGGAGGTTGTGACGACGGTACGGTCATTCTTATTTCTTCTACAACTGTACTTTTTAAGATGCCTGGGCTGGTGGGGTATTAGTTTTGCATCCTACTAGGGCATTGCCCGTACTATATCTATATCTAAAATTATATCCCCCCCCTCTATTTACATGAAATGGTTTGGTCCAAAGCGAACGGCTTGCGAGTACGGTGACAATCCCCCCCCCCCTCTATTTACATGCAATGGTTTGGTCCAAAGCGAACGGCTTCCGGAGTTTGGTAAAGAAATCGCCATCGCGTGCACAAACGCGCAGGAAAGCGAATGAATCGCAAATTCGGTTTTATTAGTTTTAAAACATAGTTTAACGCCAACATAGTTTGCAAACGTGAAATAAATGAATACGCTCTCAAATGTGCCATCCGAGGCAGAGTGTGTCCTCCACGTTCGGCACACGCGATCGTTCGCTGCTCTCTGATTGGTTGAATCGTTTTTTGGACATAGCTCGGTAAGTAATTGTCCGATTAATATGAAACCTTGAAAAGGCACATCCTCGGGTCCCCAGCAATATACCTGGCAAGTTAAAAGTATATCGGACCCGTGGTTGTCGAGAAACAGCGGTCACAGACAAACAGACGTACAAACGTACAGACGTACAGAGATTACTGGAATTATAGATAGATGCTCAAGGCAGATACTGTTGGAGAGATTTGGAAAGGTCTCTTGATCTGTTGTCTTTGTCAGCAAATGTTCAGTATCATTGTGGATTTTTTTTTAATACAAAGTCGAGGCTCATGTAAGAGCTAACACATTAAACACAAAAAACATAAACAGACACATAAAACATACAACAAGGGGAGCGGGAGACAAGATGGGGAGAGAGAGGGAAGCACACAAGCACAATAACAGTAGAGAACAAGGACATTGAGAGATCTGTGGAAGGGAGAGGGCTGGGGCAGGGGAGGGGTGGGGGGGGGGGGGTAAGGGGTACAACGTATAAAACAAATGGGCATTATGAGGAATTTCAGGAATGAACACGGAGATTGAAAAAGGTGGATTTGTTGTCGAGTAAGGGGGTAGAAAACATGGTTTTGGATGGGGGAAGATAAGAGATGGTGGTGAACAGCTGTTTTAAGGTCCTGGAGGGAGGAGAGGAATTGAAGAGAGTGAGGGAGATTGTCCCAGACATGGGAGAAAAGAGGAATGAAAGAGTGAAGGTGAGCAGAGAGCCTTGATTTTGGCAGTTTCATCAGAAGAGGGTTGCTGGCAGATCTTGTGCGTCCTGAAGGAATATTTGGTAGACAAAGCACAGACAGAGCAGGGGGAGCAAGGCTGGAGAGGAGTTGGTAGAAGACAGAAAGACCACCAACCGGCCTGTGGTGAGAGAGAGAAAGGCCCTCAGAATCAGCTTCATCGCGGGAGATTCCAATAATTCTGAATGCTTTGGTTTCAACCGCGTCAACCCTAGCTAGGTGTGAGGCAGGAGCACTAGCCCAGAGGGGAAAGCGGTATTCCATTGAGCTGCGGATGAAAGCTTTGTATGTGGTGAGGAGCTCAGAAGTGCCCAGAAAGGACTTTGCACGATGGAGGATTCCCAGACAGCGACTGGCTTTGGAGGCAGCTTGGAAATGTGGTTTTCCCAGGAACGATCATGGCTGATGGTGAGGCCCAAAAGCTTGAGTGACAGAACTTATTCGAGAGGATTGTTTTGAGAAAGTAGATGGGAGGGTTGTCCAGTCGGTCTTTTCAGAGAGACATAGTGAGAGTGAGAGATTTGTCAGGATTGAAAGACATGTTCCACTTGTTTGACCAGTTTGTGATTTTGTCCAGGTCTGCAGAGAGTGAAGAGGCTGCAGCCTGCCGATCTGAGGGTTGAGATATGAAACGCAGAGAGTGGAGTCATCAGCAAAGAGATCGAGAGGATTTTCCAGAGAGTCAGAGAGATCAATAATAAAGAACCGAAAAGCACATGGCCCAGAACACTGCCTTGAGGAACTCCAGCCTGAACAGAAAGGGGAGATGAGAAAATTCCTTTCAGGGCCACATGTTGACTGCGACCAGAGAGGAAGTTGGCAAGCCATGTGGAGGTTTATATGGATACCATAGGAGGAGAGTTTGGTGAGCAGGGTGGGGTGCCAGACCATATCGAAGGCACGAGTTTCGTCAAGGGAGACAGCTTTGATTTCCTGTTTGGTGTTGAGGACCTCCATCCTTTGTTGAGACAGCAGATGCAGCATGTCCAGAGTAGAACGGCCTGGTCTGAATCCAAATTGATCAAAGATCAAGCCATTGGAGAAGAGGAAGAATTTGATGTCAGAAGCAATGATGGAATCCATGACCTTGCTGATTATTGGGAGCAGGCTGATTGCTCTGTAGTTGCAAGGATCTGTTTTTGCATATTTTTGTGTAAAGCGGTAATGTTTGCTGATTTACAAGCAGGTGGCAGATGACCTTGAGCAAAAGAGAGGGTGAAGAGAACAGAGAGGGTGTGAGAGCGGCAGAGGAGGATTTTAAGACGCGTGGGCTGATGCCGTCTGGTCCAGTTGCAGAATCAGAGTTGAGCTTTCACAGAAACTTCTCCACCTTGTTGGGAGAGAAGGGCACAGAGGCCAGGAGCAGGCTGGGTTTGACTGGGTAAGGTGGGTACAGAGAGAGATGGGTTTGGCACACAATATTTTTAGGCAAACTCAGTGTTGAGGCATTCAGCTTTTTCACGTGCGGTGTCAACTGTGTAGCCATTTGAGGTAAAGGAGGGGGTTGAGGGGGAACAAACACCAGAAACAGATTTAACCAGACGCCACCAGGATTTGGAGGAGGGAGACTGGTTTGAGAGTTCAGTCTTGAGAGTAGAGCGATCTTTTTTCCTGGCTCTCCTGAGGGTAGACACACACTTGTTCCAAGCTTTGTGAAAGGAACTGAGATTGCCTTCAATTGGATTAGTCTTCCATGAGGTGAAGGCAAGTGTTTTCATGGCAACTGCTTCACCACAAAATTCTGTGTACCATGGACGGGAGGAAGGGTTTGACATCTGAAGATGAGATGGGATAAATCTGTGCATGAGAGAGAGCAGTTTTTTGACAGAATTCCCAGGAAGAGTTGATGTCAGAGGCAGTAGAGATGGCAGACCAGTCCAGATGATTGATGGCTGCTTGAAGACCGTGCCAGTCGGCCTGAATGAAATGCCAGACTTGTTGACGCTGCGGAGGCTCTCTAAGAATGGCCAGAGAGATATCCACTTTAACAAGCACATGATCAGAAGAACTGATTGGAGCAGAAAAAGAACAGCAGACATTTGCAGGGAAGTTAGTCATAACCAAGTCAAGAAGAGAAGATGCTCCATTGACTGAGATCCGGGTCGGGAAATTGACAGATTGTGTCAGTCCCAAAGAGTCGCATAAGTCCTTTGCTGAGGTGCCATGGCTGGTGCGAAAGGTACCCACACCCAGCCAGCTGACATGATGACAGTTGAATTCGCCACAAATTAGGAAGAGAAAGTTGAGATGAGTGGATAGAAGTTGGTCCATGTTGTCAGACTGGGAGATTTAAGTGGAGTCATCACTGTTTGGTGGTCGGTACAACACAAATATGAACAAAAGGTGGGAGCGAAGGGGAAGCCGTAGCCAGAGGTAGTCCTGGGGGTGGGGTGGTGAGAGGGCATTGCAGGGAGAGTGAGGAAGAGAGTTTTTGATAAAGATAGCCACCCCACCACCAGGACGAGGCTCAGGTCTGTCATACCGGAGGAGGGAGTAACCAGGACGAGATATTAAAGAATCAGAGATATCTTGAAGGAGGAAAGTTTCTGTTAAGCAGATGATGTCTGGTTTGTCAGAACCAACCTGTATGGAGAGATCAATCAAGTTTGAGCGAAGGCGCCGGTGAAACATGGCAGGGGTGGGGGGGGGGGGGGCGGTTTAAACATTTTAAAACAAAACCACGAACAGTCTGGGAAATTCCCTGAAATGCAGAAGAAAAGAAGATTAATAAGCCAGGGGAGCAAAGAGCGAGGAAGTCGGGAGGTATATAAGCAATTTGTCCGTGCAGAAGGAGAAGCCTTATTTTATTTTTTTTGTTTGTTTATGTTAGGTGAAAGCGTATTTGAGAAAGCAGGAGAAAGGTTGAAGGAGTCTAGTGAATTATTTACAAATTGGAAAAGTGAAAAAAAAAAAACTGTTTCTTACCTCCGAGATAGCTCTGATAGCTGTTTCTTCACAAGTTAACAGAGTATATCAATACTGTTGACTTTACTAAGTTAGTCTGTATATGGAAGGCCGAGAGAGAGGGGTTACAACTGTACCCTCAATTCTAGATTTGCACCTCATGCACCTGGTGCAAGGGCCTTAGCAAAATTATTGAGAGGTACACTCTAGTATGGCCCCGGCAGCACCCTGATACTGATCACTACTCGTGGCTTTATTGCTCTCAAAGCCAACTAACCATGAGCCACCTATACAGATTATATGTCAATCGAGGGCTGGTAAATCTGGTTCAAAACTTGCATATAATCCCATCTCGGATTTATGACCACCACATGGTTCTCGCAGTTTGCTCTCGACCCCTTTCTTCTTGTGGAAGTGCACACTGGACTTTGAACTCTGAGCTTTTGCAAGATGCACATTTTAAAGAAGCTATTGCTCTCATATGGAATAAACTTTATATGCAGAAACATTCTTATTCAAGTATTCGGCAATGGTGGGACTGTACTCGGTTTCCAGATTCGCAGGTTTTGTTGAGAGTTTTGCTTATACACCGCTCGTATACAGCTAGGTTGATATCCGGTTTAAAAGCTGAGGTGCTTAGCTGTCAACAGGATATTGGGACACCTCTTTGGAACGAACAGTATCGGTAACTTAGAGAGAAGCGGACCTTGCTGGCTGAGATGGTCAGAGAGCATGCATTTGGTGCACTCATCCACCTACAGACGAGAAGACCTCCGCTGGATACACCCAATAAGGAGTTATTTAAAAGTCAATTACAGTCTGTGCCATCCTTTCCCCTTTGAGCAGGGTATCTGCCAACGGTATCCGCTCTCCGGCTTATTTTAGTCCACTCTTGCTGCCGATCCCTTATTGGCTCTTCTTCACGCTTCCCTTTCAGGCTTGTCCACATCACCCGGGAACTCAAAGATTGTTATTTCATCTTATGCCGATGATCTCTTTGTGGTTGTGCAAAACCAGAAAGTTGTTGTTGAGTTATCTCAGTGTCTTGCCAAAATTTGAGCTTGCCTCAGCTGCAAGAGTTAATTAGACTAAAAGTGTGGCTCTTTGGGTATGGTACTTCAGATTCAGAAAAAAATGGGACAGGCTTTTAGATAATGTCAACCACAAAGTGGCAAGGTGGCAAGGTGGAACGGAATTCTCCATTTGTTGTCTTTGAGGGCATGCATCACAATAATAAACATCCTGGTGTTTCCAACTTTATCGCACTCCAGACTCCTTGGTCTCTGGTCGTTCTGAATAACTTCTTTTTTTTTCTGGGGAGTCCACCATTGGCTTAAATCAAATCTGTTGTGCAGGCCCAGACATGGTGGTGGCCAAAGCTTGGTACACATCCCGAGCCAAATTATGGCCTTTCAACTGATGGCTATAAAGCGCCCATTATACACTGAAGTGCTGCCCTGGCATCCCCTCACTAATGTCTTGCTTAGGCAAGCAGGTAAAATGGGCTATGACCGAGAGCTCCTCCTTGTTGATTTGACGCAGGTCAGTAGTGTTGCTCGGATCCCCGAGTTTCATCGGAGGCTTCCGATTGCTTGGCGAGCCCCGAGGTTTCCAGGGTTTTTATGATGCCAAGAAGTTTGTGCATGAACCTCTCATCCATAATCATTTATTTTCTGGAAACTATATCTGCAGTTGTTTTATGTGATACTCGTAGGGTTACCAGGCTTTGCAGGGGGGCAACTTTTCTAATCCCGTTGGCATTTGTTCGAATCCTGTTGGAATTTTGAAGAAATCAAATGTTGTTTTTCTATTTTTGTGGGGACCTAAAAAACTTCCCTTCATCCACTAAGGAATGTGGTCGAGGATCATTTAATACTTCCTTTGACATAGCTGCAGAGGTTGAGACACTAAAAAAAAAAAAAAAAAAAACTTTTTTTACATTTTTTTGCCTAAAACACTCCCTGGCACTCACTAATGCACCTCTGAAAGTTCGACAAAAAGATTATTGTGGCCATCTCTGAGAAAATGGTGACACACAGACAAACTGACAAACATCTCTTATAGGAGAAATTGTAGGAATGTTGAAGTAAACAGAGTGTGAGATCTAATGAAGCCTTCCTTGCGTCGATGGTTGCCAGCTGCTTCGATCTCCTAAGGAGTTGTTGTTCATTATATTGATTGGACTAAAAGGGACATTGGACTTCCTCTCTCTGCCTCTCACTCTATCCCACCCAATCACTCTCTCTCTCCCTCTCTCTCTCTCTCTTACACTCTCACTATCTCGCTCTTTCTCTCCTTTATAATTTCGGGGGGAAAAAAAATCTGGACAAGTATTTTGATCACTCCAGTGTTTGTTTGTGTTTGTTTGTGTGTTTGTCTGTCCGCTCACTTATACTTGCTTACAGGTCACCATTTTAAACCGATCTTCACGAAAATTCACCAAATGGTAGAGTTGGTGGTCCGACAGAATCCTATTTATTTTTGAGGTCACCATAGGCCAAAAGGTCAACATAGGCCAAAGGTCAACAATATTTGCAAATTTCTAAAATCCTCAATTTTCATCTGATTGTCTTGAAATTTGAATAGGATTTACATATCAAATTACTGAATTCAAGCACCAATTATGTTTGAGGTCAACATAGGCCAAAAGGTCAACATAGGCCAAATTTTTACCCTTTGTCACCTCACTCTTCCATGAACTTTTGTAGAAAACTAAACGGAAACAAAAAATCAGTTCCCCAATAATGGGTTCATGCCAAAATATTTCAAGACTTCCTGAACCCCAAAACACTTTGCTCTGGCCGCAGTGTCTGAGCACCTTGTTTGGAAGTGGAGCAATATAAAACATCATTGATTAATTATAAGACATGCATGTCAAAATGTGTTTTTAGGGTCAGTCACAAAATGTACTGAGAGAATAGTTAACATGTTAACAATGGACTAAATTAATGATTTGAAACCTATGATAAGGTCATATTTACTCATATAATTTCCCTCCTTTGGAGTTTTTAAAAATAAGCAATTTCTTCCCCCCCCCCCCCCCCCCATCTCTTTCCCCTTCTTTTGGCCTGGATTTGCAAAGTTTTCTTTTTTATAACCTGTTACCTTTCATTTTGTATAGATATCCTAGTAAATCTGCAATAATGTCACAAAGTTGACATTCTTTACTGGACCTCTATGAGTCATATAAGTGTTTACATGGCCTCGACATGAAAATTTTATTTTATTTTAAAATTACAGTTTATATATAACGAGTAAAAACATTACGGTGCACTCCTTGTAAGTATTTTGCCCTCCATTCACCTTCTTCCTCCCTCTTCAATCATATCCTTGGTTTTCTTTTTGTGTCTGGTTGACCACACCAGGACACATTCCCTCAAATCTCTTTCCATGTTGTAAATATTATATTCTTACGTTGAATAGGTTATTCTTTAAATGGACACTCTGCAGGGCTAGATATAAATATAGTTATTGTGAGTTGTTTTTTCCCAAAAGCTCCACATATGTAAACAAATAAGAAGCTATTTTTTGTCGATTCGTGCTTCACACAGCGGAGTAGTTTTTAAGGAAGTTGTGACATTATTGGTCTCGAGGAAATTGATTTGCTTCCTGTTTTTGGCCACGTATCCAGCATCGATTTCTATTTTCGGCTTATCATCCATATTGGCAATGCTTTATTTAGTTATTTAAATTTATAGAGCTATAATCGAAAATACAACCTAAGTGTGCATTTTCAACCACAATATGAATGTGTTCGGATTTGGCGATTCAGCGAGAAGCATATTCACCAATGAAAGGAATTTTTTAATCAAAAAGGGAAAGATTACAGGGATATTGAAGCGCGGTGCTACGCGCGCGACTTGCTACCAAGGAGGAAGCGGACAACGCGGTTAAAACAAAAGTGTCTTTATTGACAAGAGGTCACTGTAGCACTGGCGCGCTCCGGGCTGCGCGCCCGGTGTATATCCTGAGGCCACGCCTACCCCTCGGGCGTGGCCGCTGCCCACTTGGTGCGCGGAATGATGTCACCACGCCAGTGGGCTTTCGTGTCCGCCACACGCGACCCCCCAGAATTCCTGCGCACCTGGAGGGCCAGTTTGCGAGGCAAACCGATGACCCGGCCGAAGCGCCCTCTGGCGACCGGTGGCGTTCGGGGTGCACGGATGCCAGCTGGGATGCCCCCGGCTGTACCCGGGATGGGTGCCGGACCGGGGGGCGGCGTGCAGGCGATGCCGGGGGTCCGCCCGCCGATGGGGCGGCCCCGACACGGGGGCCGAGCCACCGGCGGTGGGTGGTCCACGTCGAGGTGGGCCGGCTTGAGTCGATCCACCGAGACGCGGTCGGGAGTACCGCCGATGTCCAAGGTGAAGTATTTCACCCCGGTCTCCAGCACGCGGAAAGGCCCGTCGTACGGGGGCCGCAGTGGTGTCCGGTGGGCGTCGTGCCGGACGAAGACATACTCCGCGGTGCGAAGCTCCGGGGCGACGTGCGTGGGTGGGTGCCCATGGTGCGCCGTCGGCACCGGGGCGAACCTCCGGGCGGTCTCCTGCAGCGCGGAGCGCTCCTGCGCCGCGGACCAAGGTGCCGTGGGGTCGGGGAGGAACTCGCCGGGCACCCGCAGCGGTTGTCCAAAGACCAACTCTGCCGCGGATGCGCGCAGGTCCTCCTTGGGCGCCGTCCGGAGGCCCAGCAGGACCCAGGGGAGCCTGTCGACCCAGCCGCCGTCGCGGAGGGTGGCCCGGAGCGCGGCCTTCAACGAGCGGTGGAACCGCTCGCACAGGCCATTGGCCTGGGGGTGGTAGGCCGTGGTTCGGTGCAGCTGGACCCTGAGCCCCCGCGCAATCGCGGCCCAGAGCTCCGAGGTGAACTGGGGGCCGCGTTCGGACGAGATGTCCGAGGGGGCGCCGAACCGGGCGACCCAGGTGGCGATGAACGCCTGCGCGACGTCCGCCGCCGTCGTCACCGCCAAAGGCACGGCCTCCGGCCACTGGGTGGTGCGGTCCATCATGGTCAGGACGTGGGTGAAACCCCAGGAGGGGGGCAGAGGTCCCACCAGGTCCACGTGAACGTGGTCAAACCGACGTTCCGGCACCGCAAACGGGGCCAATGGGGCCTGGGTGTGTCGGTGCACCTACGCGTGCTGGCACGCGAGGCACGTCCTGGCCCAGCCGCGGACGGCCTTCCGGAGGCCATGCCAGACAAACTTGTCGGCAATCAACCTCTGGGAGGCCCTCGTGCCCGGGGTGGGACAGGCCGTGTATGGAGTCGAAAATCCGGCGCTGCCAGCCCGCGGGCACGATGGGGTGAGGCCGCCCGAGGGAGACGTCGCACCAGAGGGCCGTGCCCGCGCCGTTAAACGGCACCTCAGTGACAACGGCCTGGTCCGCCGCCATCCGGGCATAGTCGATGCCGAGGTGGACTGCGTGGGCAACGGACCGGGAAAGGCAATCCGCCACCGGGTTGTCCTTCCCCGTGACGTGCCGGATGTCCATCGTGTATTCGGACATGGCCGAGAGGTGACGCTGCTGCCGGGCCGACCACGGCTCGGCGACCTTGCCCATCGCGAACACCAGTGGCTTGTGGTCGACGAAGGCCGTGAACGCACGGCCCTCGAGCAGATGGCGGAAGTGCCTGACCGCCAGGTGGAGCCCGAGCAACTCGCGGTCGAAGGTACTGTACCGGCGTTCGGGCGGGCGAAGCTGCCGGCTGAAGAACGCCAGCGGTTGCCAAGCTCCACGCACCCATTGTTCGTGCACCGCGCCCACCGCGTAGTCCGAAGCGTCGGTGGTGAGGGCGATCGGTGCATTGGGCACCGGGTGCGCGAGCATGGTGGCGTTAGCCAAGGCGAGCTTCGCGCCCACGAACACCGCGTCCATCTGCTCGGTCCAGGTGACGTCACCTTTGCCCGGCTTCCCTCGGAGGGCCTCGTGCAAGGGGCGCAGGAGCTGGGCGATGCGGGGCAGGAAACGGTGGAAAAAGTTTACCATGCCCAGGAACTCCTGGAGCCCCCTGATCGTGCAGGGGCGCGGAAACCCCTTCACCGCCTCCACCTTGGCCAGTAGGGGGACAGCCCCGTGCCAGGTGACGCGGTGCCCCACAAAGTCGATTTCGGTGACACCGAACCGGCACTTGGCGGGGTTCGCGATCAGGCCGTGCTGGCCCAGACGTTCGAAGAGCATGCGGAGATGGTGTAGGTGCTCTTCGCGGGACGCGCTTGCGACGAGGATGTCATCCAGATAGACGTAGACGAAATCCAAGTCGCGCAAGACGCTGTCCATGAGGCGCTGGAACGCCTGAGCCGCATTCTTCAAACCGAAGGGCATCCGAAGAAATTCGAAAAGACCGAACGGCGTGATGACAGCCGTCTTCGGGATGTCCTCCGGCCTGACGGGGACCTGGTGATAACCGCGTATGAGGTCCACCTTCGAGAAGAAGGACATATTCGCCAAGCGGGCGGAAAAGTCCTGAATATGGGGGACGGGGTAGCGGTCGGGGGTGGTGGCGTCGTTGAGACGGCGGTAGTCCCCGCACGGTCGCCATCCCCCGCCGGGCTTGGGCACGATGTGGAGCGGCGACGCCCAAGCGCTCTCGGAGCGCCGCACGATGCCGAGCCGCTCCAGCGTAGCAAACTCCGCTTTAGCTACCGCGAGCTTCGTCGGCTCGAGGCAGCATGCCCGGGCGTAGACCGGTGGCCCGGCGGTGGGGATGTGATGTTCCACCCCGTGCTTGACGGTCCCCGCCGAGAAGGTGGGCCTCGTGAGGGCCGGGAAACGGGCGAGGAGGCGGGTGAATTCGTCCGTTGCCGGAAGCGTGCAGA
Organism: Myxine glutinosa; assembly: GCF_964187855.1. Classification (NCBI taxonomy): domain Eukaryota; kingdom Metazoa; phylum Chordata; class Myxini; order Myxiniformes; family Myxinidae; genus Myxine; species Myxine glutinosa. Next base: position 20,174,201 of record NC_136262.1, read on the forward strand.
TGAACCTGGCCGGAACCGAACCGCTCAGCAAGCCGCTCGGCGAGCCGCTCGATGAGCCGCTCCGTGAGCTGCTCAATGAGGCGGGCAGCGCGCAAGCGAGCGAGCTGAACGTCTCAGCCTGGACAAGCCTTCTGTGCTTGACGTCGACCAACAGGCCATTGGCACAGAGGAAGTCCACGCAGAGCAGTGCCATAGGCACGTCGGCAGTGACGAACGACCATCGGAAAACCTGCCCTCCGAACCGCAGAGAAAGGCAGCGTTTTCCGTACGTGCGAATGGGCGTACCTTTGGCGGCAAGCAGCGCGGGGCCCCAGCCCGCGGACTGCTTGTCGGACGTACCGGCGGGAACGACACTCACCTGCACTCCCGTGTCGCACAGGTAACGGCGCCCGGATAAGGTGTCCGTTATGTACAGGAGGCTGTTTAATCGGCCGGCGCTCAGTGCCACTACCGAGGGCCGGCCCGGGCATTTCACGACCTGCCGAATGAGCACGGCGGGCGACATTGCCGGGCCTCGTGGCCGAACCTAGCGTGGAAATGGCACCAGGTTTGCGGCGAAGCCGGAGGCCGCGGTTTCCGCGGTGGTGGTGGGCGGGGCGATCGGCCCGTGCGTCCACCGTGAGGCCAAACGTGGCGAGGAGGAGACGCTTAATCGCCTCATACCTGTCGTCGGCCGGTGGGTTCCTCAGGACCGACACGACGCAGGCGGCCGCGCTGGCCCCGAGGGAGGCGACCACGTGGCAGTCGCGTGTCTCGTCCGCCGTGATGCGTCGAAGCCTGAACTGGGCTTCGGCCTGCAGGAACCAGATCTCCGCCTGAGCTTCCCAGAACTCGGGGAGCTTTATCGCTACCGCGTTGGTTGCCATGGCTGTGGCGGGTTCGGGTGGTCAGTGACGGCTGACCAGAACGTCGGAGGTCACCAATGAAGCGCGGTGCTATGCGCGCGACTTGCTACCAAGGAGGAAGCGGACAACGCGGTTAAACAAAAGTGTCTATTATTGACAAGAGGTCACTGTAGCACTGGCGCGCTCCGGGCTGCGCGCCCGGTGTATATCCTGAGGCCACGCCTACCCCTCGGGCGTGGCCGCCGCCCACTTGGTGCGCGGAATGATGTCACCACGCCAGTGGGCTTTCGTGTCCGCCACAATATCTTGTTTAAATGTGTAAGTTTCTGAAGAGTTCTGACAGTGCTTGTTCTACAGAGAGCTAACAGAGACCGAGCTGACAACCCAGTGCCCATCATATGACGGTTGTCTATCAACATGGACTCCATGGACAGAAAGACGTTTCCTCGAACATGATATACACCGGTTGTGGATAGTGGTGGAAAAAGCAAGGATCGTGGGACTCACAAATCCAAGAAATGCAGGTTGAATTGACAACTGGTGGACATGGCGGCATGTACGTTCACCTCACTTTATTTTGCGATCTGATCAAAGATGGCCGACTAGTAGACTGGCGGCAATTTCAATTGTAAAAAATCCGATATTGACCACGTCGTTAACCATTTCTCAGACATGCATTTACTGATCTTGTTCAAACGTGGCACACAGAAAATGAACGATGGGTTACATATGCACGTCCTTTTATTTCGAGATCAGATCCAAGATGGCCGACTGACGGCCATTTTGTTACTTAAACGTGTCCCCAACCCACTTCTCTGACATGCATGGACTGATTTCCTTCAAATTTGGCACAAATACAATACATGAGGGTATATATATGCACACCGTTTTATTTCGAGATCAGATCCAAGACGGCCGACTGACGGCCTTTAACTCAGTACAGCAAAAGTACTAAAACCACGGTGGCGATGACATTTTATGTCTTTTTTTTTTCTTGTTACAACTGAAATGACCGCCAGTCTGCCATCTTTGATTGCATCGAAAAATATAATTATGTGCATATGTATGTCATCATGTGTTGTTTTTGTGCCAAGTTTGAACAAAATCGGTCCATACATGTCCGGGGTATGCCTGTGGACGGACCGACACATGCACAGACAGATGCGATCCAATCCACAAGCCCCCATTTCGGACTAAGTCAGACTTCCGGGGCTCATAAATGAGCCATCATGCATACAGTCTTTTACTTCTCTCCAGGAACTCTGTTCATTCACCATCAGTTTTTTAATCTTTCTGTGACCTTTTGTACCCTTCAGTACGAAGTCTGGGCCCGTGTGGAAATGTATCCTTAAACCCTTCAATGTTTAAATCAGTCCAAGTTATATTTCCCACAGCCTAAGAAATACATCTCTTAATATCATTCCTGCAGTTCTCATGATGCTGTAATTTATTCCAATGTCTGACGAAATGTGTGCTTGTTTTTTTGTGCACACACTGTCCAAGCGACGTGGCATTTGAGGGACAGAGCCCCCCTCGTCCCCCCGCCCAACGCATTAGGAGAGCCGTATCGATCACGCTCTGTAATTTACTGCTGGCTCCTGCAGTTGCCCAGAGCAGCAATCGATCATCTGGTGTTACATTCAGACAGGATACTGTCACTGCTTACAATCACCAAACGCGGGCAACTACTTGTCTGCTTCACTCCACATCAAGGTGGTAGTTGGGCACCAGAACTATAACATGTCAAATGTGGCTGAAAATATTGTGCAATTATCCATGCTTCTTCTGTGTCATCATCATGTTCTCTTGTCGTTGAGGCAGGCGTCGTGATGGTCTTGTGTTTGTTGGCTTTGTAAGCCCTGCTTTGGATTGATAAGATGTGCGTTATTAGCAGGTCGGACATTGTTTAAAGGTCATTTGAGTCGTGATTGTTGCAGAAGGCAGTGATATTTTCCTGCAGAGGTCAAGCACTAGGCCACTGGGGGCTGCTGACAACGCCAGTTTAGATGCTCAAGGATTAGAGAGAAATGCACTTCCATTTTGGCACATATGAAAACCGCTGCCTTTGAAGACAAAAGGTTTACATGCTGCTATCAAAAGCCTGGTTTAACTTAACGTTTTGCTGTAGTACTCTGTCATGTAGACCCCTTCTGCAAGAAACGCATCCTGCCGTACCGCAACACCCCCCTCACTCCTGCCACCAATCACAATGACAACATGGTGGTTCTTTTGTTGGAGTAACACATATATATATATATATATATATAAATGCTAAAAAGGGCACGCAAGGCATCTGCTGCCATTTTTAGGAGGCAAGTGACAGAAGCATGCCGAGTTTATTGTTCGACTTGACTGTTCCCGTAACAAGGTGTGGGCAGACTACCCGGCGAGCAGGGAATGTTGGGCCAGAAGAGCTCTGTAAATGAAGGCGGGGTGGACCTGAAGGGAAGCAGGATAATGTCACAAGCCTGAGACAACAAACAACCATTTGAAATGGCACGCCAGAGTGAACTAATGAAATCCAGCTCCAGCGAACTGAGGGTTTTTTTCTTTTTTCCTGTGGCTGCTTTGATCTTTTGAGATGTGGACAAAAGCAATTTCTCTCCGCGCTTCGGCAAAGAATCTTATAAAAATGGAGCTCGCTGCTTTTCACATACTTGTCACATTGGAATTATGAAAAATTGCTTTGTCCTTGTTTTTTTTGGTTTTTTCTTTATCCGCTATTCATGTTACGACTAAGTTGATAGTGCGGCTTTATGAACTGCAGCCATGCTGATAAACCTCGGTGGTGTGTGCATTCATCCCATGTGACCATTGTTGGGGGCATATGTCTTTGTTGAGGAAATGGATTACGGTTTTCTGTAATGATAGGATCTAGGACAGGAAGAAAAAGTTGGTCTGATGCATTTTAGCACGCGTCGCATTAGTGCAGACATGCTTCCTGCCTGTGTTATCCTATTAATATCATAATAAGAGATGCATTCTGGCTTCCTTTTATGCACTCAAGTTAATTTTTAAGACAAAAAGCATTGCAATTTAAAAAAAAAAAAACTTTTTTTATTGAACTCCAGCAATGTCCCTGTGCTTGCTAAACTCACCCTGTCCAAGTCCAATCAGAGTTGATAAAGCGATACAATGATTTAATGTGGTTTTGATATAGCGCGGGCAAATGGCCTCCCCCTGCGTCAAAGTACCTTGTACATCCTTGTAGCACGAGTAGGTGCTGCATCATGGAGCATACCTGCTGCAGCTTCTAAACACGTTATAACGAATGATTGCGGGATTGCTGCGATGTATACATGAGTTGCTGTAAATGGAATCTTTAATGTCCCCTTGGAAATGATGGCAAAGTCTGCGACATGGTGCCTCTGAAGTTCCAGGCTGACTTTATTGCAGCGAGAACTGAACCCATCAGTTCGTAATTATATGCTAGATTCCTCGAGGTTAAAGGATCTAGCTGTTATCAGCACAGTGGATTTACTTTACATGGCGAGTGGATACAAGGTGGACCTTGCGAAACAAAAAGTGCAAGAGTTGTATTATTATGGTAAACAAGCCAAAGCATGTTGCTTTACTGTTGTGACCATAACACACAAAAAAGGAAACATCTGCACACATGTAAATAAAATACAACTTCTCTTGACCATACACGTTAGTTTGATGTGAATAAGGTGTCAAATTTGTCCAGGAAGAAGGCATTGCACTGTCATTGTTAATTTGTGACCGCAGGCGGGTCGGCAGACAGTACTGGGTTAAAGATAACCGAATCCATAGGGCAGTCAGTGTTGGCACCAAAGTGGAATTTTCTTCAAGAATCATGAATCAAAAAATGGGAACGATGCTTACAAGGAAAGGAAACCTGGATACAGGAGAAGGCCATTTGGCCCATTATGCCTGTGCTTTATCCACACTTAAAATTTGTTAATCCATCAGTTTATTCATCGTAGACTATATATATAGTAAGCCAATCTTTAACATTTTCTTAATACATCGTTGTGAATCGACCTTTTATATGTACAAACTTTTCTTGTATGGAAAATAACGACCAAAACTTCTTGCTGTTTTTGCTACGTCCGAGAGAATCGTAGTTTGAGCTTCGCTCAGTGAAAGCTTCAGTAAAGGTAGTGTTCACATTCGTGGCGAAACTCAGGGAATTCCATTTGCATGATAAATTGAAATCTTGTCACCGAGTCAATAAACACAGAGTTTGGATACAGATTATTCTGATCTGGTTTAGATATGAGGTTGTCAGTAAGTAATTGAGCTTGATATTTGTTGTTGTTGTTGAATGCTATCTTTAAGATAGTTTACCTTGGCTCTCTGCCCCCAGGCTTGTTGGTGGTAAATGTAACCTGGAGAAACAAGACGTACGTAGGGACGCTCCTCGACTGCTCCAAGCACGAGTGGGCACCGCCAAGGTATTCAGAACCAAACCATGTGCTCATGAGGAGCTCTTTGGCTGAGAATTCGATTTTGCCGATCTGCTGTATAAGTGCTTGAAAGTGGCTCAGGATTTATTGTGAGAGGAGATGTGTGAAAACTTTACTTTGCTGCTCAAGATTAAATTTGTGCAAACATTTACAAAAACAATTCTCACTGTGCTCTTTATCCTGGCTTGAGGATAATCAAAATATGTTTTTTCACCAGATTCTGCGAATCACCCACGAGTGATGTGGAAATGCGGGGAGGACGTGGGCGGGGGAAGAAAGCTCGTGCTGCATCAAGTGCATCTCAAACGGATCCTGGTGGTCTCATGGATGGTCGGGGCCCTCCGGGAAAAGGACGTGGGACGAGCGGGGCTGGTAGCAATAAAGGTCGAAGAGGGAGCCTCTCGGCTAATGGCCACTGGGGCGCACTTCACAGTGCTGCATCTTCGGACGACATGAAAGCCAGCCCCAATGGCAAACGCAAAGGAAGGCCAGCCACTGAGATGTCTTCACTGCATCAGGCCCCTGAAGACAGTCGGGCATACAAAAGGTTGCGGCCTAGCCCAAGGACAATAAGTGGTCAGGCCTCAAGCATGACAAGGTCGGACATGATCCTGGCGCGACAGGATGCTGGGTCACCTGAAGGATACAGGACTCCAAACACAGTGGCCTCGCCAATATTCATAGACTGCCCCCACCCTAACTGCAGCAAGAAGTACCGCCATATCAATGGGTTGAAGTACCACCAAGCCCATGCGCACCTTAAGACTGACGGGAATCGGCAAACACAGCAAGACAATGATAACAATAAAAACACAGATGAAGAATGCAACAGTCTTGGAAACTTGATAAGCAATCGACCTGGATCGATAAACGAAGCTACTTCTTCGCTAGTTGGAGAAATCCAATGTGCAGATTCTCCTTACCCTAGCGTGCCAGTTAGCCCACCGGCTGCTCCTATTTACGAGGTATGTAGCTCTCCGACAGCAGCAAAGAACAGAGTACAAAAACCTGAGATCAAAGAGGAAGCCACTAAATTGAATGGAGACACAGACTTATCCGAAGAGCCAATTGTTTCTAGTCCCAGTCATGAAATGCCACTCTTAGAAGCGGAGACTCCTGCTAAGGAGATGGATGGAGAAAAATTGAGGAAAGTTGCGAGTCTTAAGGTTTTGCCCAAAGCTAAAAATAATAGGCTCATAGCTCCTGCACCTCCTCCACCACCTCCTCAGCTTGTAGCCATGCCAGGAATGTCCTTGACTTCAAGTGCCACAGCGATATCTTCTAGCTTAGGGCTGCCTGCAACACCTGTCATTTCCACAGTGATAAAAGCTATGCCAAAAAGCCCACCGCTCAAGCCTATTCAACCAAAGCCAGCCAGTACTGCCGAAAGTGTTCAAGTATGTCCCAGTTTGGTGCCAGTAAAGGAGAAAAAGAAGAAGGATAAAAAGCGTTCTAAAGACCGAGAAAGCAAGGAAACTGTGAGCCTTAAACTGAGCTTGAAGGTAATTGGACGGACCGAAGAGAATAGCGATTCCGGAAAGGAGCTGTCAAGTCTTTTATCTAAAGACTATGTTGTAAAAAATGAGAATGTGTCAAACAGCCCTTCAGAATCACCAGAAAAGAGGATAGCGAGCATCAAAGCGGAGGCAGCTAAGGTATACAATTTCACTGACAATTCTCCGAGCCCTTCCATTGGCAGTGGATACCGTGAAGTTCCTCGAGTTACCCTTATAAATGGTCGGCCTGTACCACAGCAAAACGCTATGCACAACGGCATCGATGGTCTGGCAGCACCAAACGCTGAAAGTCCTGCCTATTCTGATATATCAGATGATGGGGAGGAATTGGAGAGGGAAAGAGAAAGGGAAAGAGTTAAAAAGGTTTTTCCAACAAAGGTGCTTAGTTTCAATGACTCTGAGCTCACCACCCTGGATACTCGAGCAATACAAAATGAGGAAGATCCTTCCCTTTACTCGGAGTACAACTCGTACTTTTTACAACCCAAGCTACAGCAAGAGTCTGGCAATTTGACTGAGAGCCTTCTACATCAAACAACTACACCAACAAAAGATCCTGATGAGAGTTTGGTAAATGGTGAAGGAAATGGACCAATAGGAGATTCTGACTCGCAATCTCTTTTGATGACGCAACAGAATGCAGCACTCTCACCACGATCACTTTACTACCAGCAGTACCCATATGGATACAACTACTACGAACAGCGCTATCGTAGTCAACCTCCGGGAAGTCCAAGTGGTGAGCAGACAGTGAGCAAACACAGTGAGCGAAAAAGTAAACACCGGAACAAGGAGCTCTCCAGGAGTGGCGATGGGAAAAAAAAGTCCATACCACTGATTGCAACAAGTACTCCACAGACACCTGTAAACCAAGAACAAGGGAAGGCCACTGTCCTGGAGACCCTCAAATCAGGGCATGCTTTGTCTAACGAGGCACAAAGTCAGCAGGAACAGGAGGAAAGTGGTAGCGTACGACAAACTCCGAGCCATTTACTTGCAAGTATTGACAAGACGAGGCAAGATGGCGGAGATCAGGTTGAACCAAAGGCTACAGCCCAGTATAAGCAGGTATGCTGTCATCTTTTACAACTGTATAAACTAATTAGAACAGTAAATCTCTTTGAGTATTTTATTCTTAAATCCATGTTGTTTAATCCAAAATGTTTAGTTTTTACAATTACTCATTAACTAATTAAAATGTAATTAAAATTGTTTAAGCAGGCCTTAGGGTGGTGTGGCATAGTTTGCACGTCATTATTCCTCATTTGTCGGTTCAAATTTCTTTCAATTTCTGTCGGTTTCTGTCGGCAAATTTCTGTTGGTTCAAATTTGGCTTTCACCTGATGATTCAAGTGAGATCTTTGATCCCTTCTCTCACTTAGGCCAGGACCGTTCGCTTCAGGTTTACATTAAAATATATAATACTAGCTGAATGCATCCGGCGTTGCCCGGGTTCTTTTTGAATGAATTTAATCTTCTGCACATAGGTCTGCCGCAGGCCCAGTATCAGTTGGTGCTCAACGATTCCTTGTTCTTTCTTCTGTCGGGCCCCGCGAGAGATAATTTTGAAAGCATGTGTTGCAATCAGTCAGATATTAATATTAAGTGCATAAGTTGTACTTCAAGAGAATTTTGAAAGAAGAAGAAGATTTATTGTGAAATGGGCCCAGCCCGGGCGAGGCGGCCTCGACCGGCCTCGCCACCTAGTCTATAACCTTCCCGGGGCCCGTCCCGACATTTTTTGTTTCAGAGGTTTCCTTCTATATTTCACCGTTCAGGAGATTAGCGTGTGCAGACAAACGAACAAACAAAAACTTTCTTTTACATATATATAGATACATAGGAATGCATCGTTTACTGTCAGAACTGAATCTCACAATGCTTTGCTGAAAAATGTGTCTTGTGCATTGTGACGTACATTATTTTTCAACAAAGTGCTATCAAGCTGAGAGGGTCATACATCTGCCAAGTTTGCAAAAACGATTCACTTTACCTTGGTGATTAATATGATTCATTGATTCAAACCCAGTAATAAAATAGAGCGGCACTCGTCGAGCACGTAGTCTCGCCTCACCCGCTCATTCTGAACAAAAATACCACCGTTAACTGAAAACGCTGCTGTTACGGCCCATATACCCGTGCCATCCATGCACCCTATTTTGTCACAAATATTGCCATTATTATCTATAGCTTTATTGATTAATTATTGATTATTAGAATATTTAACGAAGACTTTTGTGCACATTAAGGTTAAATTGCATCAATGAAGGTGAATAGGGGGAAAAAAAATTCAAACTATATTCCCCATGGCAAGTTGATCATACGTATGAAGTTTCGCATTGATCTGTTAAGCAGTTCTGGAGAAGAAAATATTTTACGTTTTTATTTTCCAACCAATATGGCTACCAGACCACGTTACCGATGACGTCATAAATGTAATTCTTCACTCACATCAAGTCATAGATCAGATATATTAATTTTCAGATTTTTTGGATAAGGATTTTGATTTAACCAATTATAGCTGGAATACCACTTCACCAATGACGTCATTGTTATCGCCCTGTATACCTCATGGGGAGTTGGTGACATATGCCAAGTTTAAAAAAAAAATCGTAGAAAAACATGTCCAATTTTTTCCCTTTAATCCAATATGGCTGCCACAGCATGTGACCTATGATGTCAGAGTTATCAATAAAATGTTCCCCATGACGAGCAGTTGCAGAGAAAAATATTTTTAAAGCAAAAATACAGGGTGTCCCATAAGTCGATAACCCCTTTTTTCTGAGCTACAGATCGTGGTTATCGACTTATGGGATCCTGTATTTTCGCTAAATATACAGTGTCCCATAAGATGTCCCATAAGACAAATATACATGCAAGATTATATAGCCCATAATCATAAAGCTTCTATTTATTATGTACCTATTGCTTACCAAGGTGTAAGCATACCCCACTAGTATCTATATTATAAAAGGAGCCGTGTCTGTCTGTTTGTTCGTCTATTTGTCTGTTTGTTGTGTTATTACTTGAGAACGCATTAACGGATTTCAATAAATCCAACTGTGGTAGATTCAGGTAACTCCCAGGAGTGTTTGTGATTTCGTGATCCCCCCAATTTTTTTTTTAATTACCTGTTTTTTACGGGTACATGGACACGTGTGTCAAAACTGCAAATTATAACACGTGATGTTGGTTATCCCTGCACAGAGAGCAGGATCTCCCAGGAATCCTTTTTTTCTTCCCCCATAGATTAGCCATCACAGCAAAGATTGGTATTTCCGTCAGCGAAGCGACGGGTCCTATATTCTAATATACACATATATATATATATATATATATATATATATATATATATATATAAATAAATAAATATATACAGTCAAAACCTGCTATAGCCACCACCTTCACAGAACGACCACCTGTTCATAGCGGCCACTTAAATTTCCCCTGCAGAGAAAATGTGTGTTAAATAAGCTGCACAGAACAATCATCTGTCTAATGCAACCAACAGCCATCCGATTTGCTTCCCTTCATAAACTCAAACATGTACACAATGGTCATGATGCCTTGCGAATCAGTAAATTCAGTCACCTGTCCAAGCATAAAATTGTTTTCACACAAAACACACCGACATATCTCTTAAAGATATCTGTGATCGACAACAGAGTCCAGACAGTGGTGTAATGGTTACGGCGCCCTCTCCACACCTGGGACGACACCAGACTGGGTGGTATAAGTATAAGACTGGGTGGCACGTCCGTTCCGCATCTGGTTGGTTGGCGGTTTGAACCCCCAACCAAGTCGTACCAAAAAAATCGTGCTGCTCCTTTGCTTGATGATCAGAATTTAAATGGGTGGACCACAGACAAAAAACGCTGGGAAGACAATGGCAAAGCACCCAGTATAACTGGTGAGAAAAACGCTGCCATTGTTGTGACATCACTGGTAGCCTGGATGTCACTTTCCTGAAACTCAGTGGCTGTGTTTTTATCGTTTAATAGTCCTGTGTTGTTTCTCGCTTGTATTTCCATGTGTGTAAGAAGTGTGAGTAGCAGCTCCAGTACGAACGAACCGTGTATCATATTTAAAAAAAGAAAAGAAGTGTTTCTGTGTATGGATCGTCCAAGTTCCATGTTTCAGTGCATTTGCGTTTTCTCGTTCATCAATTATGTACACTCACCACTATCGTGTGCTCTGATCAGGATTGTGTTTTCAATCTTCAAATTCGACTCGGTTTTCAGTTTGATAAACTCTGAAAGTCGTCCTCTGATTAACACTGGGCCATGGCGTCTTTCTTGAATCCCGGGAAGTTGTCGCGTAATCAGCTGTCTTTGGAGATAAATACGGAGGTGATCAAGATGCACATTGCACAACCAGCATAAGTACAATTTAAATAAACATAACTGAAATAACAGATATCCAAAATGAGCTGCTGAGTGATCACCGATACGCTCAACATGCAAGGCCATCACTGTGGAAAGACGCAGATCCAAAACATCGTGAAGAGGAAGAGAGGAGACTGGATGGAAGGGTTTGAGGGCAATGTTCCTCTTGAACCAAAAATAAACATTCGCAAGACAGGAAATGAAGACATCAATACATTGCTTCAAGAGTCGTTTAAGGAGACAATTGCAAGAATGTTTCCTGTTTCTGGCCTTCTGCTGCAAGGCCCTCAGAATTGCCCAGCAGCTCAAGGTTCATGACCTCAAAGCATCCAATGGCTGGCTGGAAGCCTCTCCTCATTGGAAAGTCCCATACAGCCACATTGCTTCGATAACTTGAGGACATCCATGTAAATTACCACGCTAACAAGAAAGCATGGATGACGAGTAATGTCTTCATACTGTGCATGAAGAAACTTGACTGGAAAATGGGATGCCAGTGCAGGAGGATCTTGATGTTGCTGGACAATGCCTCATGCCATTCTCACCTCGAACTGAAGAATATGAAGCTTCTGTTTCTTCCCACCAACACCACTTCAAAAACACAGCAAATGGATCAAGGGATCATTCTGTTATTGAGACTGAAGTTCAGGAAGAGACAGCTGAGAGGCATCATACTAAAATACGCCATTTGGTGTCTGTCTGATGAATTTTTGACCCCAATACATTCCGTCGTTACTTATCCAATCTCAACCAAACTTGACAGGATGACGAAGGGTTACATAATGAAGGTTGTAGCGCATTCATTTGCCCCCCTCCCCAAGGGGGTTTTCTCCCCCCGAGCAGGTTTTCCCTGCCATTGCCATCAATGGGGTTGCATGTTGAGGTGTATATCAATGTTAAATTAGCTTTATCGTGGCGTTTTTCCAAAGAAGAAGATTTATCATGGCGTTTTTCCAAAGACGCTTTTCATAACAAAATTAATGATAATCGCATGTTGTTAATGTTATTACAAAACAATATTAATACTAATAATGTCCCACTTCTCCAAGGCGTTTTTCCTGCAGTAATAACACCTATAAATAGCTTATAGTTATAATGGCATTTCTGTGGGAGCAATAGGAAGTAAAAATATTATAAACCACAAACACCTATGCTTAGCTTTTTAAACAGTCGCTAATGATCTTTATAACACTAAATGAAGAAATTTGGAGGAATCCCGACATCCGTGAAGTAAGATTTACTTACAGAACTGAGCGAAGATCTACTGTACTCTATATACCCCACAAATGTTGTGTTAATAACATGGCCCTTTCTGCCGCTACCGTGGCATTTTTCGAGCGAACTTTTGAAACTCGCTCCTGCTGTTTAATACAAAACTGAAAAGGAGGAAGCCCTGATTGTGCTCATTTACCAAGCACCTAGCTAGCGCTTGCCAAGCTAGCCGTTCCTTAAGGTTTTTTTGAATGGAGTGCTTGCTCGAATGCTTAAACCACTTGGCGATCTCTCTACAATAAACTTGGTAAATGAACACACACCAAATGTTCTTGAGACCAGACCATAGATCGACTGTAATCTATATACCCCCAAAGAGGAATGTCACTTCCTACTGCTCCCGTAGTGTGCCGGTGTACTAGTCTTGAAAAAACTTGAAACTGATAGAGACTTGACTGGACCAGAGCTGATGAGGCAAAAAAAATGTTCTGCAACCCATATACTGGATCCATCTGTCATGGAGGGATGGATGTGAATGAGGAGATCATCCAGAGTGTTTCAAGAGGTGTGGAGTTGGAGCCTCAGATGCCAATAGCATGGAGGCAAACGAAGATGAGGATGAGGAACTGGACTCTGCCTGCAAAGACGCTATCCAGATTCTCTTCAGGAGCTTGTGACTGTAGATGCAGGAATCGCAACAACATCTGACAATCGGCTGGCAGTTATCATCGAGGATCTGCAGTGCAGGCTGGTTGACAATGACGAGGATTAAAAAAAAAAATGATTGAAGAGGAAGGGGAGGAGGAGGAGGAGGATGTCACTTTACCTGCAGAGAACAATATCGAGAGCATCCACAAGTTTGATGTAAAACCTTGTCGACATGAAGGCTTTTGCAGTGAGCAAGGGTTGTAATGCTTTGCTGGAGAGTGACATGGGGATGGAGGAAAAAGTTGAGGCCAAATTCTTTAAACTGCACCAAACGTGTAAACAGGCGACACTCCTGGACTACATCAATAAAGTATAACGTTTCCTGACTGCCAAAATGACACAGAGTGAGATATGAAGAGTAAATAAAGGTTACCAAGGCCGGTTTGCTTACTGTATAACTTTGGGTGTTTGTGCTTGAATCGCGTCACTGTACTGTAGAAAAATTGGGGCCAAGATGGCGGCTGCAAACCTGTACAGAAAGACCACCTGTCTATGTAGGCCACTTTTTCAGTTTCCCCTGAGTGCTCATTCCATGCAGGTGTGATTGTACAGTCACGTGAAAAAGTAAGTACACCCCGTGTAAAGTTTTGACTTTTCCAACATATTTCAACATACAGCTATTTGATCTTCATTTAAACAATATTGACAGATAAAGGTGATATAATATAACAAATATCATGAAACATTTACATTTTGTAGTCCATTGTATAATTTAAATAAACATAAATGCAAATTTCGCATGTGGAAAAAGTAAGTACACCCTTGGCTCTAATAGGTGGTATTGCCCCCTTTGGCAGAAACAACCTCAAGTAGGCATTTCTTATAACTGTCTACCAGTCTCTGATATCGACTTGGAGAATTTTTGCCCACTCCTCCATGCAGAATTATTTCAGCTGTGCGATGTTTGAGGGGTTTCTTGCATGCACAGCTCGTTTCAAATCCCCCCACAACATCTCGATGGGATTTAGATCCGGGCTTTGACTTGGCCATTCCAGAACCCTCCATTTCTTTCTTTTCAGCCATTCCTTGGTGGATTTACTGGTATGTTTAGGGTCATTGTCATGTTGCAAGGTCCACCTTTGGTTGAGCTTCAACTTTCTGATAGATGGCCTCGCATTATCCTCAAGCACCCTCTGGTACAATGAAGAATTCATAGTGGATTCTATGATGGTGAGCTGCCCAGGCGCTGATGCAGCAAAGCTGCCCCAAACCATTAATATTTCCACCACCATGCTTTACAGTTGGTATCAGGTTCTTGTGGTCAAATGCTGTCTTTGGTTTTCGCCAAACATGTCTTCTGGTACTGTGGCCAAATAGCTCTACCTTTGACTCATCTGTCCAGAGCACAGTGTTCCAGAAGTGCTGGTCTTTGCCGAGGTGTTCATTGGCAAACTTTAGTCTTGCCCTGATGTTCTTTCTGGACAGCAAAGGTTTCCTCCTGGCACACCTCCCATGGAAATCAAATTTGTGCAGCCTCTTTCTAATGGTAGACTCGTGCACTTTGACATCAACAGTGGCAAGAGATACCTGTAGGTCTCGTGATGACATTCTGGGGTTCTTAGAGACTTCTTTCAGCATCTTGCGGTCTGCTCTCGGGCTGAACTTGCTGGGGCGACCTGGCCTGAACAAGTTGGCAGTTGTTTGGAATCTTCTCCACTTGTAGATTATCTTCCGGACAGTCGAATGATTGATATCAAATTGTTTGGAGATCTTTTTAAATCCCTTCCCAGACTCGTAGGCATCTATAACCTTCTTTCTGAAGGCCTCAGAGAGCTCTTTTGATCTCGGCATGGTGACGCTGCACACTTCAACAACAAAGAGCAAACCAAACTAAATGTCTGAGGTTTAAATAAGACAGGTTCCTCCAAGATCCTCTCTAACGATGCTCTAATCATTTGCACCTGAGCTGGTGCACCTGATTCTAATTTTAGGTATTTGAAGTAATGATAAATGTAGGGGTGTACTTACTTTTTCCACAAGCGAAATTTGCATTTATGTTTATTTAAATTATACAATGGACTACAAAATGTAAATGTTTCATGATATTTGTTATACTAGGGCATGCCCGTACTATATATAAGCTAGGACGTGCCCGTACGTGGGTGCCCGTTCCTTGCCAAAAAAAAAAAAAAAAAAAATTTGTGTAGGGGTGTGTGTGTGTAAACATCCTAGGGCGTGCCCGTACGTGGGTGCAAAAAAACATGCGTGCAAACAACAACAACAAAAAAAAAACTTTGAAACCACGTGGCAGTAACGACCACAGAACCCCCCCCCCCCCTCTATTTACATGAATGGTTTGGTCCATTCGCAACGACCACAGAACCCCCCCCTCTATTTACATGCAATGGTTTGGTCCATTCGCAACGCCAAAGCGAACGGCGAACGGCTAAATCGCCATAGCTCGGTAAGTACTTGTCCGATTAATTTCAAACCTTGAAAAGGCACATCCTCGGGTCCCCAGCAATATACCTGGCAAGTTGCAAGTATATCGGACCCGTGGTTGTCGAGAAACAGCGGTCACAGACAAACAAACAAACGTACAAACGTACAAACAAACACACAGAGATTACTGGAATTATAGATAGATTATATCACCTTTATCTATCAATATTGTTGAAATGAAGATCAAATTGCTGTATGTTGAAATATGTTGAAAAAGTCAAAACTTTACATGGGGTGTACTTACTTTTTCACGTGACTGTATATACAATGCATTCAGAAAGTATTCAGACCCCTTCACTTTTTTCACATTTTGTTATGTTGCAGCATTATGCTGAAATCGTTTTAATTCATTTTTTCCCTCATCAATCTCCACTCAATACCCCATAATGATAAAGAGAAAACAGGATTTTAGAAAGTTTTGCAAATTTATTGAAAAGAAAAAACTGAAATATCACATTGACAAAAGTATTCAGACCCTTTGCTATGACACTTGAAATTTAGCTCAGTTGCCTCCCATTTCTCTTGATCATCTTTGAGATGTT
The DNA here is from genome assembly GCF_964187855.1 of Myxine glutinosa. Classification (NCBI taxonomy): domain Eukaryota; kingdom Metazoa; phylum Chordata; class Myxini; order Myxiniformes; family Myxinidae; genus Myxine; species Myxine glutinosa. Next base: position 20,190,282 of record NC_136262.1, read on the forward strand.
TCTACACCTTGATTGGAGTCCACCTGTGGTAAATGCAATTGATTGGACATGATTTGGAAAGGCACACACCTGTCTATATAAGGTCTCACAGTTGGCAATGCATATGAGAGCAAAAACCAAGCCATGAGGTCGAGGGAACTTCCTGCAGAGCTCAGAGACAGGATTGTGTCGAGGCACAGATCTGGGGAAGCCTACAAAAAAAAATTCTGCTGCATTGAAGGTTCCCAAGAGCACAGTGGCCTCAATAATTCTTAAATGGAAGAAGTTTGGAACAACCAGGGCTCTTCCTAGAGCTGGTCGCCCGGCCAAACTGAGCAATTGGGGGAGAAGGGCCTTGGTAAGAGAGGTGACCAAGAACCCGATGGTCACTCTGGCTGAGCTCCAGAGATCCTGTGTGGAGATGGGAGAAACTTCCAGAAGGACAACCATCACTGCAACACTCCACCGATTTGGCCTTTTTGGCAGAGTGGCCAGACGGAAGCCTCTCCTCAGTGAAAGACACACGAAAGCCCGCTTGGAGTTTGCAAAAAAGCACCTAAAGGACTCTCAGACTGTGAGAAACAAGATTCTGTGCCTCGACACAATCCTGCCTCTCAGCTCTGCAGGCAGTTCCCTCGACCTCATGGCTTGGTTTTTGCTCTCATATGTATAGTCAGCTGTGAGACCTTATATAGACAGGTGTGCGCCTTTCCAAATCATGTCCAATCAATTGAATTTACCACAGGTGGACTCCAATCAAGGTGTAGAAACATCTCAAAGATGATCAAGAGAAATGGGAGGCACCTGAGCTTAATTTCAAGTGTCATAGCAAAGGGTATGAATACTTATGTCAATGTGATATTTCAGTTTTTTCTTTTTAATAAATTTGCAAAACTTTCTAAAATCCTGTTTTCTCTTTGTCATTATGGGGTATTGAGTGCAGATTGATGAGGGAAAAAATGAATTAAACGATTTCAGCATAAGGCTGCAACATAACATAATGTGAAAAAAGTGAAGGGGTCTGAATACTTTCTGAATGCACTGTATTTATACATGGATCACTTATATCGAGCTACATATACACATACCGTACATGTGTATTAATATATAAAATTACTAGCAAATGTACCGGTAATGCCGTGTGTCGCTTCTTGACAGAAATATTAAGAGGGGGAGGAAGAGGAGGGGAGGGGAGGGGAGGGGGAGAAGCGGAGGGGGAGAAGGGGAGAGGAAATGAAGCCAAGGCAGCGTGAGGGAAGGAAGGCAGCATGAGGTGAGGGGAAGCGAATGCAGCATGAGGGGAAGGGAAGGCAATGTGAGAGTAGGAGAAGGAAAGGGAGCGTGAGTGGAGGGGAAGGCAGCATGAGTGCAGGGGAATGGAAGGCAGTGGGAGGAGAGGGGAAAGAGATGGGGGAGAGACAGAGAGGCCTGGGAGGGAAAGCAAGAGTTGGGGGAGAGAGGGAGGAGGGTGGGGGAGAGAAAGAGTGGGTTTGGAAAAAAAAAGAGAGAGGGGGGCGGGGGGAGCTTGTTAGCAAAGAGAATGATATGTTATGCTTAATGACCAGACACACACACACAAAAACACACACACACACACAAAATCTCCCGTATGCATATAGTCAGAGAGCCTACTACACTCTATTTCAACCCATAGCATACAAAAGGTTTGACCCCCTAGAGTTGTTGGGGGTATCAAGCTGAGTAAAAAAAAGTATGTAAGATTGACCCCCCCTGCTGGAACTAGTCACCAGACCCCCCTAAAATGACCCCAATAATGGGTTATTTCAACCCATCTCATACATGGACCAAATTTGGTTACAATATAGTGTCATGTCAGGACATTACAAAAATGTCAAATCTAACAACTTACCCTGCTGGAAAGGTGATGTTAGACCCCCCGCAAAGTACCCCCCAAAATGGGTTATTTCAACCCATCTCATACATGGACCAAATTTGGTCACAATATAGTGTCATGTTAGGACATTACAAAAACATCAAATCTAACAACTTACCCTGCTGGAAAGGTGATGTTAGACCCCCTGCAAAGTGCCCCCCCCTAAAAACGGGTTATTTCAACCCATCTCATACATGGACCAAATTTGGTTACAATATAGTGTCATGTCAGACATTACACAAACATCAAATCTAACAACTTACCCTGCTGGGTAGGTGATGTTAGACCCCCCGCAATCTCCTATTGCATATACGAACCAAATTTGGTCACGATGTACAAATATAACAAATCTAACGTTACCCTTCTGGAAAAGGTGGGTGATGTTAGACCCTTCCTCAAAACAATCTACACACAAAATACATGATACTTCAAATATATAAACTCACCATCAGTCAATGAGGATTACTATTTATTATCACAAGACTCAAACATAAACGAAACATGACTTCCTGTCAGCAACAGAGCTCTTATTTTAGGGAAGACATCATGATTTATCGTTGTTTTAAAATTCATTTAAAACAATAAATGATACAGGAATAGGTCATTGGTGTGGTCATCAGCATCATCATCAGCGTGGTTTATTAACACAATTAACCTGCCTGCATTAACCTTGCCTGCCTGCAAGCCTGCATTAACACAAAATAATTAAGGAAAACAAAAGAAAACAAAAGAAATATATGGTAAGCAAATTTGTTGAGGCTTGTGTTGGTCATGTTCAATTTGTCATAATTTGAACCTGTGTGGAAGGAATAAAAGCCCCCCCCCCCCCCCCGGAATATACATGAAATAGGTAAACCTTGCGTGGTGAGGTTAAGGGAGTCATCTCTATGCAATACTGAGCATCAAGCTTACTTTTAAATCAAGGATAGGAGGGTGGACTTATATTTCAGAGTGACTTGCATTCCTTTCACACCAGCATCATTGCAACATCAAATTTCAAACGGGCCAATGTGCATCATCAAATTCTTAAAATATAAGGGATGTAATTTTGTACCTTGTACATTCTTTTTTACTGTATCCATTGTGGTATCTCTGTCAGAGTCCATCTGTATCTGAAAATTAATATCACAAATCAAATAAAGTCAGCATACACTACAAGTGTTGGTTAATGAAATCAGCATACACACTACAAGTTACAACTACAAGTATAGAAGTTTGATTTAACTATTAATCTCCATTGTAAGAGGCTTCTGAGCTTTATTAGTTAATCTTTGTAATAAGATTAAACATTTTAAATTATCAAACCAATGCATTTCAAATAATGTTTGATTGTTAAACATTTTAATATCCTCTAATGTGGAACAAATATCAACTTTGTTATCATTATTAACCAAAAGAAGAGGGGAATGTCAAGAGGAAAACATAAATTCTTCAGATTAAGTTTCCATACTTACTATATGAAAGCATGTTGCTTAAAAACTGGAAAATCTAGAATATGCAGTTCCTCAAGGAGGGGCTCGTTCAGTATCTGTGAAAGTTAAATACAAAATGTATTTGCTATTTGACCATATAATGCTCATGAAATTTAGGATAGTATGCCTACAAGTCAATCATCTCTGATTGGTTTCATTCAGGCTTCTATTATTATATTATATTTGATCATGTCATGCTATTATAAGTGCATCAACAATATTTTATTGGTTGTCCTCTATTGGCTTCCGTAGTTTACAAAAAATATTACCAAGGAGGGCCTAGCAAGGTCATTTGCATACTTTTACTAAACTAGGGGCATTAAATGATGATGTATGTCAATGTACAGACATGTCTTAAGCTGTTAAGTTGTTACATTTGATAATTTGTAATATCCTGATGACATGATTGTGACCGAAGTTGGTTCATGTAAACGATGGCTTGAAACAGGGGTACTTTGGGGCCGGGGGGTGGGGGGGGGGGGTCTAACATCACCTACCCAGCAGGGTAAGTTGTTAGATTTGATGTTTTTGCAATGTCCTGACATGACACTATATTGTGACCAAATTTGGTCCATGTATGAGATGGGTTGAAATAACCCGTTTTTAGGGGGGGGGCACTTTGCGGGGGGTCTAACATCACCTTTCCAGCAGGGTAAGTTGTTAGATTTGATGTTTTTGTAATGTCCTAACATGACACTATATTGTGACCAAATTTGGTCCATGTATGAGATGGGTTGAAATAACCCATTTTGGGGGGTACTTTGCGGGGGGTCTAACATCACCTTTCCAGCAGGGTAAGTTGTTAGATTTGACATTTTTGTAATGTCCTGACATGACACTATATTGTAACCAAATTTGGTCCATGTATGAGATGGGTTGAAATAACCCATTATTGGGGTCATTTTAGGGGGGTCTGGTGACTAGTTCCAGCAGGGGGGGTCAATCTTACATACTTTTTTTTACTCAGCTTGATACCCCCAACAACTCTAGGGGGTCAAACCTTTTGTATGCTATGGGTTGAAATAGAGTGTAGTAGGCTCTCTGACTAATACTTTTGGGTGGACCGAGGCACTGCAGCGTGTTCAAAGTTCCGTTGAGAGTTTTGAGGTGAAGTGCATCTTCTGTTCCGTGAAACACCATGTCGCCTCGCCACCCCTCACATATGAAGAATACATTCAGAGGGGAAGAGGGAAATTCTACCAACATAATTTTTTTTTTTTTTTTTTTTTTGCCTACATAATAAATAGATGGTATAGTGTTTTGACCGACAGGCTTTAAGAGAACATAAATAAAAATAAACTTTCACCCTTTAAAAATCGTGCGAATAAATTATTGAAATATCAGCTGCTTCTTTGTTCGTTTGCTTTTCTCACCTGTGTTGCAACTAGAGCGGCCTGCCTTGTGATGCTTTAAAAGGCGGTGTATTTTCAGAAATACTGTTTGATAGGGTGATCTATTACTGTTGTATGAATAAAATGGAAATGTCGAAAGAAAAAGTGTTGAATATAGTGAGCGTTTGCTGAACCGAATCGATTTGAGAAACGGGATCGAATGAGACTCGGCATTATTATTTGTGCAGGAGAAGATTAAGGAGGAAGACTTTTTGTTTTAACCTGCAAATGGGTGCGATTTGGATTTGTGGAGATTTGGAATCAAAACAATCGATAAAACATCTTTGTAGGAAGAGGGATAACTGTTTACTTTCTGAGAGCGGTTTCATTGAAATCCGTTAATCCTTTGTGAAGTTAACAAAAAAAGGATTCCTGGGAGACCCTGCCCTCCATGTGGGGATAACCAGCGTCGCAAATTGGCGTTTGCACTTTCAACACGTGTGCCCATGCACCGATACACACAAACTGACGTTTATTTATTTCTATTTTTAATTTTTACATCGCAAACCATCCCGAGAGTTCCCTGAATCCACCGTAGTTGGATTTATTGAAATCTGTTAATTCGTTCTCAAGTTATAACACGACAAACAGACAGAACAGCCTAGAAGGTCCACGCAGGATGAAGGCCTCCATGCATATGGCCTATTCTATTCTATCGAATGTATTTTGTGGCCATTGTACTGCAGTGCTATTTTCAATTTAATGTCTCCATCTGATCTTTGGTCTACCTCTGCTTCTCCTAAGGTGTTCTCCAGTTTGCCAGTTTGTATTTCTTGTTGTCCACCCGTTGTCCGTTGTTCTTGCTTTGTTTCCAGCACAGTTCAATTTCAGTTTTTTGTGACTATAATGTAAAGGAATTTAGTTTTTTGTCTGATGCAATTGTTTCTCTTCTTGACGGTTTGAGTTACACCAAGACAGAATCTTTCCTTGGCTCTTTGTGTGGTAATTAATTATTGCTTCATCTTCCTTGTTTGAGACCATGTTTCTCTGCCACATGTGGAGCTGGTAGGACAGCCTAGAGGTACGCACACCTATCTCTGAGCTGTCGAGCCTGGGTTTTAATCCTGACACATCTATAAACTGCCATACTGGTGTTTCTAGCTAAGGTGATACAGGAATGCGTGTGCCGTCCTTCGGATGGACGTTAAACTGGGCGTCTGTCTGCTGGTATGGGTTGGTGGACGTTAAAAATACCATTATGCCGGGGAAGGCGAGCTATTGGCAGCACCCTGAACAAATTCCAAATTCATGCTGCAACATACAGGGGGCACCGCATCAGCGGCGCGCCACGCTTCTGCAAGAACTGATGCAAAGCCGCAGCCGTGGGCTCCACACGAACGACCTCCACATGTCATTGCTGAAAGAACAAACTGATTGTAAACTTTCCTTTTAAGACCCAAGGGCGGTTTGTTTTTCATAGCATTTTAAAGAACTTTCCAAATGTTGCCCACTTTCCTCCCGTACGGATCTCCTTTCCTTCAGTTATTCGGATCCATTTGTACAAGTTGTCCTAAGCTATTGCAATTTCTGGTTTCTTCAGTTTTGGAAAGATCTATTCGAATCTCTTCCTTTTTTGTTATGTTTGAACATCAATTTTACCTTTGTCATATTTTCTGCTAATTTCTCCATCTTACTGTCGATTATCTTACTATAACTGCATGTCATACTCATGTAATGAAAGACTGAAAAAAAAAGAATGTTGGCACGTCTTGGACTGTTAGTTCGTAGAACTTTTAGAATGTCCCCTGTATAAAGTACAACGCGAGTCTAATATTTATTAAACAGTTTAAATATAAATAACTATAGCATGCATTTAAATCAAAGTACAAATCTAGTATAATTTGCTGAACAATATGTGTGTGAGTTGCATAACATGACTATCATTGTCACATGACATTAAATCATACTAAAATACGCAATTCTGTCTGTCTCGATTTTTGACCGCGATTCATTCGGTGGATACTTTTCTAATCTCATCCAAACTAGACAGGAGGACTAAGGGCCACTCAATGAAGGTTGTAGCGCATTCGTTTGCTCCCCCCCTTCCCTCAAGAGGTTTTCCCCACCAATGGGGTTGCGTATTGAGGTGTAGTATATCCATCTTAAGTTTGCTTCATTGTGGCGTTTTTCCAAGGACGCTTCTAATAAATATAAACTAATGATAATGGCATAATATTTATGTTATTACAAAACTATTTATACTAATAATATCCCACCTCCCCAGTGGTGTTTTCTCCTTGAATAAACGCCACATTAACTAGGTTATTGTGCTGTTTTCATGGGAGCATCTCTACCAGAAGTAAAACTATTATAAACCACAAACACGTACGATTACCTTTTAAAATAGTCGCTAATGCTGTTTAGCACTCAACTGAATTAAATTTGGAGGAATCTGACCATCAGTCAATGGTTATCACATTGAACACACCTGATATATTGTAGATATACTGTAGTCTATATACCCCACAAGGGTTAATAACATGACCTTTTCTGCATCTAACGTGGAGTTCTTCCAAGGCTTTTTTCATGGTGTATTTCCAAAGCCGCTTCTCATTACAAAAGTAATAACACCACTTATGATAATATCATAATATTAATGATATTACGAAACAATCTCCCCACTCCCCAAGGGGTTTTTTGACTTGGATATTTCCCCGCCCCTCTCCCCCTCCCGAGACACCTTTATCGAAGTAAATTTTATTATGGGAATTTAGAATGGTGAGGCACAGTCTGATCTTCAAATGACCTGATTTACCATAAGTAATAGTAATAATGATTGGCAATAATAATGAGGATAATAACATGACCCCCTACCACTCCCATAGTGAGCGGGTGTACTAGTATTGAATGAATGAATATTGTTGAACAATATTATGATCATCCATAGAGTTACTAGCAATTTCTATTTTGCCTTGTAATTCAGAGTTGTATAATCATTGCATGTCAGAAGCACCTGATGCCTTTTTGAGGAACTGTGACCAATCTTTTCTTTTCATGTTTTATGGATATTGTTTTTGTCTTCTGTTACGCAGTAACCTCAGCTGTCTGTTATGTTGCAGACACATGGCTCTGTGTGCCTGCCTGCTTTTCTTCAATCCCTGCAGGAGTTTGATGTGAACCAGTGGCAGCAAATGTACTATGCTCAGTTCATGGAACAACAGAGGGCCGAGGAAGAGTGCTGGAAGAAGCTGGAAAACCGGCAGAAAGTGGATGCCGGTCGTGATGTACAGGGAAACGAGAGCGATGGGAAGGCTGAGGCATGGGATGCCAAGAGGCCTCAGTCAAAACAAACGCTTGATATAAGTGACGACAAGGCAGATGAGGGGAAAGTGGGAGCTGGAAATGACTCTCAGGGCAGCGTTCACGTCACTGCCGCAGCCGCCTCCTCGTTCTTGCAATACATGTCACAAAACCCGTACGCACAGCTTTACGACCCAAACCACCCAGCGTTTCGAGGAGTATCTCCCATGATGATGCACTTTTATGCAGGTTTATCAGCTTTGCCTCTCATAACACCTTTCAACCAACACCACCGCAATTACCCTTTCGAAAATGGCTTTGGATTATTGTTTAAATGCAATATTGTTGCCTCATGGTCATGAACTGACATTTGTCATTCCATCTGTTATCCCCAGGGGGTTACATTTCGCCAAGCCTGTACTACTCTGCCTACGGAAAGCTTTCAGGTCAGGAAGATGGGGAGATGGAGAGGCAATGTCAGGTGGGGGCACCGGTGTGGGGGAATGCTGGACCAGAGCCCAAAACATCCGATCCACAACAAAACAAACACTCACCTTGTGTAAGACCTGAACGCACACTCCTCGGCACAGACACACAAAATAAATCCAAGTAATTGCTTTTGAAATGACTTCCCCGAGCAACTCTCTGCATGTTGGCATTTTTTGAACACTTAAAGAGGTAAATGGGCTCATTGCTTCATTACGAGATAACGTATTCGGACGTTGAAGCTGAAGGGAAAGGTGTATGCTGCATGTGTGAGAAGTGTTATGATTTATGGGAGCGAGACATGGGTAATGAACGTAGAGCAGCAACGAAGGCTGGAAAGGGTGGAAATGCGAATGGTTCGGTGGATGTGTGGAGTATCGTTGAGAGGGAGGAAGACAAATGATGAATTGCGAAAGATGATGGAAATAGAGCCTGTGATGGATGCTGTGAAGAAAAACAGTTTGAGATGGTTTGGTCATGTGTTGAGGAAGGATAAAGCGACTGGTTGAGAAGAGTGATGGAAATGAATGTAGAAGGAAGTAGAGGACGGGGAAGACCGAGAAAGACTTGGCTAAAGATGGTGGAAGAAGAAATGCGGGCAAGGGGGTTAACAAGGAGAGATGCAGAAAATAGGGCAAAATGGAGAAGATTGTCATGGGGACCGCAAGGCTAACCCCCGCTCTAGCAGGGAAAATGGCCTTAAAATGCATGTTGTTGTTTGTTGATGTATTCGGACGATGTGGCCTTCACTTCAAATCACGTTGAAATAGATTCCGATTAAAGTCTGCGTGCATTTACCTGAAACAAACAGACTTTGTTGTGATCTTTTCATACGTCGGGATGTTCATTAGGGAATATCGTGCACGTGTTGGTCACACTTTTGAGCACGCATGCTGTCAAAGCTGTCAATAGTATGCACGTGTGAACATGGATTTAATAGTTTTGTAAGTTGAGCGCACAGACCCATTAACGGTGCTGCGGTCCCTCGCAGGTGTCAGAAAAGGCCACGACTGTAAGGGAGAAGGAAAACAGCTCGGATAAAGTTAAAAAGCGAGCGACAGCACCCTCGTCCAGAACACAGCATCCTGCCTTGCACCCTGGGGTATCCTACCACAGCTTGAACAGTCAATATGAACACTACCAAGGTAATGCACTTACACAAGCTACAGGTAAAAGCTTTCTTCCTACACCATTTTATGATACAGAATGGCGGAGAGTGAAAGTTGAGGAGGTTGCTTGGGGGTTGCGGATCAAGGGGGTTGGGAGAATTGGTACATCAACAAAATATATTTCAGCTTTTGATATTTTTACATTTATTTACTTTTATTTTGTTGTTTATCTGCATGGAAACGTTGAGAAAACGTTCAGCCAAGAAGAGGGGTCCAATTTTAATTTCCTGTCTTTGGGTGACATGGAAATTTTTTATAGACCATCTGGGTTTGGTGCTTCAAGTGTACAGTTGTAGGATTTTCTGTGTGTGGTAACAATTGTTTTTGGGGTTGTGTGGGGAGCTTAATTAATGATATGCAATAACCGGCTGCTTACTTAGAGCTTGCTAAGATGGTTTGGTCATGTGTGAAAGGATGAAAGTGACTGGTTGAGAAGAGTGATGGAAATGAATGTAGAAGGAAGTAGAGGACGGGGAAGACCGAGAAAGACTTGGCTAAAGATGGTGGAAGAAGAAATGCGGGTCAAGGGGGTTAACAAGGAGAGATGCAGAAAATAGGGCAAAATGGAGAAGATTGTCATGGGGACCGCAAGGCTCACCCCCGCTCTAGCAGGGAAAATGGCCTTAAAATGCATGTTGTTGTTGTTGTGTTTACTTAGAGCTTGCCCCGTGTCCCTCAGGTGCCCCGGCAGGCCAATCACCAATCCCCCATCCAGCTGCAGCTGCTTTTAGTTCACAACAGAGGTGAAGAGGTAATTATTTCACTCGCTGCACCCACACACACCGGCGCACGCTCAAAAAGTGAGATCTAATGTGGATACGCCGACATTTTAAGCTGGCCGTTTATTGGACAGCACAAGATATGCAAATCTGCTTGAATGGGCCTGTGTTTTTGTGCACTTGCGTCACTTGAGATCTCCATTTGCTTTTCATCCCAGGACTCGAACTGTAAAAAGCCTTTGAAGACGTCATGTGGCTGGGTCACGTGACTGCGCATCGACGCACCAGTTCAATGGTGCTCTTGTTTTGCCTTCACTCGGGCAGAACCCCCTATTTACAGCTTTGTACAAATGTTATTTTTATTACCCTTATTTGTAGCGCATTCTGCATTACGTGCACCTAGAAAGGCTTGAATATTTTGCCCACAGCTGCTGGCGACACATGTCTTTTATTTTTTATCTTAAAGTACACACTGCGAGCACATGGTCCATGCCACATTGTCAGTAGAGTATAGGAAAAAAAGGAATGTGACATGTTGTATATTATCATAAACGCTACACCGTGTTGTCCAAGATGGCATGTAATGAACGACACATACAGATTGTGAACTTCTTTTTGTTTTTTAAGCAGCCACTCCTGCTGAAATTGCCAATTCCAAGAGTACGGTCCTTCTTGCGGCCCCGGCATACAGCGATGAGATTGTGGGAAGTCCTGGTTGTTACTAACGTGTTCTTTTTGTACAACAGGCAGTCACATTGTATGATAAGACGCGGATGTATCCCTCACGCGGCCCCAAAAGGCAAAAATTTGGTTTTCCTCGATGGGAATTTGTCGGAGCAAAGTGGTGGCGAACTCTTGATTCTCTACAGCACGCTGTGCATTATTTTATTTTGTCTAACCATAAGAACAATTTCCAACGAAAGTCATATTCGCTGCTCTTTATTTCACACCTAACGTGTCGCAACGCCATTTGCTGTAGATGTCGGTTGTTTTTTGTTTTTTTTAACCTTTCATGCTTTTAAAGCTCCACATCTTTTGGGCCTTTTCATTGAAACGTAATCCCATTTCCAGTGGCAGTACTGTATGTTTCTACGAACACTGTTTCCAGGTATAGCAAAGCAAATTATCCATACAAGTGGTCAGGGCCTGTGTGTTTTTTACTTGAAACTGTAGTGACATGAAATGTTTACACTATAGAAACTTGTACAGTTTTTTGAACTTCATGTTGAAACTGTGTTCTGATTTATTTCTTGTAAATTGTACATGAATCCTCTTCCTCGTTTTTCCTTTTTTTGTAACCTACCTTGTATGATTTGACACCAAATTAAAGGTTTCCTTTTGTAATAAACCTGATGTTGTTTGTTCTTCACGAGGAATGCCAATGATGGGACTGAAATTGATTGCACCGTCCAATGCTCCTGATATGTTTCAACACGCCGGATCTTATTTAATGACTGAGCCAATGATTGGGGTTTTGTTTCTTTGAGGGGGAAGGGTCTTTTACCCCTCGACTTAGTAAATGTGTATTTGATTGGGTTAAAATTCGAAATTTTGGTTGTTGGTTCCAACATTACTATGGCACAGCTGTGCCGCCGATGCAATACCCCTGCAGATTTGGAAGGGAATTTGGCTGGGGTACTGGCATGCAATGGCCTCCTCTTTTCAAAAGGTACCTTGGGGTCTTTGACATCCACAATGGATGATTACTGATAAGATTTCTATTGAAACTGCCCTCAAAATGACTTTGATGCAATGCCCTTCCTGGAAAGCACCAGGATGACAATTTATAGTTGAGAAAAGAACTGAAACTAAACTAATCATCATCATCATCGTGTACCATATTCTATGCCGAGTGTTGGTGCTGCCGAAGCACCTACTAGGCTACAATCCTGGTCAGGTCGCCAATCCTGCTCAATCAGTCAAGGTAGGAGTTTGTAATTTGTTCAGGTAATTTGATAGGTCACCTACTCTTCATAATGGACACCGTGAGATCCTTAACATCCACCAACTAATGCTAGCAGATGGGAGGAACTAAACTCGGCAGCTCAAAGTTATGAAGCTAAAAGCTACATTCAATATGAACACTACCACGGCAATGCACTCATAAAAGTTACAGGTAAAAGCTTCCGCCAACCCCCAGCCCCCCCCCCCCCCCCCCATTTTATGATACAGAAAGGCAGAGAGTGAAAGTTTGGGAGATTGAGTGGGGTTTGCAGATCAAGGGAGTTGGGGGGGGGGGGGGGGGTTGGGTTGGGAGGTCTACAAAATATATTTCAGCTTTTGATATTGTTGCGGATCCGGGGGTCGGCGCTCCCCTTACCAAGGAGGGTTTAATCCCCTTGTCTTTTACACTGGCCGATCCCCCAGTCCTGGAAATTATAACGCTCCTTTGCAGGGTTGAGATTGGTCAAGATGGGCTCCCAAATACCTGCTTGCCAATCTCTCCGCAAAGCAGGGAGATAATTTCTGCCCGGGCCACGGATATGATGGTAATTGCTGAGCGGTTTAGCAATCCGCAACCCGAGCCATTAACAAAAGGACTAAACCTGATTCTGAGCGGTTCTGATCGTGCCACAGGTACTCAATGGAGAAATCACGAAGACGATCGGATGAGAGGAAACCAAAAGGGTAAGGAAGAACAAATATAATTTATTAACTACGTACAAAAACCCAAAGAGGAAACGAAAGAAGGGCATGTACAAGAGGAGCAAAAGGACACAGGGCAAGCTTATACAGTCTTACTTATCACGCCCAGGACAACACAAATGGACTTACACGAAAGGGTAGTGGTAGGAAGGAAGAGAAGGTCCAGGCAGATGGCAGGTGTCGAGGTCCGGCTCCAGGTTCACTCGAGTCCGGCTCCGGGTGTTGACTCGTACCGCGGCAAAGAACGGCCGGCAGCTTCGCGTGGCATTGGCGCACGACCGGACCTTTTAGATATAGTGGGGGACTGGGATGTTGCGTATGTAATATGTGCGCCTACTGCCTCTCTCTCTCTCTCTCTCTCTCTCTCTAATGTTCATACGTGCCTTCAGCCATCCCCTCGCGGTCCTTTTACACGAGCGCTGTTGCGTAAGTCCTTTCAATAGTCGAGCTCCCTTGCGGTCCTTCAGAGGGCTTTTCGTCCGCGTTTATATGGGCAAGCCAGCGAACCCCATGGAAGCTCCAGCCACGCCATTACCAGGCCATCCCACCTCAGCCCTGATAGGTTTGCGAGGGCTCACCGGCCCCGCCCTCGATGGCTCGTGGACGAGGCCACACCTCTTCTCGTGGCTCTGCCCCATCTTTCCTCGAGCCGACCGCGTGTTCAATGGCGGCGCTTTGGCGGAAGCTCAGCGAGGCAGCGAATGCTGCTAATAAAAGGCGCGTAATAGAATTGGGAGGGACAAGCCCCGACTGTAGGGGCGCATACTGGTGTAGCTTGGAGAGAGAGCGGCTGGCAAAGAGGCGAATGGGGCCTATCTTATTTAATTAATGCAACGCAGAGTCACACTATTGGAAACAGATCCTTACCTGAAACACATAGTCACATACTAATGAGATAACTGAAGAAGGTCCTATGGTGTCCTACGTGTTGCAAAATGGACTAGCTCGGTGCGACCTTTGAACTTTGGAAGATGGGGATATTTACAGGGAATTATTCACAAGGCTTATTAATTATTTTACAAGTGAAGGTTCTAAAAACCATAACAATATTTTTACACTTATTTACTTTTATTTTGTTTTATTTTTATCTGCATGATAACATTGACAGAACGTTCAGCCAGGATGAAGGTCCCATTTTAATCTCCTGTCTTTGGATCAAATGAAAAAAAATTATAGACCATCTGGGCATGGTGCTTCAAGTCAACAGTTGTAGGATTTGTTGCTTCCAGTAACAATTCTTTTTGTGGGTGGGTGGGGAGGTTAATTAATAATATGCAATTAGCGGCTGCTTACGTAGGCACTAGGCATATGCAAGGCTGCTTTGAATGGGCTTGTGTTTATGCACTTGTGTTACCTGCGATTTCAATATGGTTCAATGTAGTTTTCATCGTAGGATTCAAATATATATATATATATATATATATATATATATATATATATATATATATATATATATATATATATATATATATATATATATATATATACAGTATATATATATATATATACACAAAGAATTAAGTTAAGCACCCCCCCCGTTTTTTTACAACCTCGCACATTACAAGTTTGTTGTCGTCAAAACAGTGTAATATACCCATGATATTGCTATATTTTCTGGAGAAGTGATATTATGGTCACATAAAAACATAACAATCATGCCGTTTTCAATATTTTATTCTGAATAATTTAAGGTGAAATTTTTTGGGAATTTTAGGCATATTTTCACCTCAATTTAAGTATGGAGCTATAGGTCCATCACGGACAGTGTGGATGACGTTTATGTTTTCTAACGTACAGTCATTGTTCTGAGAAGACCTCTAGCGATCTTTGCGTCAATAACGTGTGTAGGACCCACGTGATCGGATCACTGACTCAACCAATCACTTTTTTTCACTTTGATCACTCAATTTCATCAATGGATAATTGCTAATGTCATACCAATCATTATTTGATCTCACATACCTTAGAATATATGCCAATGTATACATATACACAAAGAATATATATTAGGGGGTGCTTACCTTAATTCGTTGTGTAGGGGTGCTTAACTTAATTCTTTGTGTATATATTGTTGCGAATCTCGGACGTCGGCTCTCCCCTTATCAAGGGGGGGTTAATCCCCTTGTCCTTTTATCTGGCCGACACGGGTCCTGGAAGTTATACCCTCCTTCCGGTCGTATTAGGTAAGGTTATTGGTCAACTTAGTCCTTATACCTAATTACTAACCGACCGCGAAGCAGGGAAATAACTCCCGCCCGAACCACGGCATTAGTGGACACGCCGAGCGAAGCGAGCCGCGATTCGGGCCGTTAACAAGGACTAAACCCGATTATGGCGGTTCCGATCGTGCCACGTTTACCTAATGGAGAAAAGACTGATGCGATCGGATGGAGAGGAAACCAAGAAAATAGGAAGAACAAAGCAATTTATTGTCCCCCGTCGCACCGCGGAGCGAAAGGGGGACTAGGGTTTTCCCCTCCGTCCGTGTGTCCGTCCGTCTGTGCGGCATGCGTGCGTGCGTAAGCGAAGGACCGCATTCGAATTTGGTGTGTGAGTGCAACCCACGTCAAAATCCAAGATGTCCACCACCATATATATGTCTGAACCTTGTGAGCGAAATATCTTGAAAAATAAGCGAAGTACCAATTTATAATCTGGTGTGTGGGTGTACCTAGGCATAAGGAAGAACCGTATTGAAAATTGGGTCGCCACATCAAAATCCAAGATGGCCGCCGCCTTGTATGTCTGAACTTTGTGAGTGGGATATCTTGAAAAATAAGCGAAGTACCAACTTCTAATCTGGTGTGTGGGTGGATCTGCGCATAAGGGAGAACGCTATTGAAAATTGGGTCGCCACGTCAAAATCCAATATGGCCGCCTTGCGTCTTCCACTTTGTCAACTCGCATCACTTCACCGACGGGGGACCTAGGCGTAATGCTTGTTAACAATTTACAAGAAGGAGAAGAGGAAACGAAAGAAATGTACAGGAGAGGAAGAAGAAGCACACAGGGCAGCCTTAAACAGTCTTACTCTATTCCCCAGACAAACGGGCCTGTATCAGACACTCACACGGGGATTGTAGATGGTCGGGTAGAACAGGTTGAGGGTCCGGCGATGGCGTCCGACTCGTACGGTGCAGCAGATGGAAAACGGCATCAGCTCTCCGCGTGGCGTTGGCGTGGGCGGACAATTATGCAGGGAAAGGTCGGTAAGGTGGCGGTTATACAAAGCGCCTTTCACACAAGTCCTTTTGCAATCAATGCTCAATGGCAGTCAATCCCTTTCTCCAGCACGAGTCCTGTGAATTGCGCTCTCCAACATGAGTCCTCATGAATTGCGCTCTCTCTCAATAAGTTCTGGACAGTCCTGTTAAATCAATCTTTCACTTGAGTGCTTCGCGAGGGTCCTTTACAATGCCATTCGTACGACGCAGTCCTCTGGTAAGTCCTGTGAAAGGGCTTTGTGCGCTCGCTTTTATATCTCATGCAGCAATCGCTCCGCCAGCCCAAAAGCCACGCCTATAAGGCGATCTTCCCGCAGCCCTAGTTGGCTGGTCATCGCTTACCGGCCACGCCCTGATGGTGGGTTGACGTGGCCACGCCTCCATTCCTGTGCTCCACCTCCTTTCTCGGGCTTTACCTCGTGGCTTATGGCGGCGTTGAGCGAGCTCACGGGCAGCGAAGGCTGCGGCCAAGGAGCGTACCAAATTTGGAGGGGCCATGGGGCACAGACAGGAGGGCGCGCTTAATGGCGTCGCTTGGAGAGGGAGGCTGGCAAAATCAATGGAATGGGGCCTACTCATTATTTGATTGACACAACGCAGATTCAACTATTGGAAACATGGCCTTATCTATGCACATACTAATGAAACAAGCGTTACGCCTAGGTCCCCCGTCGGTGAAGTGATGTGAGTTGACAAAGTGGATATTACATGATATTTCACTCACAAGGTTCAGACATACATGGAGGCGGCCATCTTGGATTTTGACGTGGCGACCCAATTTTCAATAGCGTTCTTCCTTATGCCTAGGTACACCCACACACCAGATTAGAAGTTGGTACTTCGCTTATTTTTCAAGATATTCCGCTCACAAGGTTCAGACATACATGGCGGTGGCCATCTTGGATTTTGACATGGCGACCCAATTTTCAATAGCGTTCTTCCTTGTGCCGAGATACACCCAAACACCAGATTAGAAGTTGGTACTTTGCTTATTTTCCAAGATATTTCACTCACAAGGTTCAGACATATATATGGTGGCGGCCATCTTGGAGTTTGACGTGGCGACCCAATTTACAATAGCGGTCTTCCTTATGCCGGGATACACCAACACACCAAATTAGAAGTTGGTACTTTGCTTATTTTTCAAGATATTCATCTCACAAAGTTCAGACATACATGGCGGCGGCCATCTTGGAATTTGACGTGGCGACCCAATTTTAAACAGCCTTCTTCCTTGTGCCTAGATACACCCACACACCAGATTAGAAGTTGGTACTTCGCTTATTTTTCAAGATATTCATCTCACAAGGTTCAGACATACATGGCATCAGACATACATGGCGGCGGCCATCTTGGATTTTGACGTGGGTTGCACCCACACACCAAATTCGAATGCGGTCCTTCGCTTATGCACGCATGCACGCACGCCCACATGCACGCACGTCCGCACCCACGCACGCCTGCACGCAAACACACACGCACACACGCACGGACGGACGGACGGACACACGGATGGAGGGGAAAACCATAGTCCCCCTTTCGCTCCGCTGTGCGACGGGTGACAATAACTGAAGTCCTGTGGTGACCTACGTGTTGCTTGTGGCCGACCTATGGGGTGCAACAATTAACCCTTTAATGATGTCATATTTGCAAGTGTGGGTTCTCAAAACCGCAACAATATATATATATATATATATATATATATATATATATATATATATATATATATATATATATATATATATATATGTATATACAGACTTGGCATTTAATATGGAATATTTTTTTTGTGGGAGTGAACTTACTTTTCAAGATGGCATATAACCAAAAGTTCATTGGAATTATGTTGAAATTATTCTAGATTTTGGTAATGTGACCTTTAAAAGAAACAAAAACCACATTTGACATTTCGAAACAAATAAATTGATCCTTGAAAGTGATGTAAACTGATATCGAACTCAATTCATGGACAGTACTGTGTTAAACTTCTGTACGTTTTCCAGAAGTATCTCTTTATTTTGCACATTAGCCAAAAATTTTTTAACAAAAACAAAAGTTCAATTACGACTGGGATTACGGACACTAAAATTACAGTTCAGTACTTCGTGTAACCCCCACGAGCATTCAAGAGAGCATGTACACGTTTGAGCATGCTATTCACGAGATTTGCCAAGGTTTGGACAGGAATCGCTTGCCATGCAGTGACAATAGCCTGCTGCAATTTACGCACAGAGGTCGGCTGCTGGTCCAAGTGGTCGATTTGATGCGTTAATTCTGCCCACAAGTTCTCTATCGGATTCATATGCGGGGACATGGCAGGCCACTCCATATACTCTACACCACGGTCAGCAAGAAAGTGTTGGATCATGCGAGCACGATGAGGCCGTGCATTGTCATCGTGGAAGACAAAGTTTCCTGGAAAGGCTGCACGAGCAAATGGAAGCAATGTTTCTTCCAGAATGGCCTTGTACTTGAACTGGTTCAGCTTTCCATTCAGAACAACCAGGTCAGTTTTGCCCCCTGCATGAAAAGCAGCCCAAACGGTCACCGCACCACCTCCAGCTTGGACTCTTGGCACTATACAATCTTTGTTGTAGGCTTCATGCACTTGTCTGCGCACTCGGACGCGGCCATCTTGACGATAGACCAGAAATCTTGACTTGTCACTGAAGATCACATGATTCCAGTGTCCTGGCTGCCATTGACGGTGCTCTCTGGCCCACTGCAATCGGCGCTGGCGGTGTTGTCTGGTCAGGCGTGGCTTTCTCAGGGGACACCTGGCACGATAGCCTGCTTGAACCAGTCGTTGGTTGACTAGCCTTCTGGATACAGGCACATTTGTCAGTTGCTGCCACTCAGCCCTAAGCCGATTAGCTGACTTGGTACGGCCATTGCGGACTAACCGGTGCAGCTGGCGATCATCTCTCCTTGTGGTTCTGCGGGGACGTCCTGGCCTCGGTATTGGAGTAGGGACACCCCTCTGAGCATTTCGTTTCAGGATCTTTGACACCTGACCTTGAGTGATGCCATACTGCCGAGCAATAGCACGCTCTTTCATGCCGTAATTTCGTAAAGCCATCACTCCATGACAAACAGCATTGTCGAGTTGACAGATCATCTCCAGAGGAAGCAGCAATAACTTTTGGAGACGTGCAGCAGTTGTTTTCCACTAATACAGAACGCAACAACCCTTGTATACCCGACTGTGAAGCCAATCGTCAAATGCACCTGTCCGTACATTTTGCCACGCCACCTGTGATATAATCCTGTTGTTGACTTCTTGCTGCGACAGACAATCAGTGACATGGTTCTTTTAACAAATAAATCACCAAAGTGTAAAAGAAACTCACCAGATTGATATACTGAGTTAAGAAAGTAAACCCAAGTCAAGAAAAAATATATATTCCATATTAAATGCCAAGTCTGTATCTATATATCTATCATTGGTAGTGGGAGATGCCCCATGTGATGGGATGGCCAATCCACCATCCCTCACAGATTGGGGCACACGTTTGCAAACTATGTTGGCGTTAAACTATGTTTTAAAACTAATAAAACCGAATTTGCGATTCATTCGCTTTCCTGCGCGTTTGTGCACGCGATGGCGATTTCTTTACCAAACTCCGGAAGCCGTTCGCTTTGGACCAAACCATTGCATGTAAATAGAGGGGGGGGGATTGTCACCGTACTCGCAAGCCGTTCGCTTTGGACCAAACCATTTCATGTAAATAGAGGGGGGGGATATAATTTTAGATATAGATATAGTACGGGCAATGCCCTAGTATATAAAATAAAAGGCAATGTCTGTTTGTGGTGTCCTTAGGTATACAAATACGTATGCGCCTACTTCGAGGTCTTAATGGTGCACAACTAGGGGTAGTTTTATATGAGGAATCCACCAATGACAGTCTTTAAAATTACTGAAATCGCACCCCCCGAGCGCGAACTCAAAAAAAAACAACCCCAAAAAGGCGGGACCAGGAAATATTTGACCTTTCTAGAATTCTATTGGACAATTTAAATAGTCTCCGCCTCCTTAAGGTCTCCGCCCCTCCTAATAATCCTATATAAGCCGTGGCGTTACTTCAACATTCATTTTAATAGCGAACGTTTTCGCCACGTTTCTTCATTATTATTATTGTTATTCCTATTTCTCCGATTTATTCCTATTTCTGCTCGAACTTCTGCTCAAACTAAAAAAAAAAACCCAAAAAGGCGGGACCACGGAATATTTGACCTTTCTAGAAGGGTCAAATTTTTTTACCCTTTTTCTATTGGACAATTTAAATAGTCTCCGCCTCCCTAAGGTCTCCGCCCCTCCTAATAATCCTATATAAGCCGTGGCGTTACTTAAACATTCATTTTAAAAGCGAACGTTTTCGCCACGTTTCTTCATTATTATTATTATTCCTATTTCGCCGATTTGTTCTTATTTTTTTATTCCCATTTATTCCTGCCTTCGAAAATCTCCGATTTATTCCTATTTTATAAGTAAAGCGAACGTTTTCCATAAAAAACGAGCGTTTTCCCCACCTCTTCACATTATCAAACGAAAAGCGACAGTTTTCCCATCTACGATGCCACCCAAAAAGCGGCCAAATTTCGGAAAGTCGCCTGCAGCCCTCCATATGCAGACACGAAGAGAAGCTTGGACAGATGCGGAACATCAGCAGGAACTTCAAACCCTGGCACGCAGGCGATCAGCTCTTATAGACCAAGAGACACTTGAGGAAAGACAGTCACGACTCCAAGAAAACGCTGCCAGACGAAGAGCTGAAAGGCAGCAGGAAGCACTAGAACAGAGGCAGTCTCGCCTCCAAGAACAGGTCTTCAGACAGTCAACTCGACGGCAGGAGCAAACTCCAGATGAATGTCAGACAAGGCGTCAAAGAGATAGGACAAGTCATGCTGAGGTAAGATCTCGACCATTCACTACGCAACAGTGGTACCAAGGTGCTTTCAACTATGATCCAAGCAATGATTATGCATCACACGAATTAGTGACCATTGGTTCCATGTCTAAGATTTGTGACAAGCGTAGCGCCAAAAAGTGGGATACAGAAACACCAGGCATGTGTTGCACTAATGGCAAAGTTCAGCTGACTATGCTGCCTGAACCACCTGAGCCACTTAAGGATCCTCTTCTTGGCACCACTCCTCTAACAACTCTAACAACTCAGGTCATATCAATGGATGGACCAGAATTATATGTATTTGGTCTCCCGCACACTAACCAAACTGAATTCAACAACTGAAGTTTTAAGAGAGACCTCATACAACATTGATGCACTGACAAGATATGTCGATGAAAATGAACCCATGCTGTTGGAAGATCAGAGAGCAGCTTACTCTACTATTATTGACAGCGTTCGCCACCAGAAAGGAGGTATCTTTTTCTTAGATGCTCCTGGAGGAACAGGAAAAACCTTTGTCATTAAACGATTGCTGGCCAAAGTTCGCCAACAGAAGCGAATAGCTGTTGCTGTTGCTTCTTCAGGCATTGCTGCCACCTTACTTCCAGGAGGTCGTACTGCCCATTCTGCATTCAAGCTTCCGGTAGACCTAGCCATCAATGAAGCCACTGTTTGCAGGATTACCAAAACTTCTGGAGCTGGTCAAGTTCTAAAGAGATGTCACTTAATTGTTTGGGATGAATGCACAATGGCCCATAAAAGAGCATTAGAGGCACTTGACAGAACATTGCAAGATTTGTGTAATTGCAAGGCCCCAATGGGAGGAGTCACTGTTCTACTGTCAGGTGACTTTCGGCAGACATTGCCTGTAATTCCCAGGGGAACCAGAGCTGATGAAATCCGTGCTTGCCTGAAGTCATCATTCTTGTGGCACCATGTCAAGACCATGACCCTGTCAACAAACATGAGAGCACGTCTTTTTGGTGATCAGCTTTCTGCTCAGTTTGCTCAGAATCTGCTACAGCTTGGAGAAGGGTCAGTAACTGTACTTGCTGATGGTACCATAAATTGAGATGCGATCAGCACCCTGGTCATTTCAGTCAACGATTTGTTAGGAAAGGTGTTCCCAAACTTACAGCACCATTATCAAAATCACAAATGGTTGTGCGAGAGGGAAATTCTGGCACCAAAAAACACCACAGTCAATGCAGTAAACGAGCAACTATTGCAAGCAATACCTGGAGACTCACGTACATACAAATCTGTTGACACTTGTTGATCAATCTGAAGTCGTAAATTACCCCACTGAATTTCTTAATTCGCTAGAACCACCTGGCCTGCCTCCTCAACGGCTTGAAGTTAAAGTAGGAACACCAATAATGCTGCTACGCAATTTGGATCAGCCTCGACTGTGCAATGGCACAAGACTTGTGGTCAAGAAATCAATGCCCCATGTTATTGAGGCCACTATTCTCACTGGTAGTGGCAAAGGTGAGGACGTCTTCATTCCTCGCATTCCTCTCATACCATCCTCTCATACCTTTCAGTTCAAGAGACTTCAGTTTCCTGTCGGGGTCAGTTTCGCCATGTCTATCAACAAATCACAAGGGCAAACATTAACAGTGGCAGGATTGCATCTGGAAGAGTCTTGCTTTTCTTATGGTCAGCTATATGTAGGCTGTTCCAGACATGGAAGTCCCTGCAATCTTTTTGTTTACACTCCAACTGCAACGACTCACAACATCGTATATACTGAAGTGCTGAAGTGAAATTGCCTGTCATAAGTGGGGCTAAATTATCCAAAATGTCCTGTAGATATATAGGTCAATTGCGAAATAAGCTATGACTAATAAGCAGTTGCGGACCATCAGTGGTGGTGCTATTAGAGTGTGGCTGGACTGCGAGTCTGGCAAGCTCTTAGTTCTAAAAAAAGGTCACAATACTCAATGACGGTATCGTGTCAAGGTGGGTGCACCTCGCCATAAAGGTGCCAAATGCCTACAGGAGTAAACCTGGAATAAAAAATCCGAGTGGCTGTTGGGAACCCACTGATAACCCAAATTCCCATGAAACCTCCCGAGCGAAGCCGGGTACTTCTGCTAGTATATATATATATATATATATATACTAGCTTGGCTCGCCTCACCAAGCATCGTTACTGAGGAACGGGCTTATTTTAGCTGAGGATAATGACTGTACCTGAGTTGCTGCGTTGTCATGATTAACACGAATCATAATATAAACAATTATTTTGCACAAATGTATTTGTTGTGTTTGTGATATTACATTTTTATAGGCAATTTAGGTTGAAGATTCAGGTTGAATGTTTTTTTTTCAAGGAAGAACCCCTCAGCACATACCTAGGGGAGGGGTAGGTGCAGACTGGAAGTTTGGGACGATTACACCTCACCACCAAGTAATTCAAAACACCTCACCACCACGTAATTTAAAACACCTCACCACCACGTAATTTAAAACACCTCACAGCCATAAAACACGTAATAAAAACACCTCACCACCACGTCATTTAAAAACACCTCACCACCAAGTAATTCAAAACACCTCACCACCACGTAATTTAAAACACCTCACAGCCATAAAACACGTAATAAAAACACTTCACCACCAAGTAATTCAAAACACCTCACCACCACGTAATTTAAAACACCTCACAGCCATAAAACACGTAATAAAAACACTTCACCACCACGTCATTTAAAAACACTTCACCACCAAGTAATTCAAAACACCTCACCACCACGTAATTTAAAACACCTCACAGCCATAAAACACGTAATAAAAACACTTCACCACCACGTCATTTAAAAACACCTCACCACCAAGTAATTCAAAACACCTCACCACCACGTAATTTAAAACACCTCACAGCCATAAAACACGTAATAAAAACACTTCACCACCACGTCATTTAAAAACACTTCACCACCAAGTAATTCAAAACACCTCACCACCACGTAATTTAAAACACCTCACAGCCATAAAACACGTAATAAAAACACTTCACCACCACGTCATTTAAAAACACTTCACCACCAAGTAATTCAAAACACCTCATCACCAACTAATTCAAAACACCTCACCACCACATAATTAAAAACCTCACCACCACATAATTATAAATACCTCACCACCACGTAATTCAAAACACCTCACCACCACGTGATTTAAAAACACTTCACCACCACATCATTTAAAAACACCTCACCACCACATAATTCAAAATACCTCACCACCACGTGATTCAAAACCACCACCACGTTATTAAAAACACTTCACAACCACGGAAACAAAAGTTTGAGGGAGTCGTTAAGTGACAGCACAGACACTGCCCAGATGTGTAGATATAATAATAATAATAATTCATTTATTTTGTATAGCGCTTTTCCAGAAGCCCAAAGGCGCTTTGACAGAGTGGAAAACATAATGCATAACAATACATGAAAACAACAATTGCAAAAAGACAAGAATCAAGAAAACAAACAGCAGCGATATACGGCATATATATAAGACAAGAATCAAAAAGACAAGACAAGAATCAATAGGGAAATATTTAAAGCAAAAGGAGGGAGAAGGAGAAGAGATAGTCAGGGGTTAAATGCTGTGGGTTGAATGTTGAATGCAGCGTTGAACAGGTGGGTCTTTAGTGATGTTTTGAATGTGGTGAGTGAGGAGGAGTCTCTGATGGTGTGAGGTAGTGAGTTCCAGAGGGTGGGAGCAGCGATGGAGAAGGCCCTGTCCCCCCAGGATCTGAATTTGGTCCGGATGGAGGGGGTCAGGAGGTTGGTACCAGCAGAGCGGAGGTTGCGGGTGGGAGTGTGTCTGGAGAGGAGGTCAGCCAGGTAGGATGGGGCCAGGTTATGGAGGGCTTTGTATGTCAAGAGGAGGATTTTGTACTGGATTCTCTGGGGGATGGGGAGCCAGTGAAGCTTGTAAAGGACGGGGGTGATGTGGTCACGGGTCCGGGAATGAGTGAGTAGACGGGCAGCGGAGTTCTGAATGTATTGGAGTTTATTGGTGATTTTTGAGGGTGAACCATAGAGGAGGCTATTGCAGTAGTCCAGACGGGAGGTGATGAAGGCGTGGATGAGGGTTTCTGCAGCCGTGGAGGAGAGGGATGAGCGGAGACGGGCAATGTTTTTCAGGTGAAAGAAGGCTGACTTTGTGATCTGTTTAGTGTATTTGTCGAAGGAAAGGGTTTGGTCAAAGATGACGCCAAGATTCCGGATGTGAGGGGAGGTGGATACTGGGATACCGTCGATGTTGAGGGCAAAGTTATGGGTGGATTTTGTGAGCGTTTTTGGGCCAATGATGATTATTTCAGATTTATCACAGTTAAGCTTGAGGAAGTTGATTTGAAGCCAGGATTTTATTTCAGTGATGCAGTTTGTCAGGATAGAGTGGGTGTCGGTGGAGACGGACTTGGTGGAGATGAAAAGCTGGATGTCATCGGCGAAGCAGTGGAATTGGAGACCATGACGGCGGATTAAGTGACCGAGCGGGGACAGGTAAAGGATGAAGAGGAGGGGGCCAAGAACTGAACCTTGGGGGACACCTTGGGGGAGGGGAGCAGTGGGGGATTTGCAGTTATTGATGGAGATGAACTGGCATCTGTCAGAGAGGTATGATTTAATCCAAGAGAGGGCAGTGCCGGTGACGTTAAAGGTGGATTCAAGTCGGGTGAGGAGGATAGTGTGATCGATGGTGTCAAAGGCAGCGCTGAGGTCGAGGAGGACGAGAATGTTGAGGTTGCCAGCGTCAGAGGAGAGGAGAAGGTCGTTGGTGATTTTGAGGAGAGCAGTTTCAGTACTGTGGTTGGAGCGGAATCCGGATTGGAATGTTTCATACAAGTTATTGGCAGAGAGATGATGTTTGAGTTGAGTGGCTACAGCGCGTTCCAAAACTTTTGACAGAAAGGGTAGGTTGGAGATGGGTCTGAAGTTGTTTAGGGTGTCAGGGTTTAGACCAGGTTTTTTTATAATGGGGGTAACAGCAGCAATTTTGAGGGAAGGTGGGACGATGCCTGTAGACAGGGAGGAGTTTATTGTTGCAATGATAAGTGGAGAGAGAGCAGGGAGGGAGGCTTTGACAAAGCTGGAGGGGATGGGGTCAAGAGTGCAGGTGGCAGTTTTCATTCCTATGAGGAGTTCAGAGAGGTCAGTAGGAGAGATTGGGGAGAACCGAGACAGGGGATGGCAGGACAAGGGGGGGCAGGTGGTTGGAGGGGGAGCAGGTGCGGCGGTGGTCAAGCTGTTGTAGATGTTGTCAATTTTGCGTTGGAAGAAAGAGAGGAAGGAGATGCAGTTGTCTACTGTGAATGACTGGGTGGTGGTGTTCAGGGGGCGGAGGAGTTTGTTTATTGTCGAGAAGAGTGCTTTTGGGTTTCCGGAGCCAGAGTGGATAATTTGAGAGTAGTAGGCAGAGCGGGCGCGGGAGAGGGCATCTTTGTAGTGTTGTATGTGGTCCTTGTAGGCTTGGGAGTGAACTGTGAGACCCGTTTTATTGCGGAGTCTTTCAAGTTGGCGAGCACGAGTTTTCATCAGGTGGAGTTCAGGGGTAAACCAGGGAGCAGAATGGGTGAAAGAAACTGTTTTGGTTTTTACAGGCGCAAGCTGGTCAAGGCAGGAGGAGAGAGTGTGGTTGTAGTAGTCAGTGAGGTCGGAAGGGGTGTGGAGGTCAATGAAGGGAGAAGTGGACATTTTTTCAGAGAGGGTGGATGAGAATGAGGTAGGTGAAAGAGCGTTTAGCTTACGGAAGTTGATTGTGCGATAATGCCTTGGTGTTGGGGCGGGGATGTTGATGGTCAGAGTGATGGCTAAGTGGTCAGAGAGGGTGAGGTCGGAGCCATAGAGATGGTGCAAATTTAATCCAGTGGAGCAGACAAGGTCCAAAATGTGACCACGGATATGGGTAGGAAAGTCGACATGTTGAGTGAGGTTAAAGCAGGTGAGTAAATCAGTGAAGTCAGTGGTTATTGTGGAGTCAGTGGAGTCCATGTGGATATTGAAATCACCAAGGAGGAGGATTGAGGGGGAGAGGGAACATAGCTGGGTCAGAAAGTAGGAGAAGTCAGACAGGAATGATGGGTGTGGTTTGGGAGGGCGGTAGACGACAGCCATGACTGACTGCGTGTGACCAGAGAGTTTTAAAGCCAGGTGTTCAAATGATGGAGCAGATGAGATGGAGATGAGGTTGGTCTTGATGTCTTGACGGTGGATAACGGCAATTCCACCACCTCGGCCCTCCGAGCGTGGTTTATTGACGTAGGAATATCCATTGGGTGTGGTGAGGTTGAGTGTGTAGTAGTCCAGAGGTTGTTGCCAGGTTTCGGTGAGACAGAGAAAGTCCAGTTTGTTATCCAGGATGTATTCGTTCAGGATGAGGCATTTATTGTTGAGGGACCGGGTGTTGAACAGGGTGAGCTTGATGTTGTTTTGAACAGCAGGGATGAATTCAGGTGATTTAGCCAGGGTTCGTAGGCAAGAGGTGCGATCGTGTGGGTTGCTGTGACCAGGTGCGCTGGGACGAAGAGTGAGAGTGCGCTGAGCCGACCAGAGGACGGGGATGGAGTGACCTGATTGCAAATAAACAAACTTGCGACCGGAGCCACGGTGAATGTACCTGGGTCGTCGGAGGAGTCCATTTGATTTGATGGCAGAGATGCATGATGGGGTGGAGCGGGTATTGAGCAGAAGATTCCGGATTGAGGGTGAACCATAGAGGAGGCTATTGCAGTAGTCCAGACGGGAGGTGATGAAGGCGTGGATGAGGGTTTCTGCAGCCGTGGAGGAGAGGGATGAGCGGAGACGGGCAATGTTTTTCAGGTGAAAGAAGGCTGACTTTGTGTGCCGATATCTATCTATAATATCTATCTATCTAAGTGCCGATATCTATCTATAATTCCAGTAATCTCTGTCTGTCTAGGGCATGCCCGTACTATATATAAGCTAGGACGTGCCCGTACGTGGGTGCCCGTTCCTTGCAAAAAAAAAAAAACTGCAAAAAAAAAAAAAACTGCAAAAAAAAAACTTTGTTGAAGAAAAATTGTTTCGAAACGAATTCATCAAAAAAAGTGCACTCCTTCTTTTGCCAGTCGTACACCATGTTAGGATCTCCTGGAGAAGTGCCGTTTCCTCAGCAAGGTTGTTTATGAAGAGCTGCTAACGACATACAGGTGTGTACATGTGGTCAATTCTTATTATTTATTTTTTGATTGAAGACAAAATTGTTACAAAAAGATTTCATCAAAATAAGTGCACTTCTTCTTTTGCCAGTTGTACACCATGTGAGGATCTCCTGGAGAAGTGCCGTTTCCTCAGCAATGTTGTTTATGAAGAGCTGCTAACGACATACAGGTGTGTACATGTGGACAATTCTTATTATTTATTTATTGCTTGAGGAAAAATTGTTACGAAAAGATTTCATCAAAATACGTGCACTACTTCTTTTGCCAGTTGTACACCATGTGAGGATCTCCTGGAGAAGTGCCGTTTCCTCAGCAATGTTGTTTATGAAGAGCTGCTAACGACATACAGGTGTGTACATGTGGACAATTCTTATTATTTATTTATTGCTTGAAGAAAAATTGTTACGAAAAGATTTCAGCAAAATACATGCACAACTTCTTTTGGCAGTCGCTACACCATGTTGGGATCTTCTGCCCAAGAGCCTTCTTCAGCCATTGCCAGTTCTACGTGGCGACCTCTAGGTTTGGCAGTTCCAGCAGCCTCCGCATTCTTGCCCAGGACGAGGAAACAAAGAAGATGCCCGTACGTGGTGCCTTATGAAGTGGTGCTAACGACATAAAGGTGTGTACAATGTACATGTAGACAATTTTTATTATTCTTTGTTTGGGAGGGAGATGGGAGGGTGATGGGGCAGGGTGATGGGAGGGTGATGGCAGGGTGATGGGAGGGTGATGGCAGGGTGATGGGAGGGTGATGGCAGAGGGTGATGGCAGAGGGTGATGGGAGAGTGATTGGAGGGTGATGGGGGGGAGATGGGAGGGTGATGGGGCAGGGTGCTGGGGCAGGGTGATGGGGCTGGGTGATGGCAGGGTGATGGCAGGGTGATGGCAGGGTGCTGGGAGGGTGATGGCTGGGTGATGGGACGGTGATGGCAGAGGGTGATAGCAGAGGGTGATTGCAGAGGGTGATGGCAGAGGGTGATGGCAGAGGGTGGTGGCAGAGGGTGATGGGGCAGGGTGATGGGGCAGGGTGATGGGGCAGGGTAATGGGGCTGGGTGATGGCAGGGTGATGGCAGGATGATGGGAGGGTGATGGCAGGGTGATGGAAGGGTGATGGCAGAGGGTGATGGCAGAGGGTGATGGCAGAGGGTGATGGCAGAGGGTGATGGCAGGGAATTAACATTAACGAATTACATTTGTAATGTAATAATTTGTAATAATTTGTAGTAATAGATATAATAATAATAACGAATTCTGCTCTGTTTCAATTCTGTTTCAATTTGCTGATATGCTTTGCAAACCTTTTTTTTTTTTTACTATTTTAAAACTAATACAATTCGAACTTGGAATACATACTGACACTGCATTTTCAGGTCTCCTACAAATCCTACCCTGTCGCCTCACCGTGGCGTAGGAGTGGCAATGGTCAATGGCATCGAATGTCATGGCTAGCAAAGACAGGGAGGTACACTTGATTTAACTTTGGAAATTTTTTTTTTTTTTTTTTTGGCCACGGAACGGGCACCCACGTACGGGCACGTCCTAGTCTATCTATAATTCCAGTAATCTCTGTCTGTACGTTTGTTTGTCTGTGACCGCTGTTTCTCGACAACCACGGGTCCGATATACTTTTAACTTGCCAGGTATATTGCTGGGGACCCGAGGATGTGCCTTTTCAAGGTTTCATATTAATCGGACAATTACTTACCGAGCTATGTCCAAAAAACGATTCAACCAATCAGAGAGCAGCGAACGATCGCGTGTGCCGAACGTGGCGGGCACACTCTGCCTCGGATGGCACATTTGAGAGCGTATTCATTTATTTCACGTTTGCAAACTATGTTGGCGTTAAACTATGTTTTAAAACTAATAAAACCGAACTTGCGATTCATTCGCTTTCCTGCGCGTTTGTGCACGCGATGGCGATTTCTTTACCAAACTCCGGAAGCCGTTCGCTTTGGACCAAACCATTGCATGTAAATAGAGGGGGGGGGGGATTGTCACCGTACTCGCAAGCTGTTCGCTTTGGACCAAACCATTTCATGTAAATAGAGGGGGGGGATATAATTTTAGATATCTATCTATAATTCCAGTAATCTCTGTCTGTATGTCTGTACGTTTGTTTGTCTGTGACCGCTGTTTCTCGACAACCACGGGTCCGATATACTTTTAACTTGCCAGGTATATTGCTGGGGACCCGAGGATGTGCCTTTTCAAGGTTTCATATTAATCGGACAATTACTTACCGAGCTATGTCCAAAAAACGATTCAACCAATCAGAGAGCAGCGAACGATCGCGTGTGCCGAACGTGGCGGGCACACTCTGCCTCGGATGGCACATTTGAGAGCGTATTCATTTATTTCACGTTTGCAAACTATGTTGGCGTTAAACTATGTTTTAAAACTAATAAAACCGAATTTGCGATTCATTCGCTTTCCTGCGCGTTTGTGCACGCGATGGCGATTTCTTTACCAAACTCCGGAAGCCGTTCGCTTTGGACCAAACCATTGCATGTAAATAGAGGGGGGGGATTGTCCCCGTACTCGCAAGCCGTTCGCTTTGGACCAAACCATTTCATGTAAATAGAGGGGGGGGATATAATTTTAGATATCTATCTATAATTCCAGTAATCTCTGTCTGTACGTCTGTACGTTTGTTTGTCTGTGACCGCTGTTTCTCGACAACCACGGGTCCGATATACTTTTAACTTGCCAGGTATATTGCTGGGGACCCGAGGATGTGCCTTTTCAAGGTTTCATATTAATCGGACAATTACTTACCGAGCTATGTCCAAAAAACGATTCAACCAATCAGAGAGCAGCGAACGATCGCGTGTGCCGAACGTGGAGGACACACTCTGCCTCGGATGGCACATTTGAGAGCGTATTCATTTATTTCACGTTTGCAAACTATGTTGGCGTTAAACTATGTTTTAAAACTAATAAAACCGAATTTGCGATTCATTCGCTTTCCTGCGCGTTTGTGCACGCGATGGCGATTTCTTTACCAAACTCCGGAAGCCGTTCGCTTTGGACCAAACCATTGCATGTAAATAGAGGGGGGGGGATTGTCACCGTACTCGCAAGCCGTTCGCTTTGGACCAAACCATTTCATGTAAATAGAGGGGGGGGATATAATTTTAGATATAGATATAGTACGGGCAATGCCCTAGTATATAAAATAAAAGGCAATGTCTGTTTGTGGTGTCCTTAGGTATACAAATACGTATGCGCCTACTTCGAGGTCTTAATGGTGCACAACTAGGGGTAGTTTTATATGAGGAATCCACCAATGACAGTCTTTAAAATTACTGAAATCGCACCCCCCGAGCGCGAACTCAAAAAAAAACAACCCCAAAAAGGCGGGACCAGGAAATATTTGACCTTTCTAGAATTCTATTGGACAATTTAAATAGTCTCCGCCTCCTTAAGGTCTCCGCCCCTCCTAATAATCCTATATAAGCCGTGGCGTTACTTCAACATTCATTTTAATAGCGAACGTTTTCGCCACGTTTCTTCATTATTATTATTGTTATTCCTATTTCTCCGATTTATTCCTATTTCTGCTCGAACTTCTGCTCAAACTAAAAAAAAAAACCCAAAAAGGCGGGACCACGGAATATTTGACCTTTCTAGAAGGGTCAAATTTTTTTACCCTTTTTCTATTGGACAATTTAAATAGTCTCCGCCTCCCTAAGGTCTCCGCCCCTCCTAATAATCCTATATAAGCCGTGGCGTTACTTAAACATTCATTTTAAAAGCGAACGTTTTCGCCACGTTTCTTCATTATTATTATTATTCCTATTTCGCCGATTTGTTCTTATTTTTTTATTCCCATTTATTCCTGCCTTCGAAAATCTCCGATTTATTCCTATTTTATAAGTAAAGCGAACGTTTTCCATAAAAAACGAGCGTTTTCCCCACCTCTTCACATTATCAAACGAAAAGCGACAGTTTTCCCATCTACGATGCCACCCAAAAAGCGGCCAAATTTCGGAAAGTCGCCTGCAGCCCTCCATATGCAGACACGAAGAGAAGCTTGGACAGATGCGGAACATCAGCAGGAACTTCAAACCCTGGCACGCAGGCGATCAGCTCTTATAGACCAAGAGACACTTGAGGAAAGACAGTCACGACTCCAAGAAAACGCTGCCAGACGAAGAGCTGAAAGGCAGCAGGAAGCACTAGAACAGAGGCAGTCTCGCCTCCAAGAACAGGTCTTCAGACAGTCAACTCGACGGCAGGAGCAAACTCCAGATGAATGTCAGACAAGGCGTCAAAGAGATAGGACAAGTCATGCTGAGGTAAGATCTCGACCATTCACTACGCAACAGTGGTACCAAGGTGCTTTCAACTATGATCCAAGCAATGATTATGCATCACACGAATTAGTGACCATTGGTTCCATGTCTAAGATTTGTGACAAGCGTAGCGCCAAAAAGTGGGATACAGAAACACCAGGCATGTGTTGCACTAATGGCAAAGTTCAGCTGACTATGCTGCCTGAACCACCTGAGCCACTTAAGGATCCTCTTCTTGGCACCACTCCTCTAACAACTCTAACAACTCAGGTCATATCAATGGATGGACCAGAATTATATGTATTTGGTCTCCCGCACACTAACCAAACTGAATTCAACAACTGAAGTTTTAAGAGAGACCTCATACAACATTGATGCACTGACAAGATATGTCGATGAAAATGAACCCATGCTGTTGGAAGATCAGAGAGCAGCTTACTCTACTATTATTGACAGCGTTCGCCACCAGAAAGGAGGTATCTTTTTCTTAGATGCTCCTGGAGGAACAGGAAAAACCTTTGTCATTAAACGATTGCTGGCCAAAGTTCGCCAACAGAAGCGAATAGCTGTTGCTGTTGCTTCTTCAGGCATTGCTGCCACCTTACTTCCAGGAGGTCGTACTGCCCATTCTGCATTCAAGCTTCCGGTAGACCTAGCCATCAATGAAGCCACTGTTTGCAGGATTACCAAAACTTCTGGAGCTGGTCAAGTTCTAAAGAGATGTCACTTAATTGTTTGGGATGAATGCACAATGGCCCATAAAAGAGCATTAGAGGCACTTGACAGAACATTGCAAGATTTGTGTAATTGCAAGGCCCCAATGGGAGGAGTCACTGTTCTACTGTCAGGTGACTTTCGGCAGACATTGCCTGTAATTCCCAGGGGAACCAGAGCTGATGAAATCCGTGCTTGCCTGAAGTCATCATTCTTGTGGCACCATGTCAAGACCATGACCCTGTCAACAAACATGAGAGCACGTCTTTTTGGTGATCAGCTTTCTGCTCAGTTTGCTCAGAATCTGCTACAGCTTGGAGAAGGGTCAGTAACTGTACTTGCTGATGGTACCATAAATTGAGATGCGATCAGCACCCTGGTCATTTCAGTCAACGATTTGTTAGGAAAGGTGTTCCCAAACTTACAGCACCATTATCAAAATCACAAATGGTTGTGCGAGAGGGAAATTCTGGCACCAAAAAACACCACAGTCAATGCAGTAAACGAGCAACTATTGCAAGCAATACCTGGAGACTCACGTACATACAAATCTGTTGACACTTGTTGATCAATCTGAAGTCGTAAATTACCCCACTGAATTTCTTAATTCGCTAGAACCACCTGGCCTGCCTCCTCAACGGCTTGAAGTTAAAGTAGGAACACCAATAATGCTGCTACGCAATTTGGATCAGCCTCGACTGTGCAATGGCACAAGACTTGTGGTCAAGAAATCAATGCCCCATGTTATTGAGGCCACTATTCTCACTGGTAGTGGCAAAGGTGAGGACGTCTTCATTCCTCGCATTCCTCTCATACCTTTCAGTTCAAGAGACTTCAGTTTCCTGTCGGGGTCAGTTTCGCCATGTCTATCAACAAATCACAAGGGCAAACATTAACAGTGGCAGGATTGCATCTGGAAGAGTCTTGCTTTTCTTATGGTCAGCTATATGTAGGCTGTTCCAGACATGGAAGTCCCTGCAATCTTTTTGTTTACACTCCAACTGCAACGACTCACAACATCGTATATACTGAAGTGCTGAAGTGAAATTTCCCGTCATAAGTGGGGCAAAATTATCCAAAATGTCCTGTAGATATATAGGTCAATTGCGAAATAAGCTATGACTAATAAGCAGTTGCGGACCATCAGTGGTGGTGCTATTAGAGTGTGGCTGGACTGCGAGTCTGGCAAGCTCTTAGTTCTAAAAAAAGGTCACAATACTCAATGACGGTATCGTGTCAAGGTGGGTGCACCTCGCCATAAAGGTGCCAAATGCCTACAGGAGTAAACCTGGAATAAAAAATCCGAGTGGCTGTTGGGAACCCACTGATAACCCAAATTCCCATGAAACCTCCCGAGCGAAGCCGGGTACTTCTGCTAGTATATATATATATATACTAGCTTGGCTCGCCTCACCAAGCATCGTTACTGAGGAACGGGCTTATTTTAGCTGAGGATAATGACTGTACCTGAGTTGCTGCGTTGTCATGATTTACACGAATCATAATATAAACAATTATTTTGCACAAATGTATTTGTTGTGTTTGTGATATTACATTTTTATAAGCAATTTAGGTTGAATGTTTTTTTTTCAAGGAAGAACCCCTCAGCACATACCTAGGGGAGGGGTAGGTGCAGACTGGAAGTTTGGGACGATTACACCTCACCACCACGTAATTCAAAACACCTCACCACCATGTTATTTAAAACACCTCACAGCCATAAAACACGTAATAAAAACACCTCACCACCACGAATTTTTTAAAAACACCTCACCACCACGAAATTGAAAACACCTCACAGCCATAAAACACGTAATAAAAACACCTCACCACCAAGTAATTCAAAACACCTCACCACCACGTAATTTAAAACACCTCACAGCCATAAAACACGTAATAAAAACACCTCACCACCACGTCATTTAAAACACCTCACAGCCATAAAACACGGAATAAAAACACCTCACCACCACGTCATTTAAAAACACTTCACCACCAAGTAATTCAAAACACCTCACCACCACGTAATTCAAAACACCTCATCACCAACTAATTCAAAACACCTCACCACCACATAATTAAAAACCTCACCACCACATAATTATAAATACCTCACCACCACGTAATTCAAAACACCTCACCACCATGTGATTTAAAAACACTTCACCACCACATCATTTAAAAACACCTCACCACCACATAATTCAAAATACCTCACCACCACGTGATTCAAAACCACCACCACGTTATTAAAAACACTTCATAACCACGGAAACAAAAGTTTGAGGGAGTCGTTAAGTGAGAACACAGACACTGCCCAGATGTGTAGATATATAGATAAATGACTGTACCCGAGTTGCCGTTTTGTCATGGTTTAAACCAATCATAATTCAAACAATTATTTTGCACAAATGTATTTGTAATATACGTGATATCACATTTTATAAACAATTGAAGTTGAAAAAAAAAAAATTCCAAAAAAATTCCCCCCCAAAAAAAAGAATTTGGAAATTTTTTCAAAAAAAATACCCTAAGGACATAACGACGGGAGAGATATGTGCAAACCAGAAGTTTGGTACGATTTCACAAAAGTTTGAGAAAGTAGTTCAATGACAAGACAAGACAAGACAACACAACACAACACCCATTATACTGCCAATGTTTGTCTATGGAGATTGCATGGCTGTGTGCTTGATTATGTATACCTGTCAGCAATAGGTGTGGCTGAAACAGCCGAATTCACTAATTAGAAGGGGTGTCCGCATACTTTTGGCCATGTAAGGTGTATATATATATATATATTTATATATCAGTGGGCTGTCACCGCGTAAGTGATGAGGTTCTTGGGTTCAAGTCCCGGGTTGTCAGAATTTTTTCACACTAGCCCCACGCAGGAATTTACTTCATTGCCTCCTCCCAGCCGGCACCGCTCGAAGCGCCTAGGGTTCCCTTCTCCCCCAAAAACCTTCCCCCGATGAGCCACACTTCCTGCTTCTCAATGAACTCTTGCCACCTGCAAAACAAAACTTTCCTACTACCAGCACCAACACGGGAATGGCATCTCATTCCAAAACAGCTTATCCCCGCTATCAAATTCTCTGGAAAACCCAGAATCTCCCTCAGCAAAGATTTACCTCCAAAACCATTCACTCCATTTTTCACACCTCATTCACACGTGCTCACCTGCCAACGCTCTGCCACCCTTTCACACGCCATTCTCTCCACAGCCTTACCCACATGAGAGACAATGTGGCTCCATCTGCTTCAACATAAACCCTTCTAACTAACTTGTGCTCCCTTGTCATCCCTTACACTATGCATGTCCCTTTTACACTAACATTGCAAAGGTAAATTACGCTTGCCCCACCTGCCCTTTTCGTTTCACCTGCCCCTATCCTACCATGTCAATCAAAGCCCCGACCTGCAGAGGTGTCTGGAATTTCCTCTTAACACCTGTATGGCTTTAGTGACCCAGGGTGGCCCCTCCTAGCCCCGATAGAGGCCTAGCAAGTCTGCGTGGATGATCCAGGGAAGGGCCCGTGGTCCCATTTTGATCTTATAAACTATGTCACAGATTTACAACAGGATGACCCCTTGACCCTGCCAAGGCAACATTAGTTTGTAGCACCGGCTCTTCTTCCTCCGGGGGTCTAAGGACCAAATCTTCTTCCCGGAGCAAACTCACTTACCTGGCTCTGGTTTTAATACCTGTGCCTCATCCGCATTCTCTGTGCCGACACCTTTTTGGTGGTGCAAGTGTCACTCTCGACAACATCCCTGAATGTCGCACCCTAAGTTCTTTGTCCTGCCCAAATGTCTGACTTGGTGTGTACCATGGGGCTGTTGTAAAATTGTGGTTTTCAATTTGGTTTGGACTATCACCAGCCAAGGAGTTCCCAACATTTCCTGTCTCGCATCTGTGTCCAGGATAAAGTTCTGTCATCAGTGGGATATGCCAATATGGGGGTGGATGTTAAACACCCCTTCAATTTAATGCCGCATTGCAATCGTTTGTCCAATTAAACCAGGTCCATCTTCTCTATAATCCGGTGAAGATGCCTGGCAACAGTCCATGAACTCTGCCGTGAACTTTGCCACAAAGCACCGGGAGTAAGGGCAGAGCCCCAAAGCACCAGAGGGACACGGATCAGGTCAGAGTGAAAGGCTCACTCTGGATTTTGACGGGGTCTCTAAAGGCCGGGTCTGCAGGCCGGAAGGAGGCGAGAGATCCCACGTCCACCATTAATGCCGTGACTGATCTGCTCTTCCTGATTGGCCGAGCGAGTGGGAGGACTTTGTCTTCAAATAATGGCGCCTTATCGTGCGGATTCCCAATTTACCCGTCGAATGGATTTATTCCAATTTCCTATGCACTTATGGGGTTTCTGTTCCCCTAATGGCCACAAAACAGGTTCTTATTAACAAACACAGTGATTATTAGTCTCGCATCCACTCATTGCAATGCCCCTGTCTGTGTGTCTGTCTGTATGTCTTTCTTTGTGTGTCTGCGTCCATATATTTTCACTTTTAAAATGTTTTTCTCTGCATCCGCTTGTCCGATCGATGCAAAGCTTTAAACATAGGAGGGACTCCTCGTGGAGAATATTTTATTGCTAACTCTGGTGTCATAGGTCATATGACATGGCAGCCATATTGGATTAAAGGAAAAAGATTGGACAGCATTTTCTACAAACCAGCTCAACAAAAAAAATTCAACTTGGCATATGTCATCAACTCCCCCATAGTGTACATTGGGTGATAACGATGACATCATCAGTGCAGTGGTATTCCAGCCATCATTGGTAGATTTGAAATCCGTATGCAAAAATGGTTTTCTCTGCATCTGCTTGTCCGATCAATGCAAAACTTTAAGCATAGGAGCAAGTCCCCATGGAGAATATTTTATTGCTAATTCTATTGTCATCGGGCACATGGTATGGCAGCCATGTTGGAATAAAATAAAAATTTGGACATAATTTTCTCCAAAAACCGCTAAATGGAAAAAATTGAATCTTTGCATGTGTCATCAACTCCCCATGGGATATATAGGGTGATAACGATGATGTCATCGGCGAAGAGGTATTTCAGCTATAAATTGGTTGAATTGAAATCCTTATCCAAAAATCTGAGACTTCATATATCTGATCTAGGACCCGATGTGAGTGAATAATTATATTTATAACATCATTGGTCACATGGTATGGCAGCCATATTGGATTAAAGGGAAAAAATTGGACATCATTTTCTCCAAAACCGCTCAATGAAAAAAGTTGAAACTTGACATATGTCATCAACTCTCCATGGGGTATATAGGGTGATAATGATGACGTCACCAGGGAAGTGGTATTCCAGTCAGATTTGGTTGAATTAAAATCTTTATCTGAAAAATCTGAAACTTCATATATCTGATCTACGACCCGATGTGAGTGAAGAATTAAATTTATGACATCGGTAATGTGTCTTTGTCCAGTATTTTTGGTCAGAATGAACGTACGAGGCGAGACCATATGCTCTTTGAGTGCCGTTCTAGTTACAATAGAAAATGTGATGGAGAAGAAGAAGAGCATATGGCTGCAAACTGCAATACAGAAACTAATAGAAACCTATTTTATAAAAATTATTGGCCCTTGAACCCACGGTAATCGATCAGCTAAAGTGCTAAACTATCTAATTTAATGGCCTCTCATCAAATTTGGGGGAACACAGGACACAGCAGGAGACTGACAGGACAAATCAGAGAGAGATATCGGTGGAAACTGTCTGCAGCTCGGTGGGACTAAGCACCTCATTATTAATGGCTCTTTGTTCTCTTGTTTATTCGTTAATGTTTAGCATTATATATTTGTGGGGTTTTTTCCTCCATTCATTTTAAGTATATAATAAGTAAATAAAAACAAAAATGTTTGATGCAGAACAAAAATTTATCTCGTAAAATATTCATATGAAGTGAGATTGCATTAAAGAGAGAAGTGACCACAAGCAAACATTGTTACAGATCCAGAGTCATAAACACAACATCTGTCCTCCACCTTCCCCATCAAAATAAATCAAATAACACAACCCAAGCAGTTCCTTTCCCCCAACAAAGACACTGTGTTCCCCTAAAGTCCTAAATATGACGAGGTTCAAAGTTTGTGAACATCTCGGTAAACAAAAATGAATGCAATCATTCACTCTGTAAATATAATTTTAAAAATCCTCAAATCATGCATTCATATAGGAGCCGACAGCTGCCAATGTTTAAACAGAAAGTTGCATTTACAACTGACCAATCACATCACTGATATTGGGTAAGGGATATGTTTGCTTGGATTGATGAAAACGACATGGTGTTCAAACACTTCCATTAAAGACATATGACTCGGGAATTTTTCGGGAATATTATTATTTATTTATTTTTTCGTATACTAAGTTGATGCTCGTGTCGGAGCTAACACCGATGCTCGGCCATTGTAAATTTGCGGTTAAAAATAATTATGTTCATTATGCGACTTTTAAGTTGTCTGGCTGGGCATCCAAAACCCAACCACTGATAAAATGTGGGTGTCCGACGCTAAAATTAGATGCACCTGGCACCTGGACACCTGTTGATGTCGAGCCCTGTTTATAAGTAACACGGTTGATCTATCCAACACCGAGTAGAAGGAACCGTTTGCTTTGTATACCAAAACTCCTGCTACTCATATATGCCATCTTAAAAAAACAACATGAGCACATTACCCATAGGTTGATTGCCTCGCCCCACTATAGTGACACACACACACACACACACACACACACACACCTGTGATCAGGTACATTTTGACTGTGACTTAACTTACACTGTGTGCAATTCTGAAATGTGAAAAAAAATACCATTTATTCCTTTTCCCTTGATATTGATCACAGAATGAGGCAGATGTATTGAATAACATGCATTACATATTGATCAGAGCAACAAATATTAATGATTGTGCATGTATGCAAGAGGACAATCGATCTAACACTCACATCCTAATTCTAAAATTCTAAAGGTAATTCTAAAGGGAAATTCTCGATTGTTTTAAAGGGTAATTTTACAATGCAATCCTAAAGGGTTCCAGAGTGTAATTCTAGAGGGTAATTCCAGAGGGTCCCTGCACTGAGTTTTGCACTGAGTCCCTGGATGGACTCATTCGTGTGTGGCCGAAACTAGTTTTTGCACTCAAAACGATTGATAACTGGCACGGGTCATATCTCAGGACAGGCAAACTAGGATGTGACCGAATCTCGTTTTTGCACTTCGAACGAGTGAAAATTGGCACAGGGCATCTCTCAGGGCGGGCACATTAGTATGTGTCCGAAACTAGTTTTTGCACTGTGTTACGGATTCGTCACTTCCGTTGTTGTGGTTCTCATCCACTGTAAACATTTTTGGTTCCATGTACTATTGTTGTTATCGTTTAAGTGAAATAGAGATAACTCTTTTCAAAAGGTGAAAAAGTTAGTGTTTTAAAAGAAACCGGAAACCGGATCGGGAACCGGACGATGAAGAAGAAGAAGAAGAAAAGGAAAAGGAGGCGGAGCGAGTGTGGTCGAGAAGGAGCCGAGCTGCCTTGAGGTCTTGAGCAAACGCTGGCAAACGGGGGTCACGAGTGAACTTTGGATTTCCTGGGAAAGGGATTCCTGCGACAGAGTTGTTATCGCTGTGACAGATAAACCTGTGTGACAGGTTTTGCTGTTGATTCCGAAGAGAATCGTTGGAGTGCCGTTACGCCTTGAGTACGGGCCGGTTGGCCATTTTGCCTCGTGCCCGATTTCGCATCGCTCTAGGCTCTTCACCTCGCTTCAACCATTTCACCGCATCCAGACGTTTACCTGGTTTGTGTGTGTAACGTGAATTTTGATTGGGAATTTGCGGTTCGCCGTTATGGAGCCATTGAACGTCCATACCCGAAGGTGTGATTTCCCAGTCACCTCTTGAGGACACCTTTGCCCATCTTTGGCAGTGTGACTGTCAACCGAGCGGGATTCTGGTCTCGATACAACATCGTTCAGACGATCACTGGAGCGTGGATCGACTTTGGCTTGAAGCCGGGACAGAGACATTGGGAATGTTATTTTCTCTCACTTGGAGCACATTGAGTTATATTGTACGAAACTGATGCTACCATCATAGGAATGATATATTGGTTGTACAATTGATTAATATTGTTATTGCTGTTATTCTTGTGTGAACTTAATACAATACTTGTTTGTTGGTAACAATTGGTGTGGTTTCACCATTGATCTTTGACACACAGAATAACACGTCTTTCTGCCGTGACTCCTCTCGAGGCTCGGAGGTACACCGTGACCGGGGTTTGACAAGGAGCACGTAACAACTGACAATGATTGATAACTGGCACAGGTCATATCTCAGGACAGGCAAACTAATATTTGACCGAGTCTCGTTTTTGCACTTAGAACGAGTGAAAACTGGCATATGGCATCTCTCAGGATGGGCACATTAGTATGTGGCCGAAACTAGTTTTTGCACTGACAACGATTGATAACTGGCACAGGTCATATCTCAGAAAAGGCAAACTAACATGTGACCGAGTCTCGTTTTTGCACTGAGAACGAGTGATAACTGGCACTTGGCGTCTTCCTGGATGGGCACATTAGTATGTGGCTGAAACTAGTTTTTGCACTGAGAACGATTGATAACTGGCACAGGTCGTATCTCAGGACAGGCAAAATAATATGTGACCGAATCTCGTTTTTGCACTAAGAACGAGCGAAAACTGGCACAAGGCATCTCTCAGGACGGACAAACTAGTATGTGACCGAATCTCCTTATTGCCCTTCAAAGGAGTGATAACTGGCACTTGACGTCTCCCTGGATGGACTCATTCGAATGTGACCGAATCTCGTTATTGCACTTCGAAGAGTGATAACTGGCACAGGGAATCTCTCAGGACAGGCAAACTAACATGTGAATGAATCTTGTTTTTGCACTTCAAAGGAGTGATAACTGGCACTTGGCGTCTCCCTGGATGGGCACATTAGTATGTGGCTGAAACTAGTTTTTGCACTGAGAACGATTGATAACTGGCACTTGGCGTCTGCCTGGATGGGCACATTAGTATGTGGCCGAAACTAGTTTTTGCACTGAGAACGAGTGATAACTGGCACTTGGCGTCTGCCTGGATGGGCACATTAGCATGTGGCCGAAACTAGTTTTTGCACTGAGAACGAGTGATAACTGGCACTTGGCGTCTCCCTGGATGGGCACATTAGTATGTGGCCGAAACTCGATTTTGCACTTTGAACGATTGATAACTGGCACAGGTCATATCTCAGGACAGGCAAACGAGTATGTGACCGAATCTCGTAGTTGCACTTCGATGGAGTAATAACTGGCACTTGGCGTCTCCTTGGATGGCCTCCTTCGTACGTGGCCGAAACTAGTTTTTGCACTGAGAACGATTGATAACTGGCACAGGTCAGCCCTCAGTACAGGCAAACCAATATGTGACCGAATCTCGTTTTTGCATTTAGAACGATTGATAACTAAGTTTAGCATGACGAAGTGCATCTGTGAATCGTCACTACTTTACAATCTACATGTGTGTACATCACTTGGCTGTAAATGTGCAAATACAGCATGCTACTAACAAACTTAACTTTATTGGAGGTTTTCGAGTTAATCAATATCAATATGAAGTATTTATTTGGCTCTGTCCTGAAGCCAAAAAGACTTTTAATCTTCCTTCTGTTGCGGCACAGCTGCGCTTCCAGAAAATGATGCAACCAGCAGCCAAAGGCTGCAAACAGGCAATAACAACTCCACCCTCCTTCCCTCCCCTCACTCTATCCCCCATCTACTCCCTCTCTTCCCCACGCCACTCT
The DNA here is from genome assembly GCF_964187855.1 of Myxine glutinosa. Classification (NCBI taxonomy): domain Eukaryota; kingdom Metazoa; phylum Chordata; class Myxini; order Myxiniformes; family Myxinidae; genus Myxine; species Myxine glutinosa. The sequence goes on from NC_136262.1 coordinate 20,233,487, forward strand.
CTCCCTCTTCCCTCTTGCCTCTCCCCCACCCCACATCTCGCCCATCTAGAAACTTCTATTAAAATTAGTTTCACCTTTTAAAACATCAATATCCGTAAGATTTTGCTCCCGTTTTTTCAAACCGAGTCTTAAGCCATCTTAGCCATGAAGAAAATGAAATTAGATATAGAATTCGAGATAAAATAAACCAGTGAGTGAGTCTTACAAAATAGGCCCATGAAACCTCAGACAAATGCAGGGTGTAGAAATATGGCAGCATTAGTATCCAAATTGTGGGCGGAGTTAAGTGAACTGTCCAATGAATGGATGGAATGTACGGACACACGGACACGCACACACGGCTCCTCTTATAGTATGGATCAATTTTGTTGTCCAAAGTATTGTTTTCGCACTCACTTGTGAACAAATTACAAATACTATTATATGTTTTGGTCAAATGAGGCAGGTGTGGCATACCTGAATAATTTCCATCCACAAGCAGATGCAAATGATTACTTCACCATCTACAATTACCTCAAACAAATCAAATGCCAAATTTCTCAGACAAGTACACCCGCAGACTCCGGGAGGGGCAGGAAGGGTCATTCCTCTTTGGGGTATATAGATTACAGTCAATCTATGGTCTGGTCTCAAGAACATTGGGTGTGTGTTCATTTACCAAGTTTCTTGTAGAGAGATCGCCAAGTGGTTTAAGTATTTGAGCAAGCACTCCATTCAAAACCGTTAAGGAACGGCTGGCTTGGCAAGCGTTAGCTAGCTGCTTGGTAAATGAGCACAACCAGAGATTCTTCCCTTTCCGTTTCGTATGAAACAGCACGAGCGAGTTTCAAAAGTTCGCTACGAAAAATGCCGCGGTAGCGGCAGAAAGGGTCATGTTGTTAACCCACCATTTGTGGGTTATATAGAGTACAGTAGATCTTCGCTCAGTTCTGTAAGTAAATCTTACTTCACGGATGTCGGGATTCCTCCAAATTTCTTCATTTAGTGTTATAAAGAGCATTAGCGACTGTTTAAAAAGCTAAGCATACGTGTTTGTGGTTCATAATATTTTTACTTCCTATTGCTCCCACGGAAACGCCATTATAACTATACCAGTATAATTTAGCGGTTGACGAAGACGACAAGAAGAGGCCATTTCGTTGGGTACAAAAGGTTGTTTATTGTACAGAAATCTCCAGCAACTGCTAGCGATCGGAAGTCGTAGCGGCTTATATAAAACCAAGAACCCTCTTCGGAGGGCGTGGCTCCAACAGCCGCGCGTGCGTCACGACGACACAACCAAAAGCCCGTGTGCGTGGGTTAGACCAAACCCATCATAATGGTAACCGTCACATGCGGATAAGTTAACCGCGACAAGTGAATAAGGTAACCGCGACATGTGAATAAGGCAACCACTATATGCGCCCCCCCCAGAAGGCACGCCACGGGCATGTACGTAGTTCGCGGGTGGAACAGAGCCGGGCCGCGGGTGGAACAGAGCCGGGTCGCGGGTGCTGAGTAGCGGTAGCCATTGTAGTTGCAGCAGTAGGAATTGCGGGAGTGGCGAGCAGCAGTGCGCACGAAGACAACGAGGCGCCAGTGCGCGCGAAGGTAACAAAGCAGCCGTGCGTGCGCAAGAGATGAGCAGCGGTAGTAGCTGTAGTTGCAGGAGCATCAGCCTCGGGATCCGCCGTAGGAGCAGTAGTAGGAGTGGCGAGCAGCAGTACTTGGCCTGTGTGCGCGGAGGCGACAAAGTAGCAGTACTCGGCCTGTGTGCGCGAAGGCGACGAGCAGCAGTACTCGGCCTGTGTGCGCGGAGGTGATGAGCAGCGGTGCTCGGCCTGTGTGCGCGAAGGCGACGAAGTAGCCATGCCCGGCCTGTGTGCGCGGAGGCGACGAGCAGCAGTACTCGGCCTGTGTGCACGAAGGCGACGAAGTAGCCGTGCCTCCAACGCCCCGTAACGGCGTTCCTTCGGAGGGTCCCGGAGCTGGTTCGCCCCTCTAGTCGTAGAGGAGGAACCGAGCGCGATGCGCGAACCACATGGTCGCTCGTCGTTGCTAAAACTCCGGCAGTTCGAGTTTAGGTCTTGCGGAAGAAATTGCAGTCGCAATCCTGCCGTGTTCATTTGGCCCCCGAATACGTTCGGGGGCAACGGGGTCACCAGTTTAGCGGTTGCCGAAGACGACAAGAAGAGGCCATTTCGTTGGGTACAAAAGGTTGTTTATTGTACAGAAATCTCCAGCAACTGCTAGCGAACGGAAGTCGTAACGGCTTATATAAAACCAAGAACCCTCTTCGGAGGGCGTGGCTCCAACAGCCGCGCGTGCGTCACGACGACACAACCAAAAGCCCGTGTGCGTGGGTTAGACCAAACCCATCGTAATGGTAACCGTCATATGCGGATAAGTTAACCGCGACAAGTGAATAAGGTAACCGCGACATGTGAAAACCACTACAATAAGATATTTATAGGTGTTATTACTGCAGTAAAAATGCCTTGGGGAAGTGGGACATTATTAGTATTAATATTGTTTTGTTATAACATTAATAATATGCGATTATCATTAATTTTGTTATTAAAAGCGTCTTTGGAAAAACGCCACGATATAGCTAATTTAACATTGATATACACCTCAACACGCAACGCCTTTGATGGCAATGGCAGGGAAAACCTGCTCGTGGGAGAAAACCCCCTTGGGGTGGGGGGCAAATGAATGTGCTACAACCTTCATTGTAGCACATTCATTGTAGCACATAACCCTTCGTCATCCTGTCAAGTTTGGTTGAGATTGGATAAGTAAGGACGGAATGTATTGGCGTCAAAATTCATTAGACAGATTTTTTTTTTTTTTTTTTGTATACAAGATCGAGGCTCGTGAAAGAGCTAACATTAATCACACAAAAAGTCAAACCGACACATAAAACACAAAAAATAAGGGCAGCGGAAGACAAGATGGGGAGAGAGGGGGAAGGACACAAACACAACATTTGAGAGCACGGACATCGGGAGAAATGTGGGAGGGGGAGGGCTTGGGGGGAGGTGGGAGAGGTATAAAACATATGAACACTGCAAGGACTTCCAGGAAATAAGTTGGAATTTCAAAAAAAAAGTGTATCTGGGGTGAATTAGCGTGGGTAGAAAAGATCAAGGTTTTGGATGGGGGAAGATAAGAGATGGTGGTGAACAGCTGTTTTAAAGACCTAGAGGGAGGAGTGGGATTGAAGGGAGTGGGGGAGTTTGATCCAGAGGTGGGAGAAAAGGGGACTGAAAGAGTGAAGGTGAGCAGAGAGCCTAGATTTTGGCAGTTTAACCATAAGAGGGTTGCAGGCAGATATTGTGCGACCTGAAGGAATATTGGGGGGACAGAGCACAGAGAGAGCTGGGGGAGCAAGGCCAGAGAGGAGTCGGTAGAAGACAGAAAGACCACCATCCTGACTGTGGTTAGTGAGTGAAAGGCCCTCGGTGTTAACTTCATCACAGGAGATTCCAATGATTCTGAAAATTCTGAATTCTGAATTTCTGTAATCTGAAAATTTCTGAAAATTCTGAATGATTCTGAAAGATGGACACAAATGGCGTATTTTAGTATGATGTTTGTCATGTGGAGTTTACGATCCAGCCTCAAATGGAACACCGCTAACTTAGTTGATTAACGTTTCAAGAAGTGGTCCTTCAATGAGAAATTTCACTACTCAAAACACTTAAGGGATGAGAGATTTGTGAACAATAAACCACGACTTGTGTTTGCACGTTGAAGTTATTATGTTGCTTGAATGCCTTAAATAATATAAAATAAAATTCCAATGCCTTAAATAATTTTCCATCCTAAAATCCCAATATCTTTCATATTACAATCGTTGTGCTATATTTGATACCACAAAGCCATTTTGTTTTTTAATCCACTGCAGTCTACCTCGATCATTTTCAACTGGGATTCTTGTGTTAATGAAAATGTGAAGTTAATTATAAATGTGGGTTCAAAGGCAAGGTGTGCCTGCATTTAATTTTCATTTCATTTGTTCATTCAATTTGTTGTGATCTGATTTGTGTGCCTGTATGACAAGTTCAATTTTTCTTCCTGTTGACATGTCATGCCCTTTCAACTACATATTTAGGCCAAAATCAACGATAAGAGGTTTCACTCATTCATCACAATTTGCGTTCATTGACACAGATTTTCAGTAAAAATCATCAATATTTTATGAGTGTAATTAGCTCTAATGCAACGACATAAATTAAGCTCACACACAACTAGAGCAGCACTCAATAGACAGCATACCTTCGCCAGGTTGAACAGGTTACGTTTTGCATCCCACTGATAGGCCAGAGACCTGCATCCGGACGTGAAATCGGCTTGTTCTTGTCACCTACAAAACTTAACCAAGTTTTGTCATAAGTCGTCCAGAACTTTCAAAATATCGTGTTGGCCCGATCTCTCAATGGTGAAGAATCCCTAAAGTAATTATATTATCTGGATCTGGATCCAGATCTTCATCGAAATATAATCATTCCGTCCTCATTACACACCCAACCAGTCCACCAAATTTCATCCGAATTTGTCCACAACCTTTTGAGATATTATGTTCACAGCCAAACAAACAAATAAGAAATATGTTGTGCATAGCACAATACTTGCGAAATCCCTAAAATAAGTTGTTGACCTTCTTGAGATTGAGATATCCTGCTATGTATCATTTTTGGCAAGATCTCTCAATGGTGAAGAATCCCTAAAGTAATTATATTGTTACGGTTTTCAGAACCGTCACTTATAAATAATAATCCATTGTAAATAATTCCCTGTAAATATTCCCATTTTCCAAAGGTCAAAGGTCCCACCCTAGTTAGTCCATATTGCAACACATAGGACACCATAGGAACTTCTTCAGTTATTTCATTAGTATGTGTTTTAGTCAAGGCTGTGTTCCCAATAGTTTGACTCTGCGTTGCATTAATCAAATAACATAGGCCCCTTTTCAAATCCCGTTCATTTTGCAGCTTGCCTCCCTCCAAATTGTGTTCCCTTGCTTGCCAGTAGCGTTCGCTGCCTGGCTCAAGACGCCATTAACCATGCGGTCAGAGTGGAGAAAAAGGGGGAGGAGTTATCGGAGCATGGCGTAGCCCTGTTAAGGGCGGAGTCGGTGAGCCCTCGCGACTAACCAGGGCCGAGGCGAGCTCACCGGTGGGTGTGTCCTAATAGCACATGGCTTGATACGCGAGCATGTAATATAAGCGCTCGTGTGGGACTACTTAGAGAGTTGAGTCAGAGACACGAGTCGGTTAGAGTTGGAGTCTGCCGAGTCTGAGCCTGCCGAGTCTGAGAGTCTGCTGGGGAGAGTGGCACCATTGGAGAGTCACGAGGCACACGTCACGATTCCTCCGATTCCCGAACGAAATTCCTCCCCGATATATGAACCCCCCCCGTATGTAAGGTCCACTCACGCCGACAATACCCACCACGCTGCCTGCCGGGTTTCGCCGCGGAACCGGAGCGTGGACCAAAGTGGAGCGTGGACCAAAGTGGAGCGTGGACCAGAGTGGAGCGTGAACCGGGCTGGAGCCAATGCTGGCGCATCTGCTTGGACCTTCCTTCCTGCTATTCCCCTTTCATGTAAGTCTGTTTGTGTTGTCCTGGGCATGTTAATTAAGACTGGATAAGGTTGCCCTGTGTCTGGTTCTTCTTCTTCCCTTGTACATGCCCTTCTTTCGTTTCCTCTTCGGGTTTTTATACGTAATTAATAAATCTCTGTTCTTCCTACCTTTTGGTTTCCTCTCCATCCGATCGTTTTAGTGATTTCTCAATTGAGTATACGTGGCACGATTAGAACCGCTCAGAATCGGGTTAGTCTTTTTGCTAACGGCTCGAATCGCGGATTGCTAAACCGCTTGGCAATTTCCACCTGTCCATGGTTCGAGCGGGAGTTATTTCCCTGCTTCGCGGAGCGATTGGCACGCAGGTATTTGGGAATCCATCTTGACCAATCACCCTGGCCAATCTCGACTGCGGAGGAGCGTTGTAACTTCCAGGGCTGGGGGATCGGCCAGTTTAAAAGACAAAGGGATTAACCCCCCCTTGGTAAGGGGAGCGCCGACCCCCGGACCCGCAACAATATTATCTGGATCTGACTCCAGATCTTCATCGAAATATAATCATTCCGTCCTCATTACACACCCAACCAGTCCACCAAATTTCATCCGAATTTGTCCACAACCTTTTGAGATATTATGTTCACAGCCAAACAAACAAATAAGAAATATGTTGTACATAGCACAATACTTGCAAAATCCCTAAAATAAGTTGTTGACCTTCTTGAGATTGAGATATCCTGCTATGTTTAAAAGCAGGATATCTCAATATCCTGCTCGGATATATCTCAATAGATACTCGGAGATATCTCAATATCTCAAATATCCTTGGAGATCTCGCGAGATCACGGCGAGGTCACGTCTTTTCGAAGCTGCTCCATGCGCTCACGCTCTCGAAGCTAAGTGATCTATCACATTTGTGTTTTTGTCGAGACCGTATCTATCTTTCGGTGTATGTACCTATAGCGTATCTTTTGGAAATTTTTCGGTGCTAATTTTTCGTACATGTATACACAATCGTCGGTTAATGGTATCGAGTATTCTGCGGTCTAGTACTCGTAGGCTTAGACTACCGTACCGTCTCCGACCTTGTGGTTTTTTCTCTCAGCGATTCGTCGAATGCGCTGAAATTATTTTCGTTCTCTGTTTCGTACCAGTCGTTCACCCCGTACCTCCTTGTTTAATATCTGTACTCACAAAAACAAAACAAAAAAACCCCAAAAAAAATATTTCCTTCCCAGGTCTTATTCGTTTATTTGTTGTTCTTTTTGTTCGTTTGTTCTTCGTTCGCGATCACGCGGCTAGAAATGTATAATCTCTCCCCTGAACAACTATTTTCTCTCATATATTATAACACCCTTTTCTTCTTTTCCTACAAAAGGATGCTTTCGTCTTGCTCACCAAATCTCTTCATTCCAAAAAATATATATAATACCATCTCTTACAGTTCCTCCTTTCTACATTCCCTAAACTATCCAGAACTCCACCCCTCCTCCAGTGTCCTCAAACGTATTTTTGACTCGAAGGTCTCAAACTCATTTTGCAAAAAATGTTCGTTTCCCATGAATCGTACACTTTTCAAAATCAAATCTCACCCCTCCCCTCCAAATCCTCCCCATCACCCATCCCTTTCAAATCTCCCCCCTTGCCCCTTCCCTCCCCTCCCTCCTAAACTCCCCCCACACCCCTCCCCTCCGAGACTCTCCCTCGCTCCTCCCCTCCTAGACTCCCCTCTCACCCCTCCTCCTCAAAGCATCCTCGCTGCTTCTTCCCCCTTCCAACTTTCACCTTCATCTCCCCAAACCTTCTGCCTCGCTCTTCCCCCTCCTCAAATAACACCTCACTGTGCCTCACCCAATCTCCATCAAACCTTTTGTCCACCCCATTCTTCCCTTTCTCCAAGCTATTCTGAAACCTCTGAAATCTCTGACACACCTTCAACAGCTCTCCCTACCTCTTCCTCCTCTTCCACATCTTACCCTACCCCTCCCCCCCCTGTTCTGGACCCGATGCTCCCCCTTCCTCTTCATTAACGGTATGGACCTCAAACATCCGGGGCCTTCGCTCAAACTTGACTGACCTCTCCATACAGGTTGCTTCTGACAAACCAGATGTGATCTGCTTAACAGAAACTTTCCTCCTTCATGATGTCTCTGATGCCTTGGTATCTCTCCCAGGTTACTCCCTCCTCCGGTATGATAGACCTGAGCCTCGTCCTGGAGGTGGGGTTGCTATCTTTATAAAAAACTCTCTTCCTCACTCGCCCTCCACTGCCTTCTCTCCACCTCACCCCCAGGAATACCTTTGGCTACGGCTTCCCCTTCGCTCCCACCTTTTGTTCATATGTGTGTTGTACCGTCCACCAAACAGCGATGACTCCATCTACATCTCACTGTCTGATAATATGGACCAACTTCTATCTACCCATCCCAACTCTCTCTTCCTCATATGTGGTGATTTCAATTGTCACCATGTCACCATGTTGGCTGGGTGTGGGTACCTCTCTCACCAGCCATGGCTCTTCAGCAAAGGACTTCTGCGACTCACTGGGACTGACACAATCTGTCAATTTCCCAACCCGGATCTCAGTCAACGGAGCATCTTCTCTTCTGGATTTGGTTATGACAAACTTCCCTGAAAATGTCTGCTGCTCTTCTTCTGCTCCAATCGGCTCATCTGATCATGTGCTTGTCAAAGTGGACATCTCTCTGACCATTCTCAGAGAGCCTCCTCAGCGTCGACGAGTCTGGCATTTCACTCAGGCCAACTGGCACGGTCTTCAAGCAGCCATCAATCATCTGGACTGGTCTCCCATCTCTACCGCCTCTGACATCAACTCATCCTGGGAATTCTTTCAAAGTAAATTGCTCTCTCTCATGCACAGATTAATACCATCTCGTCTTCAGTTGTCATACCCTTCCTCCCGTCCATGGTACACGGAATCTTGTGGTGAGGCTGTTGCCCTGAAACAACTTGCTTTCGTCTCCTGGAAAGCAAATCCAACGGAAGGAAATCTCATTTCCTTTCACAAAGCCCGAAACAAGTGTGTGTCCACCCTCAGGAGAGCCAGGAAACAATATCTCACCATTCTCAAGACCGAACTCTCTTATCTGTCTCCCTCTTCCAAATCCTGGTGGCGTCTGGTCAAATCTGTTTCTGGTGTTTGTTCCCCCTCCATCCCCTCCCTCACCTCAAACGGCTTAACGGCTGACTCCGTGAAAAAGTGAAAAAGCTGAATGCCTCAACTCTGTGTTTGCCTCTAAATCTTGTGTCCCAAACCCATCCCTCTCTGTACCCACCGTACCCAGTCGTACCCAGCTGCTCCTGGACTCTGTGTCCTTTCCTCCTGACAAGGTGGAAAAGTTTCTGTCAACCCTCGACTCTGATTCTGCAACTGGTCCTGACGGCATCAGCCCACGGGTCCTAAAAGCATGTTCTTCTGCTCTTTCACTCCCTCTTTCTGTTCTCTTCACCCTCTCTTTTGCTCAAGGTCATCTGCCATCTGCTTGGAAATCAGCCAACATCACCGGTTTGCACAAAAAAGGTGCAAAAACAGATCCCAGCAACTACAGACCAATGAGCCTTCTCCCAATTATCAGCAAAGTCATGGAATCCATCATTGCTTCAGATATTAAATCTTTCCTCTTCTCCAATGGCTTGATCTCTGATCATCAATTTGGTTTCAGACCTGGTCACTTTACTCTGGACATGCTGCTTCTGCTTTCTCAACAATGGATGGAGGTCCTCAACGCCAAACAGGAAATTAGAGCTGTCTCCCTTGACATTTCACGTGCCTTCGATACGGTCTGGCACCCTGCTCTGCTCACCAAACTCTCCTCCTTTGGTATCCATGGAAATCTCCACGCATGGCTGGCGGACTTCCTCTCTGGTCGTAGTCAACGTGTGGCCCTGAATGGGTTTCTCTCATCTCCTCTTCCTGTTCAGGCTGGAGTTCCCCAAGGTAGTTTTCTGGGCCCTGTGCTTTTTCTGGTCTTCATCAATGATCTCTCTGACTCTCTTGAAAATCCTCTCTATCTCTTTGCTGACGACTCTACTCTCTGTCGCTCCATTCCTCATCCCTCAGATCGGCAGTCTGCAGCCTCCTCACTCTCTGCAGACCTGGACAAAATCACAGACTGGTCAAACAAGTGGAACATGTCTTTCAATCCTGACAAATCTCACACTCTTACAATGTCTCTCCGAAAGGACCGACTGGACAACCCTCCCATCTACTTTCTCAACAATCCTCTCCAAGAAGTTCTGTCGCTCAAGCTTTTGGGTCTCACTATCTGCCATGATCTTTCTTGGGAAAACCACATTTCCAAGCTGGCCTCCAAAGCCAGTCGCCGACTGGGCATCCTCCGTCGTGCGAAGTCCTTCCTTGGCACACCTGAGCTCCTCACCACATACAAGGCTTTCATCCGCAGCTCAATGGAATACTGTTTCCCCCTCTGGGCTGGTGCTCCTGCCTCACACCTTGCTCGGCTTCACGTTGTTGAGGCCAAAGCTTTCAGAATCATTGGAATCTCCTGCGATGTAGTCAACACCGAGGGCCTTTCACTCACTCACCGCAGGCAGGTTGGTGGTCTTTCTGTCTTCTACCGACTCCTCTCCGGCCTTGCTCCCCCAGCTCTCTCTGTGCTCTGTCCCCCCAATATTCCTTCAGGTCGCACAAGATCTGCATGCAACCCTCTTATGGTTAAACTGCCAAAGTCTAGGCTCGCTGCTCACCTTCACTCTTTCATTCCCCTTTTCTCCCGCCTCTGGAACAAACTCCCCCACTCCCTTCAATCCCACTCCTCCCTCCAGGTCTTTAAAACAGCTGTTCACCACCATCTCTTATCTTTCCCCATCGAAAACCTTGATCTTTTCTACCCCCGGTAATTCACCCCAGAGTCCTTGCAGTGTTCATATGTTTTATTCCTCTCCCACCTCCCCCCAAGTCCTCCCGATGTCCCTGCTCTCAAATGTTGTGTTTGTGTCCTTCCCCCTCTTCCCCCTCTCTTTTGTGTCCTGCCCCCTCTCTCCCCATCTTGTCTGCCGCTCCCCTTGTTTTTTGTGTTTTGTGTGTCGGTTTGTCTTTTTGTGTGATTAATGTTAGCTCTTTCACGAGCCTCGATCTTGTATACAAAAAAAAAAAAAAAAAAAAAAAAAAAGTATCATTTTTGGCCCGATCTCCCAATGGTGAAGAATCACTTTAAAATTCTACTAGCCGGATCCGAATCCGAACCTTTACCAAAATCTAATAATTTCGTCCGTGTCACATACGCTACATCTCCGCCAAATTTCGTCCGCAACGTTTTGAGATATCTTGTTCACAAACATACAGACAAACAAACAGACAGACAGGTGTGAAAACATAACGTCCATCCACCTTCAGTGGCGGAGGTAGCTAATAATTGCTATAGCTTTCAACTTTTTAATAATGAGCTCATTCCAATTACTAATTCTTGATTTACTTGATTTATTTATCCGCTTACAAATTGCAACCACAATCCACTTCATCAAATGTATAAAGCTTATATTATCTATTATGTCTGCATGTACGATGCACCTGAGTATTTGTGGTAATGTGCAAGCATGCCCCACAAGTATATACACACTTTCATAAATACATACTACTTTGATGACCCCAATTAATCTCTCCTTGTGGAATTTACAATATAATTTGCCTTCTGTCATAAACGTATGATATTCCCAAATAGGCGAGACAGTGATATCACTGTGTGTTCTGCTCCATGTATTTTATTTATAGGCCATGATTGTACCTTCCAAGATCTCCGGACTGTGAGTTTTAGCACCGCATGCTATTCCACTGAGGACATGACCTCCACGACATTTTCAGGGTCATAACCTAAATACTCCATTAGGCAAACACACAAGTCAGGAAAGGCCTTTTGCACCACTTTCCTTCGTGTATGGTGTAAGATAAGTAAAGCTGCGTTCATGCTGCAAGAACTTACATAACAGCAGGAAACTTGTTCTTTTTAAAATAAAACTTTTAAACTTGTTTTTTATTCCTTTTATTTTTATGTATAAACTTATTTTAAGAATTTTAATCCTTTTTAAAAAGTTTTTTTTTAATGCTCTGGATACATAACCGAGCCACATATTTAATAATCTTTGTCGTTGTGTTCTATGTTGGACCCAAAAGGGATCATTTCTGATGAGCAATGTAGTTCTTGTTTTTTTTGTTATTTTTGTCTGGGGTGTGTAATTAGAGATACCTAGACCATGCAGAATGTTGCAGATATATTAAGCACATTGTACTGACATCAATACAAAACACAGTCCTGTAAATGCGCGCAACAACAAGCCATTTCTGGCTTTTTGTGAAATTAAAATTAGTTGCTGCAGCACTAATTGAATAGAAATAAAGGGAGTGCTGTGTAATGAGGCGGACAGTCGTTTGTTGCACAGCAATCATCAGAGAATCTCTCTATCTCTATCTATATATCTACCTCCAGCTTCGTCTTGCTCTCTTTCGCTCTCTGAACCTTCATTTGGTTTCTATTGATTCCTGGGCCTTTGTTCCAGCTTTGTATTGCATCTGGTTACACTGTGTCCATGGTCGCACATGTGTTGCAAAACAACGAACTTATTGATCAACAATGTTTTGCAATACACACATACATACACACATACATACATACACACACATACATACATACATACATATATATACATATATTGTGATGAAATATGAAGAAGAGGATTCGGTTGTGGGATGACACTTGAGGAGTTGATATATAACGGAATGCAGGGTAGGAAGGAGGGGGTGTTGGCTTTATTTCTGTATTCTGTGAGCAGACACTTGAGTAAGGTAAAATGGAGAATGTTAAATGGTCATTTGCGTACTTATACAGTGCATTCAGAAAGTATTCAGACCCCTTCACTTTTTTCACATTTTGTTATGTTGCAGCATTATGCTGAAATCGTTTAAATTCATTTTTTCCCTCATCAATCTGCACTCAATACCCCATAATGACAAAGAGAAAACAGGATTTTAGAAAGTTTTGCAAATTTATTAAAAAGAAAAAACTGAAATATCACATTTACATAAGTATTCAGACCCTTTGCTATGACACTTGAAATTTAGCTCAGGTGCCTCCTATTTCTCTTGATCATCTTTGAGATGTTTCTACACCTTGATTGGAGTCCACCTGTGGTAAATTACATTGATTGGACATGATTTGGAAAGGCACACACCTGTCTATATAAGGTCTCACAGCTGACAATGCATATCAGAGCAAAAACCAAGCCATGAGGTCGCAGGAACTGCCTGCAGAGCTCAGAGACAGGATTGCGTCGAGGCACAGATCTGGGGAAACCTACAAAAACATTTCTGCTGCATTGAAGGTTCCCAAGAGCACAGTGGCCTCCACAATTCTTAAATGGAAGAAGTTTGGAACAACAAGGACTCTTCCTAGAGCTGGCCGCCCGGCCAAACTGAGCAATCGGGGGAGAAGGGCCTTGGTAAGAGAGGTGACCAAGAACCCGATGGTCACTTTGGCTGAGCTCCAGAGATCCTGTGTGGAGATGGGAGAAACTTCCAGAAGGACAACCATCACTGCAACACCCCCACCGATCTGGGCTATATGGCAGAGTGGCCAGACGGAAGCCAAACAGTTCAATCTTGGTTTCATCAGACCACAGAATCTTGTTTCTCACAGTATGAGAGTCCTTTCGGTGCTTTTTTGCAAACTCCAAGCGGGCTTTCATGTCTTTCACTGAGGAGAGGCTTCCCAGCGGGCACACGACGTTGTTTCAACGTCGAATAACGGTTGGAATGAGGTCGCGACGTCGGACAACCAAAACCCAAACTGAGACCAAAAACCCAACCTGAGACCAATACCTACATCAAAACCCGACAGTCATTCAACGTTGTTTCACCATTGGCAACTTGGCTTGATTTTTTAATCGAATAAATGACATTGTTTCAATGTTGGTTGTTCGACCCTACATCGACCTTGAAAGTGTGACATTGTATCAACGTTTATTCGACGTTGGAAAATGTATCAATGTTGGAAAAACGACGTTTATTCAACATTGGAAAAATGATGTTGATCCAATTTGCAAATCCAACTCGTTTTCAACCTCGAGTCCACGTCGAATCTTGACGTTCATTCAACGTGGATCCAATGTCTGTGTGCCTACTGGGTTCCGTTTGAACCAAATTTGCATCAGTTATGCAGTATTGTGATTGTATTTCATCTGGGTCATCTGTATTTCTGTATTCCATCTGTATTTCTGTATTTCATCCCGACCCGGATCTCAGTCAACGGAGCATCTTCTCTTCTGGACTTGGTTATGACTAACTTCCCTGAAAATGTCTGCTGCTCTTCTTCTGCTCCAATCGGCTCATCTGATCATGTGCTTGTCAAAGTGGACATCTCTCTGACCATTCTCAGAGAGCCTCCTCAGCGTCGACGAGTCTCACATTTCACTCAGGCCAACTGGCACGGTCTTCAAGCAGCCATCAATCATCTGGACTGGTCTCCCATCTCTACCGCCTCTGACATCAACTCATCCTGGGAATTCTTTCAAAGTAAATTGCTCTCTCTCATGCACAGATTTATCCCATCTCGTCTTCAGTTGTCATACCCTTCCTCCCGTCCATGGTACACGGAATCTTGTGGTGAGGCTGTTGCCCTGAAACAACTTGCTTTCGTCTCCTGGAAAGCAAATCCAACGGAAGGAAATCTCATTTCCTTTCAAAAAGCCCGAAACAAGTGTGTGTCCACCCTCAGGAGAGCCAGGAAACAATATCTCACCGTTCTCAAGACCGAACTCTCTTATCTGTCTCCCTCTTCCAAATCCTGGTGGCGTCTGGTCAAATCTGTTTCTGGTGTTTGTTCCCCCTCCATCCCCTCCCTCACCTCAAACGGCTTAACGGCTGACTCCGCATGTGAAAAAGCTGAATGCCTCAACTCTGTGTTTGCCTCTAAATCTTGTGTCCCAAACCCATCCCTCTCTGTACCCACCGTACCCAGTCGTACCCAGCTGCTCCTGGACTCTGTGTCCTTTCCTCCTGACAAGGTGGAAAAGTTTCTGTCAACCCTCGACTCTGATTCTGCAACTGGTCCTGACGGCATCAGCCCACGGGTCCTAAAATCATGTTCTTCCGCTCTTTCACTCCCTCTTTCTGTTCTCTTCGCCCTCTCTTTTGCTCAAGGTCATCTGTCATCTGCTTGGAAATCAGCCAACATCACCACTTTGCACAAAAAGGTGCAAAAACAGATCCTAGCAACTACAAACCAATCAGCCTTCTCCCAATTATCAGCAAAGTCATGGATTCCATCATTGCTTCAGATATGAAATCTTTCCTCTTCTCCAATGGCTTGATCTCTGATCATCAATTTGGTTTCAGACCTTGTCATTCTACTCTGGACATGCTGCTTCTGCTTTCTCAACAATGGATGGAGGTCCTCAACGCCAAACAGGAAATTTGAGCTGTCTCCCTTGACATTTCACGTGCCTTCGATACGGTCTGGCACCCTGCTCTGCTCACCAAACGCACCTCCTTTGGTATCCATGGAAATCTCCATGCATGGCTGGCGGACTTCCTCTCTGGTCATAGTCAACGTGTGGCCCTGAATGGGTTTCTCTCATCTCCTCTTACTGTTCAGGCTGAAGTTCCCCAAGGTAGTGTTCTGGGCCCTGTGCTTTTTCTGGTCTTCATCAATGATATCTCTGACTCTCTTGAAAATCCTCTCTATCTCTTTGCTGACGACTCTACTCTCTGTCGCTCCATTCCTCATCCCTCAGATCGGCAGTCTGCAGCCCCCTCACTCTCTGCAGACCTGGACAAAATCACAGACTGGGCAAACAAATGGAACATGTCTTTCAATCCTGATAAATCTCACACTCTTACGATGTCTCTCCGAAAAGACCGACTGGACACCCCTCCCATCCACTTTCTGAATAATCCTCTCCAAGAAGTTCTGTCACTCAAGCTTTTGGGTCTCACTATTTGCCATGATCTTTCCTGGGAAAACCACATTTCAAATCTGGCCTCCAAAGCCAGTCGCCGACTGGGCATCCTCCGTCGTGCGAAGTCCTTCCTTGGCACACCTGAGCTCCTCACCACATACAAGGCTTTCATCCGCAGCTCTATGGAACACTGCTCTCCCCTCTGGTCTGGTGCTCCTGCCTCACACCTAGCTCGTCTTCACGCTGTTGAAACCAAAGCGTTCAGAATCATTGGAATCTCCCGCGATGAAGCTAACTCCAAGGGCCTTTCACTCACTCAGCGCAGGCAGGTTGGTGGTCTTTCCATCTTCTACCGACTCCTCTCTGGCCTTGCCCCCCCAGCTCTCTCTGAGTTCTGTCCCCCAAATATTCCTACAGGTCGCACAAAATCTGCCTGCAACCCTCTTTTGGTTAAACTGCCAAAATCAAGACTTTCTGCTCACCTTCACTCCTTCATGCCTCTTTTCTCCCGCGTCTGGAACAAACTCCCTCACTCTCTTCAATCCCACTCCACACTCCAGGTCTTTAAAACAGCTGTTCACCACCATCTCTTATCCTCCCCATCCAAAACCTTGATCTTTTCTACCCCCGGTAATTTCGGTCCCCTTTTGTTTTATACCTCTCCCCCCCCCCCCCCCCCCCCCCACTTCCCACGGCTCATCCCCCCAAGCCCTCTCCCTCCCACACTTCTCCCTGCTCTCAAATGTTGTGGTTGTGTGCTTCCCCTTCTCTCCCCATCTTGTCTTCCACTCCCTCTTTTTGTATATTTTGTTTGTCTGGTTGATTTGTTTGTGAAATAAATGTTAGCTCTTTCACAAGCCTCGATTCAGTATTTAAAAAAAAAAAAAAAAAAAAAAATCTAGTAAGGGCAGACGCACTGCAGCCATCTTACCTAATAAGGTGTGTGGGGAAATCACACCCAAGACTGATGTACTTAACTTACATTCAATTCAAAGAGCTTCTACACTCTGCATACGTTTCCACCTGTACTTATTATCCACTAATATTCTTTAAATCACTTTTTACAACCTTTTCCTTTTGCATGTTTGTGAAAATGCTTCAAAGGATTCATTCACCGTTAATTAATCACCCGTTAATTCACCCCGGATCCACTTTTTTGAAATACCGAGTTGTTCGGGTTAGATCACAAATCTCCGGATGTCCCTGCTCTCCATGTTGTTCTCCCGCTCCCTTTATCATATGTTTTTTGTGTCAGTTTGTGTTTTTTGTGATCAATGTTAGCTCTTACACGAGCCGAAGACCTTGTATACAAAAAAAAAAAAAAAAAAAAAAGGGAAAAAGAAGAAGAATATTTTTGCGACAATTTTATAGATATTCCATCACACTAAGTGGAACGTTAAAATGTTCCCTATCTCAGATCTGCAGAAGATTTTTTGACATTGCAGGATAAAAAATTCTGGATTATCAAGAGATTTTATTCCGCCTGGGACCTGGATTCTCTGACCTGGATTTTTTCTTCCTCGATCACAGGTGTGATTTGTATTCACATTGGAAAGCCCTTTCCTTGTGCAGGATACCTGATGAAACGTGGTTGCAGAAGGTACACTTGCACCTAGTCAATGCTTCTTGCAGTAATAAAGACATGAATTCATCTTTGTGGCAAATGCCCTGAGGCTGTGTGTGGCAGGCTCATGTTGTCCAGCAGTGTTGTTGCCTGCTGTTGAGCCTGGCCTGCCAAGGCAATTTTCTTGTTAAAAACTCTCTGTGTAATAGTGTTTTGACAATTTGCGAGGGCAGTTGGAGGTATCCGCTCGGCTAGGGTCTTAGACATAATCGAGTTTTCCTGTTTGTTAGTTTCAGCCAAGGCTAATTGTTGCTCTGCTAAATTAAGATGCATTGAAAACTGTGCTCGATTATGAAGGTTTGATCAGTAATTATCAATTACGCTGCAATATAATGGAACTGGCCTGGATACATAGCAAGAAGGATGGAAAGCAGTTGGACAAAAATAATTACAGACTGGAAAAGTAGAGAAGGCCCTGGAAGAAGCTTATAAATTATAGAACAAAGATTATACAATAATAATAATAATGCATTTATTTTATATAGCGCTTTTCAGGGAGCCCAAAGACGCTTTGACAGAGTGCAAGACATAATGCATAGCAAAACATAAAAACAATTGCAAAATAGAAGAATCAATAGGGAAATATTCAAAGCAAAAAGGAAGGAGAAGGAGAAGAGATAGTCAGGGGTTAGATGCTGTGGGTTGAATGTTGAATGCAGTGTTGAACAGGTGGGTCTTGAGTGATGTTTTGAATGTGGTGAGTGAGGAGGAGTCTCTGATGGTGTGAGGTAGTGAGTTCCAACGGGTGGGAGCAGCGATGGAGAAGGCCCTGTCCCCCCAGGATCTGAATTTGGTCCGGATGGGGGGGGGGGGGGGTCAGGAGGTTGGTACCAGCAGAGCGGAGGTTGCGGTTGGGAGTGTGTCTGGAGAAGAGGTCAGCCAGGTAGGATGGGGCCAGGTTATGGAGGGCTTTGTATGTCAAGAGGAGGATTTTGTACTGGATTATCTGGGAGATGGGGAGCCAGTGAAGCTTGTAAAGGACGGGGGTGATGTGGTCACGGGTCCGGGAATGGGTGAGTAGACGGGCAGCGGGGTTCTGAATGTATTGGAGTTTATTGGTGATTGTTGAGGGTGAACCATAGAGGAGGCTATGATGAGATGTTAAATATGAGAATTATATATATGAGAAAATATATAATATGAGAAATGAAGTTAAGAATTTTATTGTAGTAAAATGACCTCAAATTGCATTGAATACTATAGAATGGACCATGTTGAGAGATGTCTTTGTCCTACAGGGACCAATTAGACTCAAGTCAAATCAAACTGTCCTGTAGTACTAGAGAAATTCCATTTTTATGCCTCCGCCGACAAAGTCTCCGGAGGCATTATGTTTTCAGGTTGTCCGTCCGTCCGTCCGTCCGTGCATCCGTGATAGGTTTACGTTACCCCGATAACTTGAGACCGGCTGAAGTGATCTAATAGAAACTTGGTACAGGTATGTATAATGAGGTGAAGATGAACTGATTATAATTTGGGGTCGAGAAGTCAAAGGTCAATGTCTGCAAAAGGTCTCTAACTTGATAACTGCTGAAGTGATTTAATTCAAGTTTGGTACAAGTATGTGTAATGATGCAAAGATTAAATGATTTAGACTTTGAGGTCCCGAGGTCAAAGGCCAAAGGGCAGAGGTCATGTCAGGTAAAAATGTGATAACTTGTGAACACCTGAAGGAATTTAAATTAAAACTTGGTACAGGTATGTATAATGATGTAAACATGAACTTGTTAAATGTTTGGGTCAATAGGTCAAAGGTCAGATGTCATGTCAGGTAAAAATGTGATAACTTGAGAACAGCTGAATGGATTTTAATCAAACTTGGTACAAGTTTGGAACAATCTCCCACACTCTTCAATCCTTCTCCCTCCAAGTCTTTAAAACAGCTGTTCACCACCATCTCTTATCTTCCCCCATCCAAAACCTTGATCTTTTCTACCCCTGTTAAAACGCCCCAGATCCACCTCTTTGAATCCCCAAATTCTTTCCTGGGGTTCCTCGAAGTGTTAATTTGCTTTATACCATGCACCCCTCCCTCCTCCCCCAGCCCTTCCCCTTCCACAGATCTTCCAACATCCCTGTTCTCTTCTGTTGTTGTGCTTGTGTGCTTCCCTCTCTCCCCCTCTTGTCTCCTGTTCCCTTCATTGCATGTTTTGTGTGTCTGTGCGTGTTTTCATGTTCAATGTGCTAGCTCTTACACGAGCCTCGATTCTGTAAACCAAAAAAACCAAATGATGTCATAATATGCTCGGAGGCATATCGGTCGGCATCGTGATGTCGAAGAGTGTTGTTCTAGTTTTATATATTACACAAGTAACTTAAAATTATCTTCTCATAAAGTGCATACATTGATGAGAGTTGATTATTAAATTAGTAAGGCAATTTTAAATTCCTGGTAAATGTACTCTGTATAAAAGAATAAAGGTTCAATAATTCCGTTGCCATACAAAGTGCATTAAACCCACAGACTTGCTTGCCACTTTTTGTAGGAAAAATCAGAAATGTTTTTAGAGTAAGAATTTTAAGTCAAAAAATCCTAAGTACTGTCGTGTCGCCGGTGATTAAGATTACGGGCGGCAGATAGCCGAACAATTTGCTTTAACTCCAAGGCCCATAGCCGAAACTGGTGGATGGTCTGTCGCGCATGAGTGAGGGGACCAAAGTTCTTACCTTTACGGATGGCTGCCACACGGGTTTATTCCTCGAACCCACAAACACAGAAACGAGACAAGGAAAATCAACAATACAACAAATGAAATGCAACAAATAATGGTTTAATGAAATAAAGCACAGAAATATAATGAATGGTGAAGTAAATCTATAATCCTAACTTGAGACGTCTCCACTCAGACACGAAAACAGACAGGGGAATGATTAAAGCAAATAAAAAGAAAATCTTCCCCTTTTATTTGCCTGCACTCAGCTCTGGTCTCAACAAAGTCATTGAATAACGTAATCGGCAGTCCAATGTGGCCCGCAGCCGGCCGCGCGGGAGACGCACAACATGGCACGAAGTTCCTCCTCACTGTGCCACGAACGTGAGGCAATTCGTGTGGCCGGTCCTGCTCCGCTCTCCACTCCCTCCGAACCGCAACTCGGCTCCAGCTCCCACGAGAAACACCACAGTTCACCGACACCCCTTCCTTTGTGATGAGAGAGAGTTCCCAACACTCTGCGGAGTTCTCCCCACTAGCCACCTGAGAGAGAAAGGTAAAAGCGTGACCGCCCGATCTAACCGCCAGCACGAGAGAGAGAGAGAGAGAGAGAGAGAGAGAGAGAGAGAGAGAGAGAGAGAGAGAGAGAGAGAGAGAGAGAGAGAGAGAGAGAGAGAGAGACGGAATCTTCCCCTTTCTAGCTCAAACCTTCGCTCTGATGTCAGACCGACCGATCACCGAGTTCCACCCAATTGCTCCATGGTCAGCTCAACGAATGACAAATCTCCGGGTGTGGTCTGCCGGCCATGATCGTTTCCAAACACCCCATCCCAATCTGGGGATGTGGCCTTGTTCCTTAGTCGGTTGGTGGGGGCGGGGTTAGATGCCTGTGTTATGTGCTCCTCCCCAAACCCCGGCCACGGTGTACCTCCGAGCCTCGAAAGGAGTCACGACAGAAAGATGTGCTATTATGTGTGGGTCCCAATGACCATTGGTAGAACCACACCAATCAATTGATACAAAACCAATTATTGTATTCAAACTCACACAATAATAACACTTAACGCAAGTACAAGGAAACTCTCACATGCACATCACAAACCATACAATTCCTATGATGGTACCACCAATATTTCCTTAATCAATAACTCACAGTACTCCAACGTGAGCGAACTGTAACATTCCCCAAAGTCATGGTGTCACGACACAAGGCCAAAGCCGATCCCCGCTCTGGCGATCACACGAAAAGGTCGTACTGAGACCTGAACAGAGATCAGGTCGACAGTCAAAGCTGCAGGAGAGCCGCTTGGTGAGAGGTCGGGCCGAAGTCGGTCCGGTAATGGTTCACTCAAAAGGTGATTGGAAACTCACACCTTCAGTTCACCTGACAATGAAGCTGACATGAACAATCAGCGGTTCCCATGCTGAGGTTGCTCCGGGAAAACCCACGACACACACGTGGATCAGGGCGGAGGGCTGGTGCGAGGTGAAATGGCGGACCGGCCGATAATGGAGGCGTCAGCTTGCTCTCCAACGATGATTCACTCTCGAAACCAAAACCCGTCACGCAGGTTTATTTGCAACAGCAATAACGACTCTGTCACGGGAATCCCTTTCCCGGGGAAACCAACATTTGCTCACGACCAATGTCCACAAGGTCCGTTCGCCACCACGAAGCAGATAAGCCTTTCTTCTCCGATCTCTCTCGATCCTATCACCCGCCTCTTCCTCTTCTTCTTCCAGTTTCTTCTTCACCCATTTCGTTTTTCTTCTGAAACACGATTTTTACCTTTGAAGACAGTTATCTCCATTTCACACCGAAACCATAACAATAATAGTACCTGAAACTAAAAATGCTTCAAGTAGATGAAAACCACAAAGACAGAAGTGACGAATCCGTAACACCTTTCAGTTACAATCTTTCGGAGGCGGGGTTTATTTACCGATTGTAATGTCCGGGTCTTTGTCGATATTATGTCGGTTGTTGTGGTTAATAGAGCGAGGGTATTGATTTCCGGCCCTGTTATAAAAATGTAAGGGAAAAATCACAGGGGGCAATCACTAACTTAGACCCTATCTAATTCACATAGCTCCACCCCCCCCCCCCCCCCCCGTGTGAAGACACGTAAACAACCTTACGCTCACAGTTTTTTCCTAGTTATGTACATCGAAATGTCTTCCTACTCGCACGCGGTCCATGCTAATTTACACAGTTTGACCTCCTCAATGGTATTTCATCCCTACCCCCACAAACGTAATAGTACTTTTGGATGAGTTTCATAGTGCTGATGTCCTCATAATCTACTTGACTGACATGTGAAACTACTGCTCATGTATTTATTAGCCCGTCCCCTGTGCAACAGGAAATGGGGTTTTGTAATCGTGTGTGTGTGTGTGTGTGTGTGTGTGTGTGTGTGTGTGTGTGTGTGTGTGTGTGTGTGTGTGTGTGTGTGTGTGTGTGTGTGTGTGTAGAGAGAGATAGAATTGTGAGGAACAGAAATGAAAAAACGAGATGTGTGTGTGTGTATGTGTGTATGTGTATGTGTGTGTGTGTGTGTATGTGTATGTGTGTATATATATATGTGTGTGTGTGTGTGTGTGTGTGTGTGTGTGTGTGTGTGTGTGTATGTGTTTGTATGTGTCTGTATGTGCCTGTGTCTGGGCCATAACTTTTTTACCATTTGAATTATTGTCATCAAATTTTCACCAAAGCTTTATTATGATAATATGGAGAAAACAAATTAATAATTTTGACAAAAGGTCAAAGGGCAAGCATCACATAAAATCGTCAATATTCATCTGATTGACTTGAAATTTTAATGATTTACATATTGGGTCATTGAATTGGTTCACCAATGAAAAGCTAGAAGCTGATAATTTTTTTAGATCAAAAGCTCAAAGATCAAGGTTGCATAAAATCATCAATTTTCATTTTGCATTTTTTTGTTACTGTTTTCGTTACTTTAAGCTTCCAGAAGAAGAAGAAGAAGATGCCTGAATACAAATGGATGCAGACCTAACCCTAACCCTAACCCGAACAACTCGGCTTTGCATTTTCAAATGCTTTCTAGTTACCCTTGCCAGAGGAGAGGGCATTGCATTTGAGTCCGTTTGTTACTTGGCAAAAAAAATAATTATTTGACTGTCCGCTCACTTATATTTGCTTGCAGGTCACAATTTTAAACGGATCTTCACGAAACTTTTTTTTTTGTATACAAGATCGAGGCTCCTGTAGGAACTGACATTAATCACAAAAAACATAAACTGACACATAAAACATGTAATAAAGGGAGCGGGAGACAAGATGGGGAGAGAGAGGGAAGAACACAAGTACAATAGCAGAGAACAGGTAGATCTGTGGGAGGGAGAGGGCTTGGGGGAGGGGGCAGGAGAAGGTGAGGGGGTGGGAGAGGTATAAAACAAATGGACACTGCTCGGACTTCCAGGAAAAAAACGGTATATCAAAAAAGTGGATATGGGGTGAATTTTAACGGGGTATAAAAGATCAAGGTTTTGGATGGGGGAAGGTAAGAGATGGTGGGGAACAGCTGTAAAGACCTGGAGGGAGGAGTGGGATTGAAGAGAGTGAGGGAGTTTGTTCCAGGGGCGGGAGAACAGAGGAATGAAAGAGTGAAGATAAATAGAGAGTCTTGATTTTGGCAGTTTCACCATAAGAGAGTTGCTGGCAGATCTTGTGCGACCTGCAGGATTATTTGGGGGATAGAGCCCAGAGAGAGCTGGGGGATCTAGGCCGGAGAGGAGTGGGTAGAAGACAGAAAGACCACCAACCGGCCTGCGGTGAACAAGTGAAAGGCCCAGAAATATTATTATCTGAGGAGAGTTAGCTTCATTGCGGGAGATTGCAATAATTCAGAAAGCTTTGGTTTCTACAGCGTTAAGCGAAGCTCGGTGTGAGGCAGGAGCACCAGCCGAAAGGGGAGAGCAGTACTCCATCAAGCTGCGGATGAAAACTTTGTATGTGGTGAGGAGCTCAGGTGTGTGCAGGAACTTCACCACATTTCACATTTGGTGAAACTTCACCAAATGCTGGAGTTCGTGGTCCGACAAAATCCTATTTCTTTTTTAGGTCAAAAGATCAACATAGGCCAAAGGTCAACCACTTTTTCCAAATTTCTAAAATCCTCAATTTTAATCCGATTGACTTGAAATTTGAATAGGATTTACATATCAGCTAACTGAATTCAACCACCAACTATTTTGGAGATCAACATAGGCCAAAAGGTCAACATAGGCCAATAGGTCAACATATGCCAAAAGGTCAAAATAGGCCAAAAGGTCAACAGCCTTTACAAATTTTTAAAATGCTCAATTTTCATCTGATTGACTTGAAATTTGAATAGGATTTTCATATCAGGCAATTGAATTCAACCAACAACGATTTTTGAGGTCAACATAGGTCACAAGATCAACATAGGCCAAAGGTCAACCCCTTTTTCATATTTCTAAAATCCTCAATTTTCATCCAATTGACTTGAGATTTGAATAGGATATACATATCAGCTAACTGAATCCAACCACCAACTATTTTTGAGATCGGCTTAGGCCAAAAGGTCAACATAGGCCAAAGGTCAACAACCATTTCAAATTTCTAAGATCCTCAATTTTCATTTGATTGCCTTGAAATCTGAATCGGACTTGCATATCAGCTTACTGAAACCAACCACCAACTATTTTTTAAGTAAACATAGGCCAGAAGGTCAACATAGGCCAAATTTCTAAAATTGTCAATTTTCATCCAATTAACTTTAAATTTGAAGACGATTTGCATATCATGTCATTGAATTCAAACACCAATTAATTATTTGTGAAGTAAAAAGGATGATTTACTGAGTGCCATTCTACTTTGTTCTCTTTTACCAAGTGTCGCTCTATGAGTGATTTTTCATATGTCTGTTTATCTGTTTGTCCACACAGTATAAGTACGCTTTCCTCTGCAACCATTGCTCCAATCAATAGGAAATTTTCACCATCGGTGCACCCTCCTCCTGTGAATTTTTTAAATGATAATTATGACGTCGTAAGTCACGTGGTACGTGTGCCATCTTGAAAAACCGAATAACTTTGCACCTCTATATCAACGAAAGCGCTTCGTGGAAAAAATTGAGACGTGATTCATTTTAAAGAACTCCCCATTGGGAATAACATATGTTAATGTGATGTCATGGGTGCCTCCATTATGATGTCATAATTCGACAAGTACAAAACATCATCGGATTAATATGAAATTTTTTGAGCATCATCTGGAGAAAAAAATAATAATGACGTCATCAGCCATGTGGTTTAGCCTCCATATTTGTTTTAACACAGCCTCAAAAACCACTAACAACCATTTTTATCCGAAACGGCCAGATCGAGGCAAAACACTACATGCACTATCGCATCCACATGGCAAACAAAAAAATTCTGTGACTATAACGTCATAGGTCACATGGTTTGGCAGCTATGATTTTTTAAAGAATAAAACTTTTAAAAACCACTCCTTCAGAACGGCTGAACAGATCGAACGGAAACTTCACACATATGTTCCCCATGCCTTGCATATACCATGCTGCCAGTGAATAAGTCATATGTCACATGGTTTGGTGGCCATATTGGATTGAAAGAAAATATTTTAAAAATGACATTTCTTGAACCGCTTCATTCATCGATGTGAAACTTCAAAGTAATGTAATAATCGTAATGCAGGACAGGTTTTTAAAATTTCAACATGATTGGTCTTACGATCTGGCAGCCAGAAGTTGTTGTTTGAAGAAGAAGAAGAAGAATCAGGCGAAGAAGAAGAAGAAGAAGAAGAAACTCTACTATATTATCTTCTCCAGCGATGTGAGTTTTCAATATATCTATTAATTATGTACTGTTTGAGGTCAGTGGCGTCCTGTCTATTAATTACGTACATCTATTAATTATGTACTATCGGAATATACATTTCGACACATTGGACTGCTGAGACCCATTGGACCTTTGAAGAACCTTTAAGACCCTTAATACTACCAAGACCCCAACATACTCTGAACATCTTTAAATACCATGAAGAACCAGAGGATCCGAAGACCCAAAATACCCCAAGGACACAAAACACCCCAATAACCCAAAAGACCCAAAAATCCATGGGACCCTGATGACCCAAAAGACTCTGAGGTTGCAAAAGACCCTTAGGACTCAAAAGACCATGAGAAGAGCCTCATTTAAATATATATATACAGTCACGTGAAAAAGTAAGTACACCCCATGTAAAGTTTTGACTTTTTCAACATATTTCAACATACAGCTATTTGATCTTCATTTCAACAATATTGATAGATAAAGGTGATATAATATAACAAATATCATGAAACATTTACATTTTGTAGTCCATTGTATAATTCAAATAAACATAAATGCAAATTTCGCATGTGGAAAAAGTAAGTACACCCTTGGCTCAAATAGATGGTATTGCCCCCTTTGGCAGAAACAACCTCAAGTAGGCGTTTCTTATAACTATCTACCAGTCTCTGACATCGACTAGGAGAAATTTTTGCCCCCTCCTCCATGCAGAATTCTTTCACCTGTGCGATGTTTGAGGGGTTTCTTGCATGCACAGCTCGTTTTGAAATCCCCCCACAACATCTCGATGGGATTTAGATTCGGGCTTTGACTTGGCCATTCCAGAGCCCTCCATTTCTTTATTTTCAGCCATTCCTTGGTGGATTTACTGGTATGTTTAGCGTCATTGTCATGTTGCAAGGTCCACCGTCAGTTGCGCTTCAACTTTCCGACAGATGGCCTCACATTATCCTTAAGCACCCTCGGGTACAATGAAGAATTCATAGTGGATTCTATGATGGTGAGCTGCCCAGGCCCTGATGCAGCAATGCTGCCCCAAACCATAATATTTCCACCACCATGCTTTACAGTTGGTATCAGGTTGTTGTGGTCAAATGCTGTCTTTGGTTTTCGCCAAACATGTCTACTGGTACTGTGGCCAAATAGCTCTACCTTTGACTCATCTGTCCAGAGCACATTGTTCCAGAAGTGCTGGTCTTTGCCTAGGTGTTCATTGGCAAACTTTAGTCTTGCCCTGATGTTCTTTCTGGACAGCAAAGGTTTCCTCCTGGCACACCTCCCAAGTAGATCAAATTTGTGCAGCCTCTTTCTAATGGTAGACTCGTGCACTTTGACATCAACAGTGGCAAGAGCTACCTGTAGGTCCCGTGATGACATTCTGGGGTTTTTCGAGACTTCTTTCAGCATCTTGCCGTCTGCTCTCGGGCTGAACTTGCTGGGGCGGCCTGGCCTGAACAAGTTGGCAGTTGTTTGGAATCTTCTCCACTTGTAGATGATCTTCTGGGCAGTCGAATGATTGATTTCAAATTGTTTGGAGATCTTTTTAAATCCCTTCCCAGACTCGTAGGCATCTACAACCTTCTTTCTGAAGGCCTCAGAGAGCTCTTTTGATCTAGGCATGGTGAAGCCGCACACTTCAACAACAAAGAGCAAACCAAACTAAATGTGTGAGGTTTAAATAAGACAGGTTCCTCCAAGATCCTCTCTAACGATGTTCTAATCATTTGCACCTCAGCTGGTGCACCTGATTCTAATTTTAGGTATTTGAAGTAGTGATAAATGTCGGGGTGTACTTACTTTCTTCCACATGCGAAATTTGCATTCATTTTTATTTAAATTATACAATGGACTACAAAATGTAAATGTTTCATGATATTTGTTATATTACATCACCTCTATCTATCAATATTGTTGAAATGAAGATCAAATAGCTGTACGTTGAAATATGTTGAAAAAGTCAAAACTTTACATGGGGTGTACTTACTTTTTCACGTGACTGTATATATATATATATATATTTAAAATACAATACTGAATTCAGTTTTACAACGAGGATGTGATGTGTTACGTTACGTCGTGTCTGATGAAAGTGGGGTTGTACAAAAGCATGAAAGAATGTACAAAACCACCCCACAAAATACACTTCACAAACATGTCCTGGCGAGGGTCTGCAATCTCTGATTGCTTTTTTGTTTCCATTTGCATTATTATCGATGCAGGTTGATCTAAAATGAAGTACCTATTTTAAGTATAGAAATACTATGTTATAAATCGAGCAATATTGTGTTTGTGTTTTTGAAAGTTTGTTTATTGCCATTAATAATACTTTTTATTTGCTCTCAGATTGATCCATTATGGTTGAGAGATTAACTGTTGCCCAAAGAGCACGAATTGCTGCACGGTATGAGGTTTAGCAGTCTGTAATTGCAGTTCAAAGATGGTGGCGGCAAGAAATGGGAAGACATGCCATTTTGGATCCAAAAACGATGAAAAATTGTCAGCATCTATATATAACAACTGGTTTAATCAAGGACGCAAGAAGATCAGGACGACAAACCACAGCGAGATCACCAGAAAACATCGACGAGGGACGAGACATGTTGACAAGGAGACTAAATACGTCGATCGGACAAGCGGTGCGGGAGAGTGTAATGAGTTATCGAGCAATTCTGGGGATTTTGAAGGACTTCAGGTGATTCAGCAGTTGTTTCCAGATGATTGTGACAAAAGTTTTATGAACAATTCCTTCAGTACATTGAAGACTGTCCATTTGTGTTACATAACATTATCTGGTCTGATGAGGATGCTTTCCATGTTGGTGGTTTTGTCAACAGGCAGAACTATCGTTCCTTTCCTTTTGCATCTTCAGGTGATGACTTCAGGTGAGGCAGGTGTCTCGGCAGCTTTCTAGGCCATTGGGCGCAATCCTCAAATAAATCAAATAAATTGATTCTCATTTTACCGACCTCGGAAGGATGACAGGCTGAGTCAACCCACCTGGTGATTAATTAAATTAATAACAGGGGCTTGAACTCAGGACCCTGAGATCTCAAGCCAGCCACCTTGAAGAAGGAAAAGAAGAAGAATACCCCATTCGCACTTCTCAACTGAATTTCATAATTGTTTGTATACCCCAGAGTAACCGGATACTGGGTAAGAGGATCAATAGTGGCCATCCAGGAGTCCTGATTTAACACCATGTGATTTTTTTTTGTGAAGATGGGCGAAAGAAAGTGCAGGCCAGTAACCCCACTAATTTGGACGAATTAGAAAGTTTTATGCGCAATCTTTTTGCTGATTTGCCAGAAAGGTTTATTTGGCATTCAGTAGAAAATGTTGTCGAATGATTGCAAAATATGCTGAGAATGAAAGAGCTGGGGCAATAAATGGCTCTTCAGGAAAAAATTTAAAATAAATTTGGTGTTATATTTACATTGGAACGTGGTATTTCCTGTCTTCCCATTTCTTGCTGCCACCATCTTTAAACTGCAATTACAGACTGCTAAACCTCATACCGTGCAGCATTTCACGCCCTTTGAACAACAGTTAATCTCTCAACCATAATGGATCAATCTGAAAATAAAGAAAACTTGAAAACATCTGAAAATGCAAAGCCCGTCCTGCATTGGACTTGCATTTGGACTTCTTCTTCCTATTCTTCTTCTTCCAAATTCTAAACATGATGTAAACAGCTAAAAATTAAAGTACAGAAAATTCATGATTTATGCAACCTTTGACCTTTTGATATAAAAAAAACAATGTTTCTAGCTTTGATTTGTTAACCAATTCAGTGACCCAATATGTAAATTCCTAAAATTTCAGGTCAATCGGATGAAAATTGACCTTATGTGACGACCTTCGATCTTTTGACCAAAATAATTTGTTTTCTCCATATTTGCATAATAAAGCTTTGTTAAAATTTTATTACAAAAGCTCATATGGTTGAAAAAAAAAAGGTAATGCCCAGATAGACAAACAGACAGATAAAGTCACACAGACGGACACACACACACACACACACACACACACACACACACACACACACACACACACACACACACACACGGTGATTGCAAAACCACATCTCCCGCTGCAAGGTGGGCAGGCTAAAAATATATTAATGGCAATAAAAAAGCTTTCAAACATTTTAAAATGCTCTACTTATAATAACAACACCGTATTTCTGCATCTAGCATCTATGTGGGCCCCTCTTTGAGGTGGTTGTACCCCGCAACACAAGTTAGGGGCCAAATGTCCTCTAATCTTTCCTGCTGCCCAGGTTCGTCAGGGCAGTGTGGTCACGGTCAGAATGCTGATCAGTCCCAATGGACTGGCCCTTTCCCTCTTTTCTCTCTCTCTCTCTCCTTCTCTTTCTCTCTCTCTTTCTCTCTCTCTTTCTTTCTCTCTCTCTCTCTCTCTCTCTCTCTCTCTCTCTCTCTCTCTCTCTCTCTCTCTCTCTCTCTCACTCTCCCTCTCTCACTCGCCCTCTCTAACTCTGTCGTGGCCCTGAATTTGTGAAGGCGGGGGTACGCCATCTTTGATGTGGGGGATCTCTGGGTCACTCCTGGGAGATTGATCGGCTGTCTCCCTGTGGTAGCCTTCTTCATTGTATTTAAAATAGAGATTTGATTTATAGATAACCATATATATATATATATGGTTATATATATATTGTTACGGATCTCTCCGTCGGCCTTCTCCCCTTAAGAAGGGGGGGGGGGGGGGTGAATCCCCTTGTCCGCGACTGACCGACGTGAGTCCTGGGGGTCCCAACGCTCCCCCGGTCAGGAGCAGCCAGGGTATTTGGTCTACAAAAAGTCCCAAGGACCTGAGTGCCACTCCTGACCGCGAGCAAGGGAGGGACTCCCGCTCGAACCCCGGTTTTAGATGTTATAATTGCCAAGCGGTGTTAGCAACCCGACGTTCGAGCCATTAGCAGAGACTAACCCGATCCTGAACGTTGGCCAAATCGTGCCACAGGTATTCCATTGGGAAAAGACAAAGACGAAGGATGTGAAGAAGAAGAAGACAAAAGGTTGGAAATACAAATATAATTTATTACTACTAATAATGTACAAGTCAAAAGTAACCAAGGAGAAGAAAGGATACGAAAATAAAGAAAGAAAGAGGGACAGACCAGAAGGACACAGTGCAATTTCTAGCTTATACAGACTTACTTATAACCCAGGACAGAACACACAAAACAAACTCACGTACACAAAAGGATGGAAGGACAGGAATCGTTTGGGACGGCAGAGGAGGGTCCAGGTAGATGGTGGCGTCGAGGTCCGGCTCCAAGCGCGCGCTCTGATCCACGCTTTGGGGTCGAGGCGAAAACCCGGCAAAAATAGCTCCGCTTCGCGTCTCACCGACCGGCAATAGGGCCTAGAGGGTCTCGGCCTATTGCCGCAATACAGGCACCCCCTCACGTCTCTCTCTCTTTCCTCAATCGTCTCTTCGTGCCGCCGTAGGGACGTCGCGTGCTTTCCCAGGACTCATCTGAGGTGGGGGCGTCCCGCTGCGGGTTATATCGGCCACACCCTCTAACCTTTTCGAACCTCCCCGATCACTCTTCCTCCGCCCTCTCAAGCCAAACCCCTCGTGCTTGGTTGGTTGTAGGGGCTCTCCTGGCCCCACCCTCCGATGACGAGGTGGAGACACGCCTTTCTTTCCCAACTTGACCGCGTGCGTAATGGAGGTTTTGCGGTGAAAACCACAACCCCAAGCAGCAGCGGAATGCAGAAAACCGCACGCGGAAAACTGCCCAATGCAGTTGGCCATTGATGACAAAAGGGGTATTGGAAGGGAATCTACCTTATTCCACTTCGGTGCAATGTAGTATTAATTAATGGAAGACAGGACCGTAACTTAATACACATAATAAGGAGATAACTATTGAACAAAGGAAATCTATGATTTGCAACGTGATTGTTTATGGAATTAACTACGGGCACGACCTTTGACCTTTATACACCAAATGGAGGAAGGAGGGTGATATTTTACCACAATAAAAAAACACAATTCTCATATCCACAACAATATATATATATATATATATATATATATATATATATATTTTTTTTATATATATATTGTTACGGACACGGTTTTTGGATGTTATTTTACCGAGCGGTGGTGTATTTAACCGCGTCCGAACAGTTACTCCCCGATTAGAACCCGATTCCAACCGAACGTTGACTAATCGCGCTACAGATATTCAATTGGGAAACCTCTAAAGCGACCGAAAGAGAAGAAGAGAGAAGAAAGACAGAGTTTGGAGGAAGAACAGATTTATTATACACACACAAGCAATATTTTAGAGCGACCAATATTATTTACAGCAATAGATGGAAAAGAGCAGTCACACAGTGCATTGTTAACTTATTCTATTTCATTTACTTAATCCCCAAGACAAACGAGTAGGACAGGACGTTCACACTCACACGGTGGATATTGCAGGCAGGTAATGGCTCGAGGTTGATTGCTTGAGAGGAAGGCAAGGTCGGAGGCAGCAGCTTTCAACCCCTCGCGGTTTTGGCGGGAAAACCTCCGTCGCGTATCCGCGGCCGTCACGCGCTGGCTCGGCACACCTGCTCCTCTTCCTGGGGTGGAGCCGTCTCCCTCCGTTCAGCGCGTCTCTCCAACGACAGGGGATATTGCAGGCAGGTAGGTAGGGCTTGCGGTGGATTGCGCTCCTCTTCCAGGTCATCCCCCAGCGTATCTCTCAGGGCCTCTCTTTCAAGCAGTTCCTTACATTCGCTTTTATCACCTCCGGCGGAATTAAGCCGCCGGCTCCGAGGGCACGCCTACCGGGTCACTCACCGCGGTGTTGATTGGCTGTTAGGGCCGGTTCACTCCTGCCCTCTTCTGACGAGGTGGAGACACGCCTTTCTTCTCCAACCTTACCTCGTGGCCAATGGTGGTTGAAGAGAAAAACCGACCAAAATGCGGAAGGCAAATGGAAGGGAGGTTTTGGGGAAATTGGAAGGGCCTACGCTTATTTTGTTTGATACAATGCAAAGTCAATCTAGTGGAAAACACATACTTAGCCTACATGGAATAAGGAAATACACTATTTAAAAGATATATCGTGACCTGCGTGTATGTTCTATGAAATTAATTAGGAGGACGGCTGCGACCATTATTTACATTACCAGGATGTTACCATACCAAAACCATACTCTTCACATCCGTTACCCTTCCTCCAAAATTGTTACACTCCTCAAAACCCGTTACACTTCTCAAAATCGTTACAATATATATATATATATATATATATATATATATATATATATATATATATATATATATATATATATATATATATATATACGTATATATATATATACATATATATATATATATATATATATATATATATATATATATATATGTATATATATATATATATATATATATATATATATATATATATATATATATAACGGAAGCGCGGTACTACGCGCGCTACTTGCTTACCAAGGAGGAAGCGGATAACGCGGTAAATCAAAAGAGTCTTTATTGAAAGAGCCCCACTGTAGCACTGAGGAGCTCGGGGCTGCGAGCCCCGTGTATATCCCGAGGCCACGCCTACCCCTCGGGCGTGGCCGACGCCCACTTGGTGCGCGGAATGATGCCATCACGCCAGTGAGCTTTCGTGTCCGCCACATAACCATATATATATATATATATATGTATATATATATATATATGTATATAGATACAGTGTATATATATATATTGTTACGGAACCCAACGTCGGCCTCGGATCCCTTCTCGAGGGGGGATTTGTCCCCTCGTTTGTGACTGACCGACGTGGTCCCTGAAGCTGCACAAGCTCCCTCCAGAGGCAGGTGAGCAGCTTCGTTCGCGACCGCGGATAAGATGTTAATTTGCTGAGCGGATGGCAGCCGCGGCACGAACCGTTAACAAAGACTAACCCGATCCTGAACGTTGGCCAAATCGTGCCACAGGTATTCAATGGGGAAAAGACAAAGACGACGGATGTGAAGAAGAAGAAGACGAAGGCAAAAGGTTGGAAATACGACTATTATTTATTATTACTATTTACACAATGAAAGAAACCAAGGAAGAAGGAAGGATAATAAAATAATGTAGAAAGGGGGACGGACCAGAAGGACACAGTGCAATTTCTAGCATATACAGACTTACTTATAACCCAGGACAGAACACACAAAACAAACTCACGTACACAAAAGGATGGAAGGACAGGAATCGTTTGGAAGGATGAGCAGGTGGAATCACAGGGCACAGCGAGCAGGTCCACTCCGGGCGGGAAGCGAGGACCCGGCAGCTCCTTGTATTCGGCTTTACACCGCACACCGGCAGGGTCACTCGCTGCCCCGTCAGGGCTTCACGCGGCTGGTTGAAACGGGGCTGGTTGAAGCGGCTCTCTGCAGAAATCAGCTGGGTCACGCATCTGCCATGTTTCTTCCAAAGGCTTCCGCGCGCGCTTATATCTCCCACGGGCGATCAAGCCGCCGGCCTCCAGGACACGCCCATCGGTGAGGTCGCCTCGGCCCTGAATGGTCGCGAGGGCTCACCGATCCCGCCCTTAGAGGAGGCGTTGGCAAGGTCAAGCCTTGTTCCCGGCGCTGGGGCGACTCCTCCCACCTTCGGCTCCGAGATGACCTCGTGGCTAATGGAGTCTTGCCGCGAAAATCAACAACCCACAGCTGCAGCAGAATTCAGCGAACCGCTCAATGCAGTTGGCAATTGAGGAAAGGGGAATCCAATGGAGGTTCTGGGGAAATTGAAAGGGGGGTACTACCTTGTCTGGATTCGGTGCAATGGAGTGTCAATTAATGGAAGACACAGCCTTAATCTAATACACACAATAAGGAGATAACTACTGAACAGGGAGATCTATGATTTGGCTACGTGATTGTATATGACCTAACTAAGGGACGCCCTTTGACCTTTATACACAACAACTGGAGGAAGGATGGTGATATTTTACAACACAAAAAAACACCATTCTCAAATTCATAACAATATATATACACACAGTATATATATATATATATATATATATATATATATATATATATATATATATATATATATATATATATACACACACACACAGTATTGTTACGGATTCGTCACTTCCGTTGTTGTGGTTTTTATCCACTGTAAACATTTTTGGTTCCATGTACTATTATTGTTATCATTTAAGTGAAATAGAGATTACTATTTTCAAAAGGTAAAAAAAGTGAATGTTTTAAATGAAACCGGAACCGGACGACAACGAAGGGGAAGAAGAAGAGAAAAAAAAGAAGGCGGAGCGAGTGAATTTGACCAGAAAGCCGAGCTGCTTTGAGGTCTTGAGCGAACGTTGGCGAACGAGAGTCACGAGTGAACTTTGGGTTTCCCAGGAAAGGGATTCCTGCGACAGAGTTGTCATCGCTGTGACAGATAAACCTGCGTGACAGGTTTTGCGGTCGATTCCAAAGAGAATCATCGGAGTACCGTTACGCCTCGAGAACAGGCCGTCGGCCATTTTACCTCGCGCAGTATTTGTGCGTCGCTCAAGGTTTTTCACCTCGCTTTAACCATTTTCACCGCATCCAGACATTAACCTGGTGTGTGTGTTTAATGTGGCTTTTGAGTGGGAAATCTGCGGTTCGCCGATTTGGAGCCGTGGAACGTCCATACCCGAGGGTGTGATTTCCCAGTCGCCTTGAGGGCACCTTAGCGCAGCTTTGGCAGCGTGACTGTGACTGTCATCCCAACGGGATTCTGGTCTCGATAAGACATTGTTCTGACGATCACTGGAGCGGATCGACTTTGGCTTGATGCCGGAATAGAGACATTGGGAATGTTCTTCTTTTCGCTCACTTGGAGCACAGTGAGTTATATTGTACGAACCTGATGGTACCATCATAGGAAATATATATTGGTTGTACAATTGATTACGATTGTTGTTGTACTGTTATTCTTGTGTGATCTTAATACAATACTTGTTTGTTGGTAACAATTGGTGTGGTTTCACCATTGACCTTTGACATATAGAATAACACATTTTTCTGCCGTGACTCCTCTCAGGGCTCGGAGGTACACCGTGGCCATGGTTTGGGGAGGAGCACGTAACAGAAATTGTGGGCTCATCCGGGATTAAATTCTCCAACATTCGTCTGGGATAGAATTCCCGAACATTCCCAAAATTCCCAAATTTGGAATTTTTCTAACATTCCCAAATTTTTCAAAAAAAAATTGAAAATTTTTGTGTGAAGGTTAACAAGTGCTAACTAATAGTCACCATGGTGTTTGACGCAGAAAAGTTTGCGGCATCCCATAATGAGGCAGAGTTCCAAGCGTTAAAAAGATCGGAACTCTTGATATTGGCCAAATATTTTAACTTTGAGGTCCGAATTAATATGAAGAAAGCAGAGATGCAGACATTGGTGGTAGAATCTCTGGTGGGACAAGGAACATGGAAAGAGGTAGCCTTGGATTGGTTACCCGAGGAAAAAGAAAATGTGGAGCTTTGGAAAATGGAGATGCAACTGCAGAGCCAGGAAAGGATAAAGGCAGAGGAAAGGAAAGCAGAAAAGGAAAGAGCAGAACAGGAACTCGAACTCGAGGAAAGAAGAGCAGAGGAAAGAGCAGAGGAAAGGAGAGCTGAAAAGGAACTCGAGGAAAGAAGAGCAGAACATGAACGAGAACTAGAGGAGAGAAGAGCAGAGGAAAGGAGAGCTGAAGAAGAAAGAAGAGCAGAGGAAAGAGCAGAGGAAAGAAGAGCCGAAAGGGAGTTAAAGGAACGTGACATGGAGTATCAGAAG
This sequence comes from Myxine glutinosa, assembly GCF_964187855.1. Lineage (NCBI taxonomy): Eukaryota > Metazoa > Chordata > Myxini > Myxiniformes > Myxinidae > Myxine > Myxine glutinosa. Next base: position 20,269,908 of record NC_136262.1, read on the forward strand.
GAACTTAAACTCAAGGAGCTGGAATTACTGGGAGAATGGAGAGAAGTAGTATCCATGCCGGCTAGTTCGACTAGTCAGAACACTTGGGATGTTGGTAGACATGTGAGGCTGGTTCCACCCTTCAATGAAAAGGAGGTAGCCAAGTTTTTTTTACACTTTGAGAAAGTGGCTCAAATGCTAAAATGGCCTGTGGGGTCCTGGACTATGTTAGTGCAAAGTGTTCTGGTGGGTAAAGCTCAAGATATATTTTCGACTTTACCGATTGACAAATGTGCAGATTATGAGATAGTGAAGAAACCATTCTCAAAGCCTATGAATTGGTCCCTGAAGCTTACCGGCAAAAATTCAGGAATGCCAGGAAGAGGGAGAGTGAGACCCATGTGGAGTTTGCCAGAATGAAGGAAACCATGTTTGATAGGTGGTGTGACTCGAAGGAGATTGGGAAAGACTTCAACCTGTTACGACAATTGATCTTGGTGGAGGAATTCAAACAGTGTGTCCACGTGGACATTAAAGTACATCTGGATGAAAAGAAAGTACCAGAGTTGTATGAGGCAGCAACCGTGGCAGATGACTATGCCTTGACACACAGGATGGGGTTCCACAAACCTAACTTCCCGCCTAGAGTTAGCCAGGGGAGTTATGGTAAATCAGGTTCGGAGAACAGATATTCATGGAGGCGGCCTAGAGAGGAGTATGGGGACAAATCTGATACCTCGACTTTTAGGGATCAGAAGACTGCAGTTCCAAGACATACCTATCTTCCGGGGGGCCTGTGGCAGACCACGAGTTTTTCCTCCGGGCCTACTTGCGCTTTTTGCAAGAAACCTGGGCATTTGATGTCCCAATGTTATGCCCTGAAAAGGAAAAATCAGGAGCGGAGTCAGGCTAGTGCAACTCCGAATGCATTGGCCAATGCGAGAAATCGTCCTTGGAGGACAGTGCCTTGTGAAGGTTCCCATGCCAAAGTTACGGCATCACAGAACGACCTTGTTCAAGAGGGTTACAAACCTTTTATTTCAGAGGGGTTTGTGTCACTGGATGGAGACTTAACGAACCAGAGACCTGTTAGGGTATTGAGGGACACAAAAGAACATCAATCTTTGATGCTTGAAGGCATTTTGCCATTGTCAGAGAAGACGGCAACTGGTGTTAGTGTTCTTTTACAGGGGGTTGGTGGCTATGTTAAAGCTCCACTTCATGTCATCCATTTGAAGTCTGATTTGGTGTCAGGACCGGTCACCGTAGGTTTACAAACCACTCTTCCTGTAAAGGGAATCTCTTTTGTTATCGGGAATGATTTGGCCGGTGGTCGAGTTTCTGGTAATCCGATGTTTGTTGAAAAGCCTAGTATGGAAAATAACACTGCACAGTTAGAGCAGGAGATTCCGGGTATCTTTCCATCCTGTGCCACGACTCGTGCTATGGGTAGGAAGCGCTCTGAAGAGAAGGAGAAGGTACTGACGTCACGCTTTGCACAGGCACTTCTTGTCGAGTACCCTGAAACTAAGTGTCAGCACACACAAGTCATGGATGGAGGCAATGTTGGCAAGCTCTTTGTAGGTGGACTGAACTTTGACACAAGTTAAGATGTTCTGGACTCTATCTTTGGCAAATATGGACCACTCTTGGAAGTGCTGCTGATAAAAGACAGGGAGACGCAAAAGTCGAGAGGGTTTGGCTTTGTCACGTTTGAAAACACAAAGGGCGCCAAAGATGCAGAAAAGGATTTGAATGGCAAGGATTTGGATGGTCGGACCATAACAGTAGAGAAGGCAGGCCATGGGTGTCGAGGGGGCTACAGAGGAGGAAAACGTGGAGGTAGTTTCAGGGGTGGCTATGGCTCCCGGGGTGGGAGTAGTAGTTTTGGTGGCGGCCGCAGTCGTGATTACTACGGAGGCCCCCAGCAGCAGCAGCGCAGTTTTGGCAACTCTCGACAGGATGACTATTACGGTGGTAGCCGAGATGGGGACCGCTACTCAAATGACTACAGAACCCGACTCTACAACCGTGATTATGATTTTTATGATCAAGAGAAGAGTTGGAAGCACTGAGTGCTCAGGAGCAGCCGAGCCAAGATTCCTACACGGATTAACCCGTGAACTCCACGTTCTTAAATGCGTCCATGCAGTGAATACTTCCAGGCCTCACCACCCAACCACCATGAAACCTGGCTCTCAGCTCGGCCTCCTTCAAAAAGTGCTATAGATTTGCTTTGCTTTGGATTTTTGATCACAACCCCTTAACTTTCATTCAAAAAATGAAAAATAAAAACCAGAGGTTGATGAGATGGAGTTTGGCTTTGCAGGAGTTCAACTTGAAAATTGAGCATGTAAAGGGCAGGGACAATGTCGTTGCCGATGCTTTATCCAGAGTGAACTAACTTTGGAAATTCCTGTAGGTGGTTTGGAAGTTTTGTTGCTTTCTTTTAGGGAATATTAATCATTGTTGTTCACGTGAATTGATCTTTTGGGGGTGAGTTTTACTTTTGTTTGTAAAGAGATTTTGCTTGCAAAGAGAGTTTTTCACTATGTTCAAACTTTCTTTCTTGAGGGGGGGAAGTGTTACGGATTCGTCACTTCCGTTGTTGTGGTTTTTATCCAATGTAAACATTTTTGGTTCCATGTACTATTATTGTTATCGTTTAAGTGAAATAGAGATTACTATTTTCAAAAGGTAAAAAAAGTTAATGTTTTAAATGAAACCGGAACCGGACGACGACCAAGAGGAAGAAGAAGCGAAAAAAAGAAGGTGGAGCGAGTGAGTTTGACAAGAAAGCCGAGCTGCTTTGAGGTCTTGAGCGAACGTTGGCGAACGAGAGTCACAAGTGAACTTTGGGTTTCCCGGGAAAGGGATTCCTGCGACAGAGTTGTCATCGCTGTGACAGATAAACCTGCGTGACAGGTTTTGCGGTCGATTCCGAAGAGAATCATCGGAGTGCCGTTACGCCTCGAGAATGGGCCGTCGGTCATTTTACCTCGCGCAGGATTTGTGCATCGTTCAAGGTTTTTCACCTCGCTTTAACCATTTTCACCGCATCCAGACGTTAATCTGTGTGTGTAATGTGGCTTTTGAGTGGGAAATCTGCGGTTCGCTGATTGGGAGCCGTGGAACGTCCATACCCGAGGGTGTGATTTCCCAGTCGCCTTGAGGGTACCTTTGCGCAGCTTTGGCAGCATGACTGTGACTGTCATCCGAACGGGATTCTGGTCTCGATAATACATCGTTCTGACGATCACTGGAGCGGATCGACTTTGGCTTGATGCCGGAATGGAGACAATGTCAACCCTCAACTCTGATTCTGCAACTGGACCTGACGGCATCAGCCCAAGGGTCCTAAAATCCTGTTCTTCTGCTCTTTCACTCCCTCTCTCTGTTATATTCACCCTCTCTTTTGCTCAAGGTCATCTGCCATCTGCTTGGAAATCAGCCAACATCACCGCTTTGCACAAAAAAGGTGCAAAAATAGATCCTAGCAACTACAGACCAATCAGCCTTCTCCCAATTGTCAGCAAAGTCATGGAATCCATCATTGCTTCAGATATGAAATCTTTCCTCTTCTCCAATGGCTTGATCTTTGATCTTCAATTTGGTTTCAGACCTGGTCACTCTATTCTGGACATGCTGCTTCTGCTTTCTCAACAATGGATGGAGGTCCTCAATGCCAAACAGGAAATTAGAGCTGTCTCCCTTGACATATCACGTGCCTTCGATACGGTCTGGCACCCGCTCTGCTCACCAAGCTCTCCTCCTTTGGTATCCATGGAAATCTCCATGCATGGCTGGCGAACTTCCTCTCTAGTTGTAGTCAACGTGTGGCCCTGAATGGGTTTCTCTCATCTCCTCTTCCTGTTTGGAGTTCCCCAAGGCAGTGTTCTGGGCCCTGTGCTTTTTCTGGTCTTCACCAATGATCTCTCTGACTCTCTTGAAAATCCCCTCTATCTCTTTGCTGATGACTCTACTCTCTGTCGCTCCATTCCTCATCCCTCAGATCGGCAGTCTGCAGCCTCCTCACTCTCTGCAGACCTGGACAAAATCACAGACTGGGCAAACAAGTGGAACATGTCTTTCAATCCTGACAAATCTCACACTCTTACGATGTCTTTCCAAAAAGACCGACTGGACAACCCTCCCATCCACTTTCTGAATAATCCTCTCCAAGAAGTTCTGTCACTCAAGCTTTTGGGTCTCACTATCTGCCATGATCTTTCCTGGGAAAACCACATTTCAAATCTGGCCTCCAAAGCCAGTTGCCGACTGGGCATCCTCCGTCATGCGAAGTCCTTCCTTGGCACATCTGAGCTCCTCACCACATACAAGGCTTTCATCCACAGCTCAATTGAATACTGCTCTCCCCTCTGGGCTGGTGTTCCTGCGTCACACCTAGCTCGTCTTCACGCTGTTGAAACCAAAGCGTTCAGAATCATTGGAATCTCCCTCGATGAAGCTAACTCCAAGGGCCTTTCACTCACTCACCGCAGGCAGGTTGGTGGTCTTTCCGTCTTCTACCGACTCCTCTCTGGCCTTGCCCCCCCAGCTCTCTCTGGGCTCTGTCCCCCAAATATTCCTACAGGTCGCACAAGATCTGCCTGCAACCCTCTTCTGGTTAAACTGCCAAAATCAAGACTCTCTGCTCACCTTCACTCCTTCATTCCTCTTTCCCCATCCAAAACCTTGATCTTTTCTACCCCCGCTAATTTCACCCCAAATCCACTTTTTTGAAATACCAACTTCTGTCCTGGAAGTCCTTGGTGTCCTTGTGTTTTATACTTCTCTCACCCCCCCCCCCCACCCCCCTTCCCAACACCTCGTCCCCCCAAGCCCTCTCCCTCCTACACATCTCCCTGCTCTGAAATATTGTGTTTGTGTGCTTCCCCTTCTCTCCCCATCTTGTCTCTCCGCTCCCTCCTTATATATATTTTGTTTGTCTGGTTGATTTGTTTGTGAAATAAATGTTAGCTCTTTCACGAGACTCGATTCAGTATACAAAAAAAACAAAAAAAAACGCAAGGTAGGGTTTCGGGACCAAGTCTCGCTCGTACCTAAATCCCTGCACCGCCACGGAAGTGAGGAAGCAAGCCTCGCATGAGCCACGTGTGATTTGGGTTCACCGAGCGGATTGAGGACCACGTGGTCCATGCAGTTTTTAGTAGTGGAACCCGATTGGAGCGGTTTTACTCATACCACGCTTACCCAATGAGGAAATCACAGGAACGATCGAATGGAAGGAAGAACACGGGTTTAATTATTATTCCCACACGTATGTACAATGATCGGTAGATGCAGAGACACAGAGCAGCACTTAACCAATCTTATCTTAACGCCCAGACTCGGGCCCGTCACACTCACACAGGGAATTGCAGGCAGGTTGATGTTCCGGCCAAACGCGCCGACGTGGTCATCCAGGAACGGCCCCGTCCGGCTCTCCACGGTCCCAGCACGTCCCGCGAAGATGGCAAGCAGGCGGTGGAATGATCCTCGTAGCGCGTCTCCCGAACAAAAGGCAGCCGATGAGGTGGGAAGGAAAATACGCTTCTCTCAGCACGGCTGGCGGTTACACAGCGCGTTATCACTCGCGTGACTCAATGCACTGTACGCGGCGCGGCTCCAAGCTCAACCGAGCGTCGCTTTATACGAGCGCGTATCTTGGTTCAAGCGCGTCTTTCTCCGATCTCGCTCTGAACTCTTCTATAACTGCACGTATGGGCTGGTAACTCGTTCAAGCCCTCTCCCCTCAAAACTTCAATGTCTCTCTTTGGTTCAGCGCACCTCCCTCAGAACTTCAATGCCTCTCTTTGGTTCAGCGCACCTCCCTCAGAACTTCAATGCCTCTCTTTGGTTCAGCGCACCTCCCTCAGAACTGAGGTGGGGGCTTTCGCGCGACGGGTTATATTGATACGCCCCGAACCTTCTCGAACCTCCCAACCACGCCCTGTGACGCAGTGCTGCCACCACACGCTGTGAGCCCTGATTGGTGGCTCGCGCTTACCGTCAGCTTCTCTCCGCCCTTCTTCGGCCTTGATCGACTTGCCAGGCCCGACCTCGTGGTAATTTCGCGCCAAACCAATCAGAGTATCGAGGCATCATCAGCGGTGGAAACCTAACGCTCATTATTCTACTCAACGCGAGACTAACACCGGAAAAGGACTAAGCTCACAAATACTAAGAAATAACTATACTACGAATGAGGCTACATGTTGCTTGTGTGACTAACTATGAGGGGGGAATTTAACCTTTATTATACAAACTGTTACCAAAACTCAAAACCGCAACAATATATATGTATGTATAGAGTTACGTTTGTGGGGGTAAATGAAGAAATACCTTAGTCAAGATAGAATTGTATGGATTAGCACGCTCCGTATGCCGCGAAGCCATCTCAATGTATCTAAGTAGTGTCAAATGTCCGAGTAAGTGTTTAGGTGCCTCCACACAGAGGAGTGGAGTTGTGCTATCTAGGTAGGGTCTGTAAGGTCAAATTCCCCTGTACGTGTTTGCCTCCTGTGATCATCTCTCCATCTTTATTATAAGTAAAAAGCCCGTCAAACAAAAACTATAACAAATTGACTCATTCACTCACAACGCCACCAGGGCTAACCAACACCCAGCACATATGCCGATCGGCACGTAAATCCCGCCTCACGAACGCCGACGTAATCCGAATGTTCTCAAACAGTGACTAGACTCCACCCCCTCCCCACTCCCCATGACTCGTAATGGGGGGGCAATGCCCCGGCCTTCGTGATTGAGTAGCGCGCGATGAATGGACAGAGTGTGACATCAGCATGGAACATTTGGGAGCTGGAAGAGGAGAATGCGCTCTCGCCATATTGGTCTCTCTTGTCCCGGGTTTGGTTGTGGGTGGTCGCAGTCTTCTCTTCTGGTCCTGGTCTTGATCGCGACGGTCGCTTGGTTGTTTGTTGTGGGAGGCCGACGGGTACTCGCTCGTCTGTGTGTGCCGGGGAGACCATTGGGGTCGTATTAGCAAAGAAAGATCCTGCCTGCTTGCCTCATGCAGGTGGCTGGCTGTGGGCGCGATTCCACGCCATCTTGTGTGTTTCCCACACGGTGGTTCGAGGCGAAGACCAGCAAGCCTTACGATCCATTTGGGGACGCAAAGCTGAGTGCTGGCCGATTACCAAAACATTATTTATTTTCTTTCATTATCTTTTCCCCTTGTTTGGAAACGAGTCTGAGTGGGAACGTCTCAATTAGGAATTGTAGTTTATACCTCACCTTTCATTGTTATTTGCGTTTATTTTCATTAAATCATTAATTGTCGAATCTTACTTTTCTTGTATTGTGGATTTTGCTGTCCCGTCTTTGTGTTTGTTGGTTCGGATAACCCCTGCATGTGTTTTTTTCCAATTAGATAATGCTCGGCGCGCCAAAGACAATCCCGCCAAGGTTCGGAGTACGCCTCGCCAAGGTTCGAGTTTAAGCTCGTTTCGGTCATTCGTTTCGCTCTTAACCCCAAGAGGACCCGGGGATACGACAATATATATATATATATATATATATATATATATATATATATATATATATATATATATATATATATATATATATATATATATATATATATATATTAGGGTGGTCCTCAAATGTACACCAAAAAATTAAATTGGACTTTTTTCAGGTGCTTGTTGCTAACATTGTTCCTTATTGTGAAAAAATGAAATGTGCCAAAGATGGTTTCTATACGACTTTATTTGCTACTGTCACACATGGGTTGAAAATTGCAATGTTTCAGTATCGACACACAAAATTGTTTTTAATAAACTAACACTCAGATGTAATCCCAAATCAGTAAGAATGTATGACAATCATCATAAACACACAGAGTAAGAGTCCTCCAGACCATTGATTCCTCATTAATAAGTTCTGTGGTAAATTATTTCATCCTTATCTTCTTTGCATCGGGGAACTGATGGTGATGCCACTCAACAACTTGCAACAGGTACTGGTGCTGCTGTTCATCCTTTGTCAAGACTTGATTGTAGTCCTGTATTAATGCTACACCACGTTCTGCAAAGTCGTTGACAGTGGCAATACCACGCAAGACTTGCTGTGATGACTGAAATGATGGGTCATCGGCCCACTCACCAGGGTCCTTTTCTAGGAAGTCAGTATTGACTTTGAATGCAGTAAAAATTCGCAGTGAGGCAGAAGTAACAAAATCTGCAACAGTCTTGGCAGCGATGGCTTATTTTGCTGTAAGATCCACATGTACCCGTGGTTGAGGATTCTCTTGGCATTCTTCTTTAAGAGCAGCTACTATCATTCGCTTGACATCAAGCTCGACACTATCGTCAAACAGAGCAAGTCCTGCCAGTTCTTCGCTGAGGTACCACAAGTGATTGGAAAGCTTTTTGCTGGTGGCTTCGGCAATCACTGAATCAGGATAGAAAATGAGTGCTTTTAAGAGAGCTAGGTCTCCAGCGGGAGCACCAATGGCAGATGGAGCGCTGAACCAGGCTTTGGTATACACTGCTCCAACAAATGCTGTAAAACGCTTTATGCCAGTGAGTTCCTTTGGGGTCAGTCAAAACTGATCACGGAACAAGTAGATCTTGATTCCATAAATCACACGGGCCATCCATCTTGCCCGATGCATGGCTCCTGGCTGCATGAACCTGAATCCTCTCGGAGGACGCTCACCAAACAGAATAATAGTCAACTCAAGAAGTTCACGGTAGTCATCTCATAGTTGGCCCGATTCCAGTTTCTGGATGCAGAATGAAACGACATCTTCTTTGCAACTTAAAAATACACCTGAAACTACAGAGTCCAGGTCATCAGGCATCATTGGCTTAAACCTGCTTTGGTCAATGGAATTCCAGTTTGACTGGAAACGCTTGAAGCCGGCTATCTCAGGTCCTTTTGATGGACCAAGAAATGGTTTGAATGCTGCCATTGCTGCCTCTACCACTAGTTCCAGAATATGATGCCGGCATGCAAAATGTAATAGTGGTCGTCCAAGCTTTTGCTGCAAAATAGTGCATGCACCAAGTGCTGAACCAGTGTTGCTGGCTGTCGTGTCAAAGCTCATACCTGCCACCATGTCTTGCAAATGCCATTCTTCGAGGCATTGCATAACAGCAGCAGCTGTTGCTAGTCCAGTTCCTGCTGGCAGCTTTGGCACACCCAGAAGCTTTCCAGTTCCTTGTGGGTCACTGACAATGACAGGAAGGCGATCAACTTTTTTAGTCCCATCGTCTGGAATGAGCTTGCCATCCCAATGAACCATCAGACTTGTGTTTGGAGCATAGGATGCCTGGATGTCACCTGCAATTGTCTTCCGTTGGATCCGCCTGGATTTCCTGATCGATGTGCGGTTGATGGCCAACTCTGAAGGGTCGTGTCCCAGAGCAGAGGCTGCTGCTGACAAGATGTGAACAGCTGATCGATCGCTAACCTTGGTGCGGTCGAGAGCTGCTGTTAGGTCCGGTGTAACAATGCTACTTGCACGCTTTCGGCTCTGCCTCTTTGAAGCAGATAGAACAGCAGAGTCGTCATGATCTCTGGCTTCAGCACTGCTGTCTGTTGATGATGCGAGCTCAAGAGTCTCCTCTTGGGCTGCTTGCTTCTCTTTTTCATGCTGCTCTCTTTCAGTCAACACCTTGTCACGTTGATGTGTCCGCTCCTCTTTTCCTGCTAGCACCTTGTCAACACCAACCATAAAGCCCCGTCGACCTGGCTCCCGTTGTGCCTTAAGGAATTCACGGTCCTCTGGTATTTTGATCAGATCAAGGACATCAACATGAGCAATGTCAAATAAGTCACGTAGACCGGTTTGAAACGGCTCTTCTTTCTTTATCTGAGGGACAGATCGCCGGCTCTTTCCTTTCAGGATGGATCTGTATTGTTCTACTTTTCTCTCTAGTTTTGCAATGATATTCCGCTCATCTGCAGTGGGGATCCGTGCTTTCTCCCAGATGCATAATGTCTCACAAACAACAGTTGTTGCAGCACTGCTTATGTCCAATTTCTCAGCATGATGTAGCTTAAAGTATCGCTGCAGAATCTCTTGCCAAGATGGGAGCCGAGTTTCTGGTAGTTTTTCAAGATGGCAGCCTATCAGCTACACATGGTTCTTTTTTCTGGTTGCTCTTCTTGAAGTACTTGCACTCGCCATCATAACTGAAACAAACCGAAATAATTTCTGTATAGTGCTGATTAGCAGATTAGCAGGGGCCATGTGACAGTGGTAAAAGTTTTCAAAATGAAATGAAATTTTACCCAATTTGTTCTCTCTACAGGTGTAATAAAAAAATGGAAAAGCACTTTAGAAAAGTTAATGTTTACATTTGAGGACCACCCTAATTATATATATATATATATATATATATATATATATATATATATATATATATATATGTATAGATATATATATATATATATATATATATATATATATATATATATATATATATATATATCTCTATATATATAAAACACAGTTTGTGTGTGTGTGTGTGTGTGTGTGTAATGTTACCTATAGACTCCTAAACGGAGAGGCTTATGTGCTTGATATTTGGCATAGACATAGCCATTGAGCCTGGGACGAACATGGCCGAACTCAAAATATTTGATGATCCATATTTTTTATTCATATTTACCTCAGCGCATTTCAGCGAAGTACCCGCTAATCTCAGCCGGTTCCAGAGCAGCTCGCTGATTCGCTCAGAGCAATCACGTGATGTTCCATTACCGCCGCCAGACTGATTCGCTCAGAGCGATCACGTGATGTTCCATCCCGTCACACGTCCACACGTTTTTTCACCTTTTATGCAATCGTGTTTTGTATCGATTTTGTGCGATATGAATTAAATGTCTTTGAAACAGCTGTGAAACGTCTTTCCACAACCCTTCCGTAACCGATTGGAGCATTTTATTGCCGCACAAAACGAGATCCGCGAGGCGAGTTGGTCGAGCAGTTTCGCTCAGAGCGATCACGTGATGTTCCATCCCGTCACACGTCACACGTTTTTTCACCTTTTATGCGATCGTGTTTTGTATCGATTTTGTGCGATATGAATTAAATGTCTTTGAAACAGCTGTGAAACGTCTTTCCACAACCCTTCCGTAACCAATTGGAGCAGTTTATTGCCGCATAAAACGAGATCCGCGAAGCGAGTTGGTCGAGTCGTGCTGACCAAGATGGCGACACGGCGGCTTCACTTTTCACGGAGTATGAGCGTTCTATATATTTTCAATTCAATGCGCCCGTGATTTGTGGCATAGACATGACCATTGGGCCTTCACGGTGTAATTTGTGCGAGGCTTTTGTCCGAGTGAGCTTGAGTCGAGAGGGCGAATGTACGGGTCTCCCTTCCCCCGCCTGGCAACGCCGGTACTGGAGGACGTCACAGGATCGGTGAGTCTCCAAAAATCCGCTTCGTGCTGTTGCGAATATGCAGGACTATGTCCGATTGTTGTGCTGCTCTCCGACCATGAGAACTGCAACGTCATTGTTGACTGGCCATCCCCTTCCCTCCCCCTTCCCCCTCCCCCCTCCGTCCCCCATTCCCTTCCCCCTCCACCCTACCCCTCCCCCTTCTCCCCTCCCCTCCCCTTCTCCCCTCCCCCTCCATTTTCCCCCTCCCCCTCCATTTCCCCCTCCCCCCTCCCCCTCCCTTTTCCCCCTCCCCCTCCCCCTCCCTTTCCCCCTCCCCCTCGCTTTCCCCCTCCCCTCCCCCTTCCCCCTCCCCCCTCCCTTCCCCCTCCACCCTACCCCCTCCCCTTCTCCCCTCCCCCTCCCTTTTCCCCCACCCTTCTCCCCTCCCCCCTCCCCCCTCCCCCTCCCTCCTTCCCTCCCACCCCCCCCTGTTCCCCCCCCTCCCCCCTTCCCCTCCCCCCTCCCCCTCCCCCCTCCCCCTCCCCCCTCCCCCCTCCCACCCCCTCCCCCCTCCCCCTCCCACCCCCCTCCCCCTCCCCCTCCCACCCCTCCCCCTCCCCCCCTCCCATCCCTCACCCTCCCCCCTCCCATCCCTCACCCTCCCCATCCTCCCCTCTTCCCCTCCCCCCTCCCCTCCCCCTCCCCCCTTCCCCCTCCCCCCTCCCCCCTTCCCCCCTCCCCTCCTCCCCCCCTTCCCCTCCCCTCCCCCCTCCCCTCCTCCCCTCCCACCCCCTCCCATCCCTCACCCGCCCCATCCCCCCCTCTTCTCCCCTCTCCCCCTCCCCCTCCCACTCTTCTCCCTCTCCCCCTCCCCCTCCCACTCTTCTCCCCTCCCCCCCCGTTCCCCTCCCCTCCCCTCCCCCGCCCGGCAATGCCGGGTACTTCTGCTGGTATATATATATATATTTATATTATTTTTTTTTTGAATAAGGAAGCACACTAACCCTATGACGTATGACATGATCCTGATGTCATGCACATAAATTATACCAACAAATCACCTCCAAACTAGGAGGCATCCGCGTGGTACTCAAGTCTTTGCGGACTGACATTAAAGCTCTCTGGTCACAAAGAGACAAAGGCAGAGATAGCGATCTAGATTTCGCCCTTGTTATGGGCTTATGGGGCCTGCCTTTTTTATAACAAAAAATGGTTTAAAAAAAATCAAACATTTCAACAGCCTTGGACGTGCACCTTTACCGTCTATCAAGACTGTCCCATTGGCATACACATGCACCTCAACCCAAAGACTGAAGCACATGGTCAATCAAAACACATGCATCCTGACCTCAAAGGGCTAGAATGCATGGTCATACAATTGGACCCCTCCTCCATGGGAGTGAGCCCCCACAAACTCAACACTATGCGCGTTTAGGGCCCGTCCGAAGGCCTGCCTTTTTTACGTGTGAAAAAAGGTAAAAAGTCAAACATTTGAACAGCCTCGGACGTGCACCTTGACCCCATGGTCAAGGCACAACGTCAACAAGGCTGTCCCCATAACAATACACATGCGCCTCAACCCCGAGGGGGAAGCACATGGTCATTCAAACGCATGCATCATGCCCCCGAAGGGCCACAATGCATGGTCATACAATTGGACCCCTCCTCCATGGGAGTGAGCCCCCACAAACTCAACACCATGCCGTCCCGACGAGAGCTTATTTTTCCCTCATCAGGACAACATACGGCAAATTGTTTATTTGTGACCAATCTAAGCCATTACTATACACAGGTTGAACCACCTAACTTGACTGGGAAGCAAGGCACAGATTGAGTCTCACCCCAGCAATTGCTGCACAACCTGTTAGCAACAAGTGTAGCCTGCCATGCTGACACATTGTCTCTGCTCTGCTCCTCGACAATTAGGAGGTTTGCAGTCAGGAACATTAAATTTGACTAAGGAAGCACACTAACGCTATGACATGACACTGACATCATGCAGATAAATTATACCAACACATCACCTCCGAACGAGGAGGCATCCGTGTGGTACTCAAGTTTTGCAATTATATTTTTTAAATGGGATTTTGCCTGCCACAAAGCCTACAGGCCAATTGAGGTGGGGGCTACACAAAGGAAAGAAAAGTATAAATATTCGACAGAAAGGAGGAATCTATTGACATTCCTCTTGAATTGAGGAAGGTTGGGGTAGAAGGAAAAGCAAGATGCAGGTAAACTATTATGAAAGATCAGCTGGGAAACGGGTTTCGGCATGTTTTGGGCCTACAGTCTGACGGAAGATCACTAAAGTTAATTCCATACCAACCGACCACGTCAAGCACCTAGCCCTCTCCACATCGTTTCTTCAGCTCCGACCTTCCCCCTCTCTCTATACTTCCCATAGCTTTGCTTTCAGCAATTTCCCACAGCATTTCATTCTGGTTTCCCATTCGATGATCCATAGATCAGTAGTTTCAGTTTCACTTTGAGATATCACTTTAGCTTTGTCATTGCAACTAATGATGTGACGCGAATAGTGCACAGAAAAGGACGACAAAACCGATTTTGGAAGGAATTGTTTTCAAAATTTCTAAGGGATCTCAAGTGTTTTTAGGGTCATAAAGGGGACTAAAGTGTTTAAAGAATCAAGGCTCTTAAAAGGGCCAAATGAAGTCTAAAGGTGTCTAAACACGAAATAGCAAAAGGGGTCAAAAGTGTCCAAAGAGGGTCTTATATTGTCCAAAGGGTCTTAAAAAGGCAATAGGTCTGTGAAGTGTCGAAAAAGGTGTATATAGTGGGTGGGGGGTAATATGGACCCCGGGGGAATATGGACCCCACTGAATTTCCCATGATGCACTGCATCAAGCCTCGTCTCCATATCACGGGATAAACAAGTATGGCCGACCAGCAAGTGAACAACTGCAGTTGATTCAAACTCTTTAATGACGGTAAGTGCAAACTTCCAAAAGTTTTCATCTCAAATTTTACAATTCATAAGCATGCAGTACTGTGTAGTCACTAGCTTGTTTGATGAGTGGTGTCCCTGGCTGAGTACACGTGAGAGCTGTCTACAGCACCACTGTGTGTAGAAAACTCCATCCCAGCCCATATGTACTGGGCATGCTGACATGATCGAGAGGCATGGTGTGGGGAATATGGACCCTTTGGTAGTGTCTAATATGGACCCATGTCCATATTCCCCGCGGTCAATGTCCATATTCCCCACACAGGAAGCTAATAGAATAAGTCCACAAAACAGCATGTTCACTGTCAAACTTTGAATCAAATAAATTTTTCTGCACCGAAATATGTGACTAAGCAAAACTAGGCATGGTCCAAGTAGCCGTCAAGTATCGGCTGTTTGCTAACAGCCGATAACATGTAGATTTGATTCTGTATGAAAATCCGACAGTGACTATGCACTGTCGGAGATTTAACTCGTCCAGAAAAAGCGTAATCAACGCAATTTCAACGTAATTCCACTATATACAAATCTGACCTTTATTGTTATGCCTAATTCTTTTGAATAAAATTTGTAATTGGTCACTGTAGGGGCAGGTAGAGGTAAGTAAAGGCTATGTTTTTCTGTGTATGTGAAGGTGTATAACATCGGCTGTTTACTTGACGGCTAGGTCCAAGGTGTTTTTGTGGTCTGACAAGACTAAGAAGATGTGTTGTGATTTGGCTTTCAGATGGATCCAATGCAGTGAATGCAAGCAATGGGTCCACGAAAACGAAACTGACTATGAGGGTATAGGTGCTTTCGTCTGTGACGAGTGTCGCTAAGGTTGTTGTTCACTGAAAAATCGGAAAGTAACATTTGTCCCAGGGAACATTTGTCGAAAAGAAACTGGACTTACCACATTGAGGTAATATGGACCCGTGGTCCATATTACCCCAATGGGGGGGTCCATATTCCAAACAACGTGGGGAATATGGACACTGATGGCATATTTTTATTTGTCCCCTCAATCATATGTCTTTGATTTTATTCAACCCAAACTGCACGGGGATGTCGTCTGTCTGGTTGTCTAAATAAACCATTATTTGGAAATTTTCCTTGTCTATTTGTATAGCCTCTATCGGGACTTTGGCTTAGGGGGTCCATATTACCCCCACCTACCCTATGTCTAAAAAGGATCGAAATGGGTATGAAAGGTCCTAAAGGGTGTAAAGGTCTAAGGGGTGTATAAGGTCTCAGGGGTGTAAAGGATCGGAAGGGATCTAAGGTGCGTAAAGTGTCTAAGGAGTATAAGGGGGTGTATGGGGTCTAAATGGGGTGTAAATGGTTGAAGGGGCCTAAGGGGTGTAAATGGTCTAAGAAGTGTAAGGGGTCTAAAGAGGACTAAGGGGTGTAAAGGGTTAAAAGGGATCTAAGGGGTCTAACAGTGTTCTAAGGGGTGTAAAGGGTCAAAGGGATTTAAGGGGGTGTAAGGGGTCAAAGGGGGTGTGAAGGGTCAAAGCGGTCTAAGGTTCACCCGTTGTCAAGTGGAAATGGAGTTATGGAGTTGGCGTGACATGGGTCCTTTTTTCTACAAAGTATTTTTTCACCCTTGAGGCTGATGTTGTTAGATGAGCAGTTAAATTACCTTTAAAATGATGTATAGGTTGTGTTTGTACTATTTTCGGTTTTTGAATAATTAGCACATTTCAGAGGTCACATGACTCCTTCTTTGCCGAACTTACCGATCATGGTAACGTCTTAAGGTTTTTTTGTTTGTTTTTTTTGGATACAAGATCGCGGCTCGTGTAAGAGCTAACATTGATCTAAAAAGACAAACTGACACATAAAACATGATAAAGGGAATGGGAGACAAGATGGAGAGCAGGGACATCGGGAGATCTGTGGGAAGGAGGGGGCTTGGAGGGAGGAGGCATGGGAAGAGGGTGGGGGTGGGAGAGGTAAAAAAAACACATGGACACTGCAAGGACTTCCAGGAAAGAAGTCGGTATTTCAAGAAAGTGGATCTGGGGTGAATTAACGGGAGTAGAAAAGATCAAGGTTTTGGATGGGGGAAGATAAGAGATGGTGGTGAACAGCTGTTTTAAAGACCTGGAGGGAGGAGTGGATATTTTATATATATCTAATCAGACATTTTATATGTATGTATATATACGAGCCATGGTGCCAGATGCAGGTCGAGTCGCATCCCTTAAGGGAAGCCCATGTTATAAACTCTTAAAATGTTACGTGCTGTTTGAAAACGATGGGTAGTTTGTATGTATATATATATATATGTATGTATATATATATATACTCACCTTTTGCTTTTATATGTATGTATATATACTCACCCTCGTACAGGGTGAGTCAAAGGTAGCGCCCGATTTCTGTTTATATATACATTTATTTCTACCTTCTTGTACACTGAAATCTTGCATTACATGGTGCAAGAAGGTAGAAATAAATGTATATATAAACAGAAATCGGGCGCTACTTCTGACTCACCCTGTATATATATATATGCATGAGAATGTTTTCCTTTTTCTGTGCGAACACTAATGATATTTTACATTCTACATTACCTTACTTAACATTAGCATGTGTTAATTATTATTTTAAAAATTTTTAGCAAAAATAAATTGGTAATGTTAATTTTTTTATTAGGCACATTTGAAGGAACTGGCAAGATGGCCTTCATGCATATGCACTTGCCTCTTAGGTATCTAGCCTGGGTTTGAATCTCGACGCAGCTATAAACTGTGATCCTGTTGTTTTGCAGGCAGAGTGAAACATCAGTGTACTTCTTACCATCACTCAGACGGAGGTTAACCTGTATGCCCTGTCTCCCAGCAATGGTTGGACGATGGTAAAGATGCCACGATGAGTTATCATGGCACCCTGTCCAAATTACAAATTCGTGCTCTGACATACAGGGGCCTTCTTCTTCTTCTGCATATTATTCTTGTCTTCTTCTTTTGTATGCAACACATGTCTGTGGGTAGCCTCGTTTGCTGTGGACTCGACTGTTACGCCGATGCAGCATGGCCACACTACTGCAAGAACTGTTGCTATAACACTCATCCACATGCGGCATATGAACAGCCATGACAACGATTCTTTTGGGATGAATTTCATAGGAAGATGAAAATAATTTATTTGTAACTTTCACACACGATAAGTTAGAAATGAATCTGTGAGACACAGAGCGAATGCACCTTTTGATGCTCATCACTAATGTGCGTCTATGCCATAGCTTCATGAGCTTCCTGGAAATTATGGCGATGATTTTGAACTTGGCATCCAATGAGTTACTGTTTTCTGAAGGAACCGTGAAATATTTGAAGCCATCAAGAGTTGTCGCAGATGAGACAGCCAGCTTAATCGCCCTTTTTGAAGGAGGCCATACACATTGTTGCAATAGCTTGTCTGCACACAAGTAGGCCGGTCATTTATATGGCATGGTTGGTAATTCGACATGTTCAATTTTGTGCACAGGTGCCATTGCGGCGGCGCTGCATTATCATACATGACCTCCGACGTCACAAAAACAGAACCCGAAAGCGAAACAATGAGAAAACCGACTCCGAGCTGGATTTACAGACTCTGAAAAATAATAAATTACAGTGAGAGGAAAAGCGGGAATTTTTTTTTTTTTCCAGAAAAGTATTTGCATAGTGTGTCCCTGCGGAGCCGTGCGTGTCATGGTGGACTTTTTAATAAGCCAATTTGCTGTGAAAAGCATTGTGCTTTCAGAGTGGGATGATTCGTCCCAAGCTGATGCATAATACATCATGCATTTTTTTTTTCATGAATAGCTGTTGAGCTCATATTCTCATGATTGTATACTGAAAGATTGATGTCGCCCAGGATGAAGGCAGATCTTGAGGCTCAGAGTAAGGTGGGCGTAAAACGAACACATATCACACACTGCAAACGGCCCTAATTGGATGCATTTGGGAAATTAAATGGCGCAGGTTTATTGACCATCGAGATTAAAATAAGACGTCCGAGTATCTGCGTGATATTTTGATGCAATCCGTCTGGCCTTCATTTTAAGATCAGATTATGCTGTAATTGCTTGCCAGAATGCTTGGCGTCATTATCGGTTACCGGGCATGTTGGGACTGGAAAATGGAGCCAGGCGCCAGCTTGGTCTGGAATCTTCAGCGGAGTGCTGCAATGAGCTTCATTTCAATTCACTACCCGAGCTGTAATTATACTGAATCAGAGAATTTATAATGGCAAACATTCTCTGTGATCCTGAATGGATAACACTGCATTAAAATCAGTAGTGTGTGTGTGTGTGTGTGTGTGTGTGTGTGTGTGTGTGTGTGTGTGTGTGTGTGTGTGTGTGTGTGTGAGATAGCTCATCAAAAGGTACCATGGCAATTAATGAATAGTTTTCTGCTCAAGTCATTAAATATGAATCGGGTTTGCATCTCATTAAAATAATCATCTTGCATTGTGATATTGCATACATTTGCATTTCTCATCCTGCCTTTGTCGATGGCACACTGAGCCTGGCCCTGCGGCGTTCCAACCGACTGTTCCAACCGTTGCCAACGTCAGTGTGCTACCTGCTTTGTGAGTTTATTACTTATGATGCAGTGTATCAGACAATTGTTGATGCTTCAAAGCTAGTTTCAGGAAAGAAGAATAGAAGAAAAAATCCCCCCAAAAAAACAATTTTGAAAAAGGTTTTTCAAAAAAGCTGTTTTCAGAAAAAACAAAAAACACCAAAAGTTTTAAAACAAAACAAAAATATAACAATGTGTGACTTATTTAACCTATGATGCAGTTTATCAGACAGTTGTTGATGCTTCAAAGCTTGTTTCAGGAAAGAGGAAAAAAGAAAAAAAAAACATTAAAAAAAAAGGATTAAAAGAAAAGCTGGTTTCAGAAAAAAGCACAAAAAACACAATTTTTTTTAAAACTAAATAAAAATATAACAATGTGTGACTTATTTAACCTATGAGGCAGTCCATCAGACAGTTGTTGATGCTTCAAAGCTTGTTTCAGGAAAGAAAAAGAAGAAAAAAACAATTAAAAAAATAAAAATAAAAAACCAAAAAACATTTTTACTAAGGTTTAAAAAAAAAGCTAGTTTCAGGAAAAATAAATAATAAAAAACACAAAAATATAACTTGTGACTTATTTAACCTGTGAGGCAGTGTATCAGACAGTTGTTGATGCTTCAAAGCTGGTTTCAGGAAAGAAAAAAAGAAGGGAAAAACAATTAAAAAAAACAAAACAAAAATAAACAAAAATTTTTTTTTAAAGGTTTTCAAAAAAACAGGTTTCAGGAGATTTTTTTTTAAAGGATAACAAAAGTTATGACTTATTTAACCTATGATGTAGTGCATCAGACAGTTTTTGATGCTTGAAAGCTGGTTTCAGGAAAGAAGAATAGAAGAAAAAATCCAAAAAAAAAAACAATTTTGAAAAAGGTTTTTCAAAAAAGCTGTTTTCAGAAAAAACAAAAAACACCAAAAAGTTTTAAAACAAAACAAAAATATAACAATGTGTGACTTATTTAACCTATGATGCAGTTTATCAGACAGTTGTTGATGCTTCAAAGCTTGTTTCAGGAAAGAGGAAAAAAGAAAAAAAAATATTTAAAAAAAAGGATTAAAAGAAAATCTGGTTTCAGAAAAAAGCACAAAAAACACAATTTCTTTTAAAACTAAATAAAAATATAACAATGTGTGACTTATTTAACCTATGAGGCAGTCCATCAGCCAGTTGTTGATGCTTCAAAGCTTGTTTCAGGAAAGAAAAAGAAGAAAAAAACAATTTAAAAAATAAAAATAAAAAACCAAAAAACATTTTTACTAAGGTTTTAAAAAAAAGCTAGTTTCAGGAAAAATAAATAATAAAAAACACAAAAATATAACTTGTGACTTATTTAACCTGTGAGGCAGTGTATCAGACAGTTGTTGATGCTTCAAAGCTGGTTTCAGGAAAGAAAAAAGAAGAAAAAACAATTAAAAAAAACAAAAATAAAATAAACAAAAAATTTTTTTTTAAGGTTTTCAAAAAAACAGGTTTCAGGAGATTTTTAAAAAAGGATAATAAAAGTTATGACTTATTTAACCTATGATGTAGTGCATCAGACAGTTTTTGATGCTTGAAAGCTGGTTTCAGGAAAGACAAAACAAACAAAAAACAAAAGAAAAATAAAACAAACAAAAACACGTTTTTTTTGAAAAAGGTTTTCAAAAAAGCAGGTTTGAGGAGATTTACAAAAAAGTATAACAAAAGTTATGACTTATTTAACCTATGATGTAGTGCATCAGACAGTCTTTTATGCTTGAAAGCTGGTTTCAGGAAAGACCAAACAAACAAAAAACAAAAGAAAAACAAAAAAAACGTTTTTTTTGAAAAAGGTTTTCAAAAAAGCAGGTTTCAGGAGATTTACAAAAAAGTATAACAAAAGTTATGACTTATTTAACCTATGATGTAGTGCATCAGACAGTTTTTGATGCTTGAAAGCTGGTTTCAGGAAAGACAAAACAAACAAAAAACAAAAGAAAAAGAAAAAAAACAAAAAGGTTTTTTTTTTAAGGTTTTGAAAAAAAGGTGGTTTCAGGAAAGCTCAATCTCTACCCTCTTGCTGAGGAAAAAAAACATTTCTCTGCTAAGCGAAACTGTATATTCCCCCCAGGCTCCGGAAGCCACCAGGCTTTGGCATCGAGCAGATAATGCATCAGGTTCTCCTTCTTGTAATCAGATGGCAGCTCACATTAAAACGGGGCTCTCTTTGCCCAAAGCGGGACAGCTGTTCGCTGTATTTTGTCAGCAAAGTCAGCAGCAATACGATAATGAGGCAGATGGATCAAATGTTCCTCGGTCCACAGCCTGGAGTCAGAACAACACACTGATCTCTTTTACCAAAATGGCTGTCAGGTGCTATTAATGTGAATGAGCGTGTTATTTCCTTGAACCTTTTGTTATGTGTAGATTCCAAACATCAATTAAGCTTGAACAAGTTTGTAATAGGTCATCAATAGTCTGTCAAATTCAACCTCACAAGTCGGTGGATTCAGACCCAGTTTCATTTCATGGCCGAGCCTTAAACTGAGTATAATGCTTCACGTTTACCTGTCGGCTCCACCAGATACGGCTGTCTCCAGAGCAAACCCAAGTGAAATTCAATCTCGAATTGTATTCCCCGAACCAAGCGAGTGAGATAATCTCACTTTGATGGCAGGTACAGGTTAACAAATTTATATGCAGCTCTACGTATACACTGCAATGTTTGGAAACATCAAATGCAATTCAATGTGAAACTACAAAGCACCTGAAAATGCAAAGCCCATCCGCGTCCGCTTTGTGTTCAGACTTCTTATTTTGTATTTTAAACAAGATGAAAACTGCTGAAAGAAAAAATACAAAAAATTGACGATTTCAGGCGATATTAACCTTTTGAACTTTTGATCTATAAAAAAACAATCGGCTTCTAGCTTTTGATTGGGGAATCAATTCAATGACCCAATGTGCGAATTCTTAAAATTTCAACTCAATCGGATGAAAATTGCTGATTTTATTCAACATTGACCTTTTGTTCTAACAAAAACAAAAAAAAACAATCAGCTTCTAGCTTTTGATTGGGGAATCAATTCAATGACCCAATGTGCAAATTCTTAAAATTTCAACTCAATCGGATGAAAATTGCTGATTTTATTCAACATTGACCTTTTGTTCTAACAAAAACAAAAACAAAAACAATCAGCTTCTAGCTTTTGATGGGGGTATCAATTCAATGACCCAATGTGCAAATTCTTAAAATTTCGACTCAATCGGATGAAAATTGCTGATTTTATTCAACGTTGACCTTTTGTTCTAAAAAAGAAAAAAAACAAAAAAAAACAATCAGCTTCTAGCTTTTGATTGTTGAATCAATTCAATGACCCAATGTGCAAATTCTTAAAATTTCAACTCAATCGGATGAAAATTGCTGATTTTATTCAACGTTGACCTTTTGTTCTAAAAAAAAAACAAAAAAACAATCAGCTTCTAGCTTTTGATTGGGGAATCAATTCAATGACCCAATGTGCAAATTCTTAAAATTTCGACTCAATCGGATGAAAATTGCTGATTTTATTCAACGTTGACCTTTTGTTCTAAAAAAAACCAAAAAAACCAATCAGCTTCTAGCTTTTGATTGGGGAATCAATTCAATGACCCAATGTGCAAATTCTTAAAATTTCAACTCAATCGGATCTAAATTGCTCATTTTATTCAACGTTGACCTTTTGTTCTAAAAAAGAAAA
Source organism: Myxine glutinosa (assembly GCF_964187855.1). Classification (NCBI taxonomy): domain Eukaryota; kingdom Metazoa; phylum Chordata; class Myxini; order Myxiniformes; family Myxinidae; genus Myxine; species Myxine glutinosa. The sequence goes on from NC_136262.1 coordinate 20,292,466, forward strand.
ACAAACAAAAAAAAACAATCAGCTTCTAGCTTTTGATTGGTGAATCAATTCAATGACCCAATGTGCAAATTCTTAAAATTTCAACTCAATCGGATGAAAATTGCTGCTTCAACGTTGACTTTTTGTTCTAAAAAAACAAACAAACAAAAAACAATCAGCTTCTAGCTTTTGATTGGTGGATCAATTCAATGACCCAATGTGCAAATTCTTAAAATTGCAACTCAATCGGATGAAAATTGCTCATTTTATTCCACGTTGACCTTTTGTTCTAAAAACAAACAAAAAAACAAACAAACAATCAGCTTCTAGCTTTTGATTGGTGAATCAATTCAATGACCCAATGTGCAAATTCTTAAAATTTCAACTCAATTGGATGAAAATTGCTCATTTTATTCAACGTTGACCTTTTGTTCTAAAAAAAAACAACAAAAAAAAAACAATCAGCTTCTAGCTTTTGATTGGGAAATCAATTCAATGACCCAATGTGCAAATACTTAAAATTTCAACTCAATCGGATAAAAATTGCTGATTTTATTCAACGTTAACCTTTTGTTCTAAAAAAAACAAACAAACAAAAAAACAATCAGCTTCTAGCTTTTGATTGGTGAATCAATTCAATGACCAATGTGCAAATTCTTAAAATTTCAACTCAATCGGATGAAAATTGCTCATTTTATTCAACGTTGACCTTTTGTTCTAAAAAACAAACAAAAAAAAAACAAACAATCAGCTTCTAGCTTTTGATTGGGAAATCAATTAAATGACCCAATGTGCAAATACTTAAAATTTCAACTCAATCGGATCAAAATTGCTGATTTTATTCAACGTTGACCTTTTGTTCTAAAAAAACCCCAAAAAAACCAATCAGCTTCTAGCTTTTGATTGGTGAATCAATTCAATGACCCAATGTGCAAATTCTTAAAATTTCAACTCAATCGGATGAAAATTGCTGCTTCAACGTTGACTTTTTGTTCTAAAAAAACAAACAAACAAAAAACAATCAGCTTCTCGCTTTTGATTGGTGAATCAATTCAATGACCCAATGTGCAAATTCTTAAAATTTCAACTCAATCGGATCTAAATTGCTGATTTTATTCAACATTGACCTTTTGTTCTAAAAAAAACAAAAAAAACAAAAACAATCAGCTTCTAGCTTTTGATTGGTGAATCAATTCAATGACCCAATGTGCAAATTCTTAAAATTTCAACTCAATCGGATCTAAATTGCTCATTTTATTCGACGTTGACCTTTTGTTCTAAAAAAAAACAAAAAAAAAAAAACAATCAGCTTCTAGCTTTTGATTGGTGAATCAATTCAATGACCCTATGTGCAAATTCTTAAAATTGCAACTCAATCGGATGAAAATTGCTCATTTTATTCCACGTTGACCTTTTGTTCTAAAAAAAACAAAAAAAACAAAAACAATCAGCTTCTAGCTTTTGATTGGTGAATCAATTCAATGACCCAATGTGCAAATTCTTAAAATTTCAACTCAATCGGATCTAAATTGCTCATTTTATTCGACGTTGACCTTTTGTTCTAAAAAAAACAAAAAAAACAAAAAACAATCAGCTTCTAGCTTTTGATTGGTGAATCAATTCAATGACCCAATGTGCAAATTCTTAAAATTGCAACTCAATCGGATGAAAATTGCTCATTTTATTCCACGTTGACCTTTTGTTCTAAAAACAAACAAAAGAACAAACAAACAATCAGCTTCTAGCTTTTGATTGGTGAATCAATTCAATGAGCCAATGTGCAAATTCTTAAAATTTCAACTCAATCGGATGAAAATTGCTGCTTCAACGTTGACTTTTTGTTCTAAAAAAACAAACAAACAAAAAACAATCAGCTTCTAGCTTTTGATTGGTGAATCAATTCAATGACCCAATGTGCAAATTCTTAAAATTTCAACTCAATCGGATCTAAATTGCTGATTTTATTCAACATTGACCTTTTGTTCTAAAAAAAAACAAAAAAAAAACAAAACAATCAGCTTCTAGCTTTTGATTGGTGAATCAATTCAATGACCCAATGTGCAAATTCTTAAAATTGCAACTCCATCGGATGAAAATTGCTCATTTTATTCTACGTTGACCTTTTGTTCTAAAAACAAACAAAAAAACAAACAAACAATCAGCTTCTAGCTTTTGATTGGTGAATCAATTCAATGACCCAATGTGCAAATTCTTAAAATTTCAACTCAATCGGATGAAAATTGCTCATTTTATTCAACGTTGACCTTTTGTTCTAAAAAAAAACAACAAAAAACAAAACAATCAGCTTCTAGCTTTTGATTGGGAAATCAATTCAATGACCCAATGTGCAAATACTTAAAATTTCAACTCAATCGGATAAAAATTGCTGATTTTATTCAACGTTAACCTTTTGTTCTAAAAAAAACAAAAAACAAAAAACAATCAGCTTCTAGCTTTTGATTGGTGAATCAATTCAATGACCAATGTGCAAATTCTTAAAATTTCAACTCAATCGGATGAAAATTGCTCATTTTATTAAATGTTGACCTTTTGTTCTAAAAAAAAACAAACAAAAAAAAAACAATCAGCTTCTAGCTTTTGATTGGGAAATCAATTAAATGACCCAATGTGCAAATACTTAAAATTTCAACTCAATCGGATCAAAATTGCTGATTTGATTCAACGTTGACCTTTTGTTCTAAAAAAAACCCCAAAAAAACCAATCAGCTTCTAGCTTTTGATTGGTGAATCAATTCAATGACCCAATGTGCAAATTCTCAAAATTTCAACTCAATCGGATGAAAATTGCTGCTTCAACGTTGACTTTTTGTTCTAAAAAAACAAACAAACAAAAAACAATCAGCTTCTAGCTTTTGATTGGTGAATCAATTCAATGACCCAATGTGCAAATTCTTAAAATTTCAACTCAATCGGATCTAAATTGCTGATTTTATTCAACATTTACCTTTTGTTCTAAAAAAAACAAAAAAAACAAAAACAATCAGCTTCTAGCTTTTGATTGGTGAATCAATTCAATGACCCAATGTGCAAATTCTTAAAATTGCAACTCAATCGGATGAAAATTGCTCATTTTATTCCACGTTGACCTTTTGTTCTAAAAACAAACAAAAGAACAAACAAACAATCAGCTTCTAGCTTTTGATTGGTGAATCAATTCAATGAGCCAATGTGCAAATTCTTAAAATTTCAACTCAATCGGATGAAAATTGCTCATTTTATTCAACGTTGACCTTTTGTTCTAAAAAAAAACAAAAAAAAAACAAAAAACAATCAGCTTCTAGCTTTTGATTGGGAAATCAATTAAATGACCCAATGTGCAAATACTTAAAATTTCAACTCAATCGGATAAAAATTGCTGATTTTATTCAACGTTAACCTTTTGTTCTAAAAAAAACAAACAAACAAAAAAACAATCAGCTTCTAGCTTTTGATTGGTGAATCAATTCAATGACCAATGTGCAAATTCTTAAAATTTCAACTCAATCGCATGAAAATTGCGCATTTTATTCAACGTTGACCTTTTGTTCTAAAAAAAAAAAAAAAAAAAAAAAACAATCAGCTTCTAGCTTTTGATTGGGAAATCAATTAAATGACCCAATGTGCAAATACTTAAAATTTCAACTCAATCGGATCAAAATTGCTGATTTTATTCAACGTTAACCTTTTGTTCTAAAAAAAAAAAAAAAAAAAAAAAAACAAACAGCTTCTAGCTTTTGATTGGTGAATCAATTCAATGACCAATGTGCAAATTCTTAAAATTTCAACTCAATCGGATGAAAATTGCTCATTTTATTAAACGTTGACCTTTTGTTTGAAAAAAAACAAACAAAAAAAACAAACAATCAGCTTCTAGCTTTTGATTGGGAAATCAATTAAATGACCCAATGTGCAAATACTTACAATTTCAACTCAATCGGATCAAAATTGCTGATTTTATTCAACGTTGAACTTTTGTTCTAAAAAAACCCCCAAAAAACCAATCAGCTTCTAGCTTTTGATTGGTGAATCAATTCAATGACCCAATGTGCAAATTCTTAAAATTTCAACTCAATCGGATGAAAATTGCTGCTTCAACGTTAACTTTTTGTTCTAAAAAAACAAACAAAAAAAAAACAATCAGCTTCTAGCTTTTGATTGGTGAATCAATTCAATGACCCTATGTGCAAATTCTTAAAATTGCAACTCAATCGGATGAAAATTGCTCATTTTATTCCACGTTGACCTTTTGTTCTAAAAAAAACAAAAAAAACAAAAACAATCAGCTTCTAGCTTTTGATTGGTGAATCAATTCAATGACCCAATGTGCAAATTCTTAAAATTTCAACTCAATCGGATCTAAATTGCTCATTTTATTCGACGTTGACCTTTTGATCTAAAAAAAACAAAACAAAAAAAAAACAATCAGCTTCTAGCTTTTGATTGGTGAATCAATTCAATGACCCAATGTGCAAATTCTTAAAATTGCAACTCAATCGGATGAAAATTGCTCATTTTATTCCACGTTGACCTTTTGTTCTAAAAACAAACAAAAGAACAAACAAACAATCAGCTTCTAGCTTTTGATTGGTGAATCAATTCAATGAGCCAATGTGCAAATTCTTAAAATTTCAACTCAATCGGATGAAAATTGCTGCTTCAACGTTGACTTTTTGTTCTAAAAAAACAAACAAACAAAAAACAATCAGCTTCTAGCTTTTGATTGGTGAATCAATTCAATGACCCAATGTGCAAATTCTTAAAATTTCAACTCAATCGGATCTAAATTGCTGATTTTATTCAACATTGACCTTTTGTTCTAAAAAAAAACAAAAAACAAAACAAAACAATCAGCTTCTAGCTTTTGATTGGTGAATCAATTCAATGACCCAATGTGCAAATTCTTAAAATTGCAACTCCATCGGATGAAAATTGCTCATTTTATTCTACGTTGACCTTTTGTTCTAAAAACAAACAAAAAAACAAACAAACAATCAGCTTCTAGCTTTTGATTGGTGAATCAATTCAATGACCCAATGTGCAAATTCTTAAAATTTCAACTCAATCGGATGAAAATTGCTCATTTTATTCTACGTTGACCTTTTGTTCTAAAAACAAACAAAAAAACAAACAAACAATCAGCTTCTAGCTTTTGATTGGTGAATCAATTCAATGACCCAATGTGCAAATTCTTAAAATTTCAACTCAATCGGATGAAAATTGCTCATTTTATTCAACGTTGACCTTTTGTTCTAAAAAAAAACAACAAAAAAAAAACAATCAGCTTCTAGCTTTTGATTGGGAAATCAATTCAATGACCCAATGTGCAAATACTTAAAATTTCAACTCAATCGGATAAAAATTGCTGATTTTATTCAACGTTAACCTTTTGTTCTAAAAAAAACAAACAAACAAAAAAACAATCAGCTTCTAGCTTTTGATTGGTGAATCAATTCAATGACCAATGTGCAAATTCTTAAAATTTCAACTCAATCGGATGAAAATTGCTCATTTTATTCAACGTTGACCTTTTGTTCTAAAAAACAAAAACAAAAAAAACAAACAATCAGCTTCTAGCTTTTGATTGGGAAATCAATTAAATGACCCAATGTGCAAATACTTAAAATTTCAACTCAATCGGATCAAAATTGCTGATTTTATTCAACGTTGACCTTTTGTTCTAAAAAAACCCCAAAAAAACCAATCAGCTTCTAGCTTTTGATTGGTGAATCAATTCAATGACCCAATGTGCAAATTCTTAAAATTTCAACTCAATCGGATGAAAATTGCTGCTTCAACGTTGACTTTTTGTTCTAAAAAAACAAACAAACAAAAAACAATCAGCTTCTCGCTTTTGATTGGTGAATCAATTCAATGACCCAATGTGCAAATTCTTAAAATTTCAACTCAATCGGATCTAAATTGCTGATTTTATTCAACATTGACCTTTTGTTCTAAAAAAAACAAAAAAAACAAAAACAATCAGCTTCTAGCTTTTGATTGGTGAATCAATTCAATGACCCAATGTGCAAATTCTTAAAATTTCAACTCAATCGGATCTAAATTGCTCATTTTATTCGACGTTGACCTTTTGTTCTAAAAAAAAACAAACAAAAAAAAAACAATCAGCTTCTAGCTTTTGATTGGTGAATCAATTCAATGACCCTATGTGCAAATTCTTAAAATTGCAACTCAATCGGATGAAAATTGCTCATTTTATTCCACGTTGACCTTTTGTTCTAAAAAAAACAAAAAAAACAAAAACAATCAGCTTCTAGCTTTTGATTGGTGAATCAATTCAATGACCCAATGTGCAAATTCTTAAAATTTCAACTCAATCGGATCTAAATTGCTCATTTTATTCGACGTTGACCTTTTGTTCTAAAAAAAAAAACAAAAAAAAAAAACAATCAGCTTCTAGCTTTTGATTGGTGAATCAATTCAATGACCCAATGTGCAAATTCTTAAAATTGCAACTAAATCGGATGAAAATTGCTCATTTTATTCCACGTTGACCTTTTGTTCTAAAAACAAACAAAAGAACAAACAAACAATCAGCTTCTAGCTTTTGATTGGTGAATCAATTCAATGAGCCAATGTGCAAATTCTTAAAATTTCAACTCAATCGGATGAAAATTGCTGCTTCAACGTTGACTTTTTGTTCTAAAAAAACAAACAAACAAAAAACAATCAGCTTCTAGCTTTTGATTGGTGAATCAATTCAATGACCCAATGTGCAAATTCTTAAAATTTCAACTCAATCGGATCTAAATTGCTGATTTTATTCAACATTGACCTTTTGTTCTAAAAAAAAACAAAAAAAAAACAAAACAATCAGCTTCTAGCTTTTGATTGGTGAATCAATTCAATGACCCAATGTGCAAATTCTTAAAATTGCAACTCCATCGGATGAAAATTGCTCATTTTATTCTACGTTGACCTTTTGTTCTAAAAACAAACAAAAAAACAAACAAACAATCAGCTTCTAGCTTTTGATTGGTGAATCAATTCAATGACCCAATGTGCAAATTCTTAAAATTTCAACTCAATCGGATGAAAATTGCTCATTTTATTCAACGTTGACCTTTTGTTCTAAAAAAAAACAACAAAAAACAAAACAATCAGCTTCTAGCTTTTGATTGGGAAATCAATTCAATGACCCAATGTGCAAATACTTAAAATTTCAACTCAATCGGATAAAAATTGCTGATTTTATTCAACGTTAACCTTTTGTTCTAAAAAAAACAAAAAAAAACAAAACAATCAGCTTCTAGCTTTTGATTGGTGAATCAATTCAATGACCAATGTGCAAATTCTTAAAATTTCAACTCAATCGGATGAAAATTGCTCATTTTATTAAATGTTGACCTTTTGTTCTAAAAAAAAACAAACAAAAAAAAACAATCAGCTTCTAGCTTTTGATTGGGAAATCAATTAAATGACCCAATGTGCAAATACTTAAAATTTCAACTCAATCGGATCAAAATTGCTGATTTGATTCAACGTTGACCTTTTGTTCTAAAAAAAACCCCAAAAAAACCAATCAGCTTCTAGCTTTTGATTGGTGAATCAATTCAATGACCCAATGTGCAAATTCTCAAAATTTCAACTCAATCGGATGAAAATTGCTGCTTCAACGTTGACTTTTTGTTCTAAAAAAACAAACAAACAAAAAACAATCAGCTTCTAGCTTTTGATTGGTGAATCAATTCAATGACCCAATGTGCAAATTCTTAAAATTTCAACTCAATCGGATCTAAATTGCTGATTTTATTCAACATTGACCTTTTGTTCTAAAAAAAACAGAAAAAACAAAAACAATCAGCTTCTAGCTTTTGATTGGTGAATCAATTCAATGACCCAATGTGCAAATTCTTAAAATTGCAACTCAATCGGATGAAAATTGCTCATTTTATTCCACGTTGACCTTTTGTTCTAAAAACAAACAAAAGAACAAACAAACAATCAGCTTCTAGCTTTTGATTGGTGAATCAATTAAATGAGCCAATGTGCAAATTCTTAAAATTTCAACTCAATCGGATCAAAATTGCTGATTTTATTCAACGTTGACCTTTTGTTCTAAAAAAACCCCAAAAAAACCAATCAGCTTCTAGGTTTTGATTGGTGAATCAATTCAATGACCCAATGTGCAAATTCTTAAAATTTCAACTCAATCGGATGAAAATTGCTGCTTCAACGTTGACTTTTTGTTCTAAAAAAACAAACAAACAAAAAACAATCAGCTTCTCGCTTTTGATTGGTGAATCAATTCAATGACCCAATGTGCAAATTCTTAAAATTTCAACTCAATCGGATCTAAATTGCTGATTTTATTCAACATTGACCTTTTGTTCTAAAAAAAACAAAAAAAACAAAAACAATCAGCTTCTAGCTTTTGATTGGTGAATCAATTCAATGACCCAATGTGCAAATTCTTAAAATTTCAACTCAATCGGATCTAAATTGCTCATTTTATTCGACGTTGACCTTTTGTTCTAAAAAAAAACAAACAAAAAAAAAAACAATCAGCTTCTAGCTTTTGATTGGTGAATCAATTCAATGACCCTATGTGCAAATTCTTAAAATTGCAACTCAATCGGATGAAAATTGCTCATTTTATTCCACGTTGACCTTTTGTTCTAAAAAAAACAAAAAAAACAAAAACAATCAGCTTCTAGCTTTTGATTGGTGAATCAATTCAATGACCCAATGTGCAAATTCTTAAAATTTCAACTCAATCGGATCTAAATTGCTCATTTTATTCGACGTTGACCTTTTGTTCTAAAAAAAAACAAAAAAAAAAAAACAATCAGCTTCTAGCTTTTGATTGGTGAATCAATTCAATGACCCAATGTGCAAATTCTTAAAATTGCAACTCAATCGGATGAAAATTGCTCATTTTATTCCACGTTGACCTTTTGTTCTAAAAACAAACAAAAGAACAAACAAACAATCAGCTTCTAGCTTTTGATTGGTGAATCAATTCAATGAGCCAATGTGCAAATTCTTAAAATTTCAACTCAATCGGATGAAAATTGCTGCTTCAACGTTGACTTTTTGTTCTAAAAAAACAAACAAACAAAAAACAATCAGCTTCTAGCTTTTGATTGGTGAATCAATTCAATGACCCAATGTGCAAATTCTTAAAATTTCAACTCAATCGGATCTAAATTGCTGATTTTATTCAACATTGACCTTTTGTTCGAAAAAAAAACAAAAAAAAAACAAAACAATCAGCTTCTAGCTTTTGATTGGTGAATCAATTCAATGACCCAATGTGCAAATTCTTAAAATTGCAACTCCATCGGATGAAAATTGCTCATTTTATTCTACGTTGACCTTTTGTTCTAAAAACAAACAAAAAAACAAACAAACAATCAGCTTCTAGCTTTTGATTGGTGAATCAATTCAATGACCCAATGTGCAAATTCTTAAAATTTCAACTCAATCGGATGAAAATTGCTCATTTTATTCAACGTTGACCTTTTGTTCTAAAAAAAAACAACAAAAAACAAAACAATCAGCTTCTAGCTTTTGATTGGGAAATCAATTCAATGACCCAATGTGCAAATACTTAAAATTTCAACTCAATCGGATAAAAATTGCTGATTTTATTCAACGTTAACCTTTTGTTCTAAAAAAAACAAACAAAAAAAAAACAATCAGCTTCTAGCTTTTGATTGGTGAATCAATTCAATGACCAATGTGCAAATTCTTAAAATTTCAACTCAATCGGATGAAAATTGCTCATTTTATTAAATGTTGACCTTTTGTTCTAAAAAAAAACAAACAAAAAAAAAACAATCAGCTTCTAGCTTTTGATTGGGAAATCAATTAAATGACCCAATGTGCAAATACTTAAAATTTCAACTCAATCGGATCAAAATTGCTGATTTGATTCAACGTTGACCTTTTGTTCTAAAAAAAACCCCAAAAAAACCAATCAGCTTCTAGCTTTTGATTGGTGAATCAATTCAATGACCCAATGTGCAAATTCTCAAAATTTCAACTCAATCGGATGAAAATTGCTGCTTCAACGTTGACTTTTTGTTCTAAAAAAACAAACAAACAAAAAACAATCAGCTTCTAGCTTTTGATTGGTGAATCAATTCAATGACCCAATGTGCAAATTCTTAAAATTTCAACTCAATCGGATCTAAATTGCTGATTTTATTCAACATTGACCTTTTGTTCTAAAAAAAACAAAAAAAACAAAAACAATCAGCTTCTAGCTTTTGATTGGTGAATCAATTCAATGACCCAATGTGCAAATTCTTAAAATTGCAACTCAATCGGATGAAAATTGCTCATTTTATTCCACGTTGACCTTTTGTTCTAAAAACAAACAAAAGAACAAACAAACAATCAGCTTCTAGCTTTTGATTGGTGAATCAATTCAATGAGCCAATGTGCAAATTCTTAAAATTTCAACTCAATCGGATGAAAATTGCTCATTTTATTCAACGTTGACCTTTTGTTCTAAAAAAAAACCAAAAAAAAACAAAAAACAATCAGCTTCTAGCTTTTGATTGGGAAATCAATTAAATGACCCAATGTGCAAATACTTAAAATTTCAACTCAATCGGATAAAAATTGCTGATTTTATTCAACGTTAACCTTTTGTTCTAAAAAAAACAAACAAACAAAAAAACAATCAGCTTCTAGCTTTTGATTGGTGAATCAATTCAATGACCAATGTGCAAATTCTTAAAATTTCAACTCAATCGCATGAAAATTGCGCATTTTATTCAACGTTGACCTTTTGTTCTAAAAAAAAAAAACAAAAAAAAACAATCAGCTTCTAGCTTTTGATTGGGAAATCAATTAAATGACCCAATGTGCAAATACTTAAAATTTCAACTCAATCGGATCAAAATTGCTGATTTTATTCAACGTTAACCTTTTGTTCTAAAAAAAACAAAAAAAACAAAAAAACAAACAGCTTCTAGCTTTTGATTGGTGAATCAATTCAATGACCAATGTGCAAATTCTTAAAATTTCAACTCAATCGGATGAAAATTGCTCATTTTATTAAACGTTGACCTTTTGTTTGAAAAAAAACAAACAAAAAAAACAAACAATCAGCTTCTAGCTTTTGATTGGGAAATCAATTAAATGACCCAATGTGCAAATACTTACAATTTCAACTCAATCGGATCAAAATTGCTGATTTTATTCAACGTTGAACTTTTGTTCTAAAAAAACCCCCAAAAAACCAATCAGCTTCTAGCTTTTGATTGGTGAATCAATTCAATGACCCAATGTGCAAATTCTTAAAATTTCAACTCAATCGGATGAAAATTGCTGCTTCAACGTTAACTTTTTGTTCTAAAAAAACAAACAAAAAAAAAACAATCAGCTTCTAGCTTTTGATTGGTGAATCAATTCAATGACCCTATGTGCAAATTCTTAAAATTGCAACTCAATCGGATGAAAATTGCTCATTTTATTCCACGTTGACCTTTTGTTCTAAAAAAAACAAAAAAAACAAAAACAATCAGCTTCTAGCTTTTGATTGGTGAATCAATTCAATGACCCAATGTGCAAATTCTTAAAATTTCAACTCAATCGGATCTAAATTGCTCATTTTATTCGACGTTGACCTTTTGTTCTAAAAAAAAAAAAAAAAAAAAAACAATCAGCTTCTAGCTTTTGATTGGTGAATCAATTCAATGACCCAATGTGCAAATTCTTAAAATTGCAACTCAATCGTATGAAAATTGCTCATTTTATTCCACGTTGACCTTTTGTTCTAAAAACAAACAAAAGAACAAACAAACAATCAGCTTCTAGCTTTTGATTGGTGAATCAATTCAATGAGCCAATGTGCAAATTCTTAAAATTTCAACTCAATCGGATGAAAATTGCTGCTTCAACGTTGACTTTTTGTTCTAAAAAAACAAACAAACAAAAAACAATCAGCTTCTAGCTTTTGATTGGTGAATCAATTCAATGACCCAATGTGCAAATTCTTAAAATTTCAACTCAATCGGATCTAAATTGCTGATTTTATTCAACATTGACCTTTTGTTCTAAAAAAAAACAAAAAAAAAAACAAAACAATCAGCTTCTAGCTTTTGATTGGTGAATCAATTCAATGACCCAATGTGCAAATTCTTAAAATTGCAACTCCATCGGATGAAAATTGCTCATTTTATTCTACGTTGACCTTTTGTTCTAAAAACAAACAAAAAAACAAACAAACAATCAGCTTCTAGCTTTTGATTGGTGAATCAATTCAATGACCCAATGTGCAAATTCTTAAAATTTCAACTCAATCGGATGAAAATTGCTCATTTTATTCAACGTTGACCTTTTGTTCTAAAAAAAAACAACAACAAAAAAAAACAATCAGCTTCTAGCTTTTGATTGGGAAATCAATTCAATGACCCAATGTGCAAATACTTAAAATTTCAACTCAATCGGATAAAAATTGCTGATTTTATTCAACGTTAACCTTTTGTTCTAAAAAAAACAAACAAAAAAAAAACAATCAGCTTCTAGCTTTTGATTGGTGAATCAATTCAATGACCAATGTGCAAATTCTTAAAATTTCAACTCAATCGGATCTAAATTGCTGATTTTATTCAACATTGACCTTTTGTTCTAAAAAAAACAAAAAAAACAAAAACAATCAGCTTCTAGCTTTTGATTGGTGAATCAATTCAATGACCCAATGTGCAAATTCTTAAAATTGCAACTCAATCGGATGAAAATTGCTCATTTTATTCCACGTTGACCTTTTGTTCTAAAAACAAACAAAAGAACAAACAAACAATCAGCTTCTAGCTTTTGATTGGTGAATCAATTCAATGAGCCAATGTGCAAATTCTTAAAATTTCAACTCAATCGGATGAAAATTGCTCATTTTATTCAACGTTGACCTTTTGTTCTAAAAAAAAACAAAAAAAAAACAAAAAACAATCAGCTTCTAGCTTTTGATTGGGAAATCAATTAAATGACCCAATGTGCAAATACTTAAAATTTCAACTCAATCGGATAAAAATTGCTGATTTTATTCAACGTTAACCTTTTGTTCTAAAAAAAACAAACAAACAAAAAAACAATCAGCTTCTAGCTTTTGATTGGTGAATCAATTCAATGACCAATGTGCAAATTCTTAAAATTTCAACTCAATCGCATGAAAATTGCGCATTTTATTCAACGTTGACCTTTTGTTCTAAAAAAAACAAAAAAAACAAAAAACAATCAGCTTCTAGCTTTTGATTGGGAAATCAATTAAATGACCCAATGTGCAAATACTTAAAATTTCAACTCAATCGGATCAAAATTGCTGATTTTATTCAACGTTAACCTTTTGTTCTAAAAAAAACAAAAAAAACAAAAAAACAAACAGCTTCTAGCTTTTGATTGGTGAATCAATTCAATGACCAATGTGCAAATTCTTAAAATTTCAACTCAATCGGATGAAAATTGCTCATTTTATTAAACGTTGACCTTTTGTTTGAAAAAAAACAAACAAAAAAAACAAACAATCAGCTTCTAGCTTTTGATTGGGAAATCAATTAAATGACCCAATGTGCAAATACTTACAATTTCAACTCAATCGGATCAAAATTGCTGATTTTATTCAACGTTGAACTTTTGTTCTAAAAAACCCCCCAAAAAACCAATCAGCTTCTAGCTTTTGATTGGTGAATCAATTCAATGACCCAATGTGCAAATTCTTAAAATTTCAACTCAATCGGATGAAAATTGCTGCTTCAACGTTAACTTTTTGTTCTAAAAAAACAAACAAAAAAAAAACAATCAGCTTCTAGCTTTTGATTGGTGAATCAATTCAATGACCCAATGTGCAAATTCTTAAAATTGCACCTCAATCGGATGAAAATTGCTCATTTTATTCCACGTTGACCTTTTGTTCTAAAAACAAACAAAAAAACAAACAAACAATCAGCTTCTAGCTTTTGATTGGAGAATCAATTCAATGACCCAATGTGCAAATTCTTAAAATTTCAACTCAATCGGATGAAAATTGCTCATTTTATTCAACGTTGACCTTTTGTTCTAAAAAAAAACAACAAAAAAAAAACAATCAGCTTCTAGCTTTTGATTGGGCAATCAATTCAATGACCCAATGTGCAAATACTTAAAATTTCAACTCAATCGGATAAAAATTGCTGATTTTATTCAACGTTAACCTTTTGTTCTAAAAAAAACAAACAAACAAAAAAACAATCAGCTTCTAGCTTTTGATTGGTGAATCAATTCAATGACCAATGTGCAAATTCTTAAAATTTCAACTCAATCGGATGAAAATTGCTCATTTTATTCAACGTTGACCTTTTGTTCTAAAAAACAAACAAAAAACAAACAAACAATCAGCTTCTAGCTTTTGATTGGGAAATCAATTAAATGACCCAATGTGCAAATACTTAAAATTTCAACTCAATCGGATCAAAATTGCTGATTTTATTCAACGTTGACCTTTTGTTCTAAAAAAACCCCAAAAAAACCAATCAGCTTCTAGCTTTTGATTGGTGAATCAATTCAATGACCCAATGTGCAAATTCTTAAAATTTCAACTCAATCGGATGAAAATTGCTGCTTCAACGTTGACTTTTTGTTCTAAAAAAACAAACAAACAAAAAACAATCAGCTTCTCGCTTTTGATTGGTGAATCAATTCAATGACCCAATGTGCAAATTCTTAAAATTTCAACTCAATCGGATCTAAATTGCTGATTTTATTCAACATTGACCTTTTGTTCTAAAAAAAACAAAAAAAACAAAAACAATCAGCTTCTAGCTTTTGATTGGTGAATCAATTCAATGACCCAATGTGCAAATTCTTAAAATTTCAACTCAATCGGATCTAAATTGCTCATTTTATTCGACGTTGACCTTTTGTTCTAAAAAAAAACAAACAAAAAAAAAACAATCAGCTTCTAGCTTTTGATTGGTGAATCAATTCAATGACCCTATGTGCAAATTCTTAAAATTGCAACTCAATCGGATGAAAATTGCTCATGTTATTCCACGTTGACCTTTTGTTCTAAAAAAAAACAAAAAAAACAAAAACAATCAGCTTCTAGCTTTTGATTGGTGAATCAATTCAATGACCCAATGTGCAAATTCTTAAAATTTCAACTCAATCGGATCAAAATTGCTGATTTTATTCGACGTTGACCTTTTGTTCTTAAAAAAAACAAAAAAAAAAAAACAATCAGCTTCTAGCTTTTGATTGGTGAATCAATTCAATGACCCAATGTGCAAATTCTTAAAATTGCAACTCAATCGGATGAAAATTGCTCATTTTATTCCACGTTGACCTTTTGTTCTAAAAACAAACAAAAGAACAAACAAACAATCAGCTTCTAGCTTTTGATTGGTGAATCAATTCAATGAGCCAATGTGCAAATTCTTAAAATTTCAACTCAATCGGATGAAAATTGCTGCTTCAACGTTGACTTTTTGTTCTAAAAAAACAAACAAACAAAAAACAATCAGCTTCTAGCTTTTGATTGGTGAATCAATTCAATGACCCAATGTGCAAATTCTTAAAATTTCAACTCAATCGGATCTAAATTGCTGATTTTATTCAACATTGACCTTTTGTTCTAAAAAAAAACAAAAAAAAAACAAAACAATCAGCTTCTAGCTTTTGATTGGTGAATCAATTCAATGACCCAATGTGCAAATTCTTAAAATTGCAACTCCATCGGATGAAAATTGCTCATTTTATTCTACGTTGACCTTTTGTTCTAAAAACAAACAAAAAAACAAACAAACAATCAGCTTCTAGCTTTTGATTGGTGAATCAATTCAATGACCCAATGTGCAAATTCTTAAAATTTCAACTCAATCGGATGAAAATTGCTCATTTTATTAAACGTTGACCTTTTGTTTGAAAAAAAACAAACAAAAAAAACAAACAATCAGCTTCTAGCTTTTGATTGGGAAATCAATTAAATGACCCAATGTGCAAATACTTACAATTTCAACTCAATCGGATCAAAATTGCTGATTTTATTCAACGTTGAACTTTTGTTCTAAAAAACCCCCCAAAAAACCAATCAGCTTCTAGCTTTTGATTGGTGAATCAATTCAATGACCCAATGTGCAAATTCTTAAAATTTCAACTCAATCGGATGAAAATTGCTGCTTCAACGTTAACTTTTTGTTCTAAAAAAACAAACAAAAAAAAAACAATCAGCTTCTAGCTTTTGATTGGTGAATCAATTCAATGACCCAATGTGCAAATTCTTAAAATTGCACCTCAATCGGATGAAAATTGCTCATTTTATTCCACGTTGACCTTTTGTTCTAAAAACAAACAAAAAAACAAACAAACAATCAGCTTCTAGCTTTTGATTGGAGAATCAATTCAATGACCCAATGTGCAAATTCTTAAAATTTCAACTCAATCGGATGAAAATTGCTCATTTTATTCAACGTTGACCTTTTGTTCTAAAAAAAAACAACAAAAAAAAAACAATCAGCTTCTAGCTTTTGATTGGGCAATCAATTCAATGACCCAATGTGCAAATACTTAAAATTTCAACTCAATCGGATAAAAATTGCTGATTTTATTCAACGTTAACCTTTTGTTCTAAAAAAAACAAACAAACAAAAAAACAATCAGCTTCTAGCTTTTGATTGGTGAATCAATTCAATGACCAATGTGCAAATTCTTAAAATTTCAACTCAATCGGATGAAAATTGCTCATTTTATTCAACGTTGACCTTTTGTTCTAAAAAACAAACAAAAAACAAACAAACAATCAGCTTCTAGCTTTTGATTGGGAAATCCATTAAATGACCCAATGTGCAAATACTTAAAATTTCAACTCAATCGGATCAAAATTGCTGATTTTATTCAACGTTGACCTTTTGTTCTAAAAAAACCCCAAAAAAACCAATCAGCTTCTAGCTTTTGATTGGTGAATCAATTCAATGACCCAATGTGCAAATTCTTAAAATTTCAACTCAATCGGATGAAAATTGCTGCTTCAACGTTGACTTTTTGTTCTAAAAAAACAAACAAACAAAAAACAATCAGCTTCTCGCTTTTGATTGGTGAATCAATTCAATGACCCAATGTGCAAATTCTTAAAATTTCAACTCAATCGGATCTAAATTGCTGATTTTATTCAACATTGACCTTTTGTTCTAAAAAAAACAAAAAAAACAAAAACAATCAGCTTCTAGCTTTTGATTGGTGAATCAATTCAATGACCCAATGTGCAAATTCTTAAAATTTCAACTCAATCGGATCTAAATTGCTCATTTTATTCGACGTTGACCTTTTGTTCTAAAAAAAAACAAACAAAAAAAAAACAATCAGCTTCTAGCTTTTGATTGGTGAATCAATTCAATGACCCTATGTGCAAATTCTTAAAATTGCAACTCAATCGGATGAAAATTGCTCATGTTATTCCACGTTGACCTTTTGTTCTAAAAAAAAACAAAAAAAACAAAAACAATCAGCTTCTAGCTTTTGATTGGTGAATCAATTCAATGACCCAATGTGCAAATTCTTAAAATTTCAACTCAATCGGATCAAAATTGCTGATTTTATTCGACGTTGACCTTTTGTTCTTAAAAAAAACAAAAAAAAAAAAACAATCAGCTTCTAGCTTTTGATTGGTGAATCAATTCAATGACCCAATGTGCAAATTCTTAAAATTGCAACTCAATCGGATGAAAATTGCTCATTTTATTCCACGTTGACCTTTTGTTCTAAAAACAAACAAAAGAACAAACAAACAATCAGCTTCTAGCTTTTGATTGGTGAATCAATTCAATGAGCCAATGTGCAAATTCTTAAAATTTCAACTCAATCGGATGAAAATTGCTGCTTCAACGTTGACTTTTTGTTCTAAAAAAACAAACAAACAAAAAACAATCAGCTTCTAGCTTTTGATTGGTGAATCAATTCAATGACCCAATGTGCAAATTCTTAAAATTTCAACTCAATCGGATCTAAATTGCTGATTTTATTCAACATTGACCTTTTGTTCTAAAAAAAAACAAAAAAAAAACAAAACAATCAGCTTCTAGCTTTTGATTGGTGAATCAATTCAATGACCCAATGTGCAAATTCTTAAAATTGCAACTCCATCGGATGAAAATTGCTCATTTTATTCTACGTTGACCTTTTGTTCTAAAAACAAACAAAAAAACAAACAAACAATCAGCTTCTAGCTTTTGATTGGTGAATCAATTCAATGACCCAATGTGCAAATTCTTAAAATTTCAACTCAATCGGATGAAAATTGCTCATTTTATTCAACGTTGACCTTTTGTTCTAAAAAAAAACAACAAAAAACAAAACAATCAGCTTCTAGCTTTTGATTGGGAAATCAATTCAATGACCCAATGTGCAAATACTTAAAATTTCAACTCAATCGGATAAAAATTGCTGATTTTATTCAACGTTAACCTTTTGTTCTAAAAAAAACAAAAAAAAACAAAACAATCAGCTTCTAGCTTTTTATTGGTGAATCAATTCAATGACCAATGTGCAAATTCTTAAAATTTCAACTCAATCGGATGAAAATTGCTCATTTTATTAAATGTTGACCTTTTGTTCTAAAAAAAAACAAACAAAAAAAAAACAATCAGCTTCTAGCTTTTGATTGGGAAATCAATTAAATGACCCAATGTGCAAATACTTAAAATTTCAACTCAATCGGATCAAAATTGCTGATTTGATTCCACGTTGACCTTTTGTTCTAAAAAAAACCCCAAAAAAACCAATCAGCTTCTAGCTTTTGATTGGTGAATCAATTCAATGACCCAATGTGCAAATTCTCAAAATTTCAACTCAATCGGATGAAAATTGCTGCTTCAACGTTGACTTTTTGTTCTAAAAAAACAAACAAACAAAAAACAATCAGCTTCTAGCTTTTGATTGGTGAATCAATTCAATGACCCAATGTGCAAATTCTTAAAATTTCAACTCAATCGGATCTAAATTGCTGATTTTATTCAACATTGACCTTTTGTTCTAAAAAAAACAAAAAAAACAAAAACAATCAGCTTCTAGCTTTTGATTGGTGAATCAATTCAATGACCCAATGTGCAAATTCTTAAAATTGCAACTCAATCGGATGAAAATTGCTCATTTTATTCCACGTTGACCTTTTGTTCTAAAAACAAACAAAAGAACAAACAAACAATCAGCTTCTAGCTTTTGATTGGTGAATCAATTCAATGAGCCAATGTGCAAATTCTTAAAATTTCAACTCAATCGGATGAAAATTGCTCATTTTATTCAACGTTGACCTTTTGTTCTAAAAAAAAACAAAAAAAAAACAAAAAACAATCAGCTTCTAGCTTTTGATTGGGAAATCAATTAAATGACCCAATGTGCAAATACTTAAAATTTCAACTCAATCGGATAAAAATTGCTGATTTTATTCAACGTTAACCTTTTGTTCTAAAAAAAACAAACAAACAAAAAAACAATCAGCTTCTAGGTTTTGATTGGTGAATCAATTCAATGACCAATGTGCAAATTCTTAAAATTTCAACTCAATCGCATGAAAATTGCGCATTTTATTCAACGTTGACCTTTTGTTCTAAAAAACAAAAAAAACAAAAAAAACAATCAGCTTCTAGCTTTTGATTGGGAAATCAATTAAATGACCCAATGTGCAAATACTTAAAATTTCAACTCAATCGGATCAAAATTGCTGATTTTATTCAACGTTAACCTTTTGTTCTAAAAAAAACAAAAAAAACAAAAAAACAAACAGCTTCTAGCTTTTGATTGGTGAATCAATTCAATGACCAATGTGCAAATTCTTAAAATTTCAACTCAATCGGATGAAAATTGCTCATTTTATTAAACGTTGACCTTTTGTTTGAAAAAAAACAAACAAAAAAAACAAACAATCAGCTTCTAGCTTTTGATTGGGAAATCAATTAAATGACCCAATGTGCAAATACTTACAATTTCAACTCAATCGGATCAAAATTGCTGATTTTATTCAACGTTGAACTTTTGTTCTAAAAAAACCCCCAAAAAACCAATCAGCTTCTAGCTTTTGATTGGTGAATCAATTCAATGACCCAATGTGCAAATTCTTAAAATTTCAACTCAATCGGATGAAAATTGCTGCTTCAACGTTAACTTTTTGTTCTAAAAAAACAAACAAAAAAAAACAATCAGCTTCTAGCTTTTGATTGGTGAATCAATTCAATGACCCTATGTGCAAATTCTTAAAATTGCAACTCAATCGGATGAAAATTGCTCATTTTATTCCACGTTGACCTTTTGTTCTAAAAAAAACAAAAAAAACAAAAACAATCAGCTTCTAGCTTTTGATTGGTGAATCAATTCAATGACCCAATGTGCAAATTCTTAAAATTTCAACTCAATCGGATCTAAATTGCTCATTTTATTCGACGTTGACCTTTTGTTCTAAAAAAAAACAAAAAAAAAAAAACAATCAGCTTCTAGCTTTTGATTGGTGAATCAATTCAATGACCCAATGTGCAAATTCTTAAAATTGCAACTCAATCGGATGAAAATTGCTCATTTTATTCCACGTTGACCTTTTGTTCTAAAAACAAACAAAAGAACAAACAAACAATCAGCTTCTAGCTTTTGATTGGTGAATCAATTCAATGAGCCAATGTGCAAATTCTTAAAATTTCAACTCAATCGGATGAAAATTGCTGCTTCAACGTTGACTTTTTGTTCTAAAAAAACAAACAAACAAAAAACAATCAGCTTCTAGCTTTTGATTGGTGAATCAATTCAATGACCCAATGTGCAAATTCTTAAAATTTCAACTCAATCGGATCTAAATTGCTGATTTTATTCAACATTGACCTTTTGTTCTAAAAAAAAACAAAAAAAAACAAAAAACAATCAGCTTCTAGCTTTTGATTGGTGAATCAATTCAATGACCCAATGTGCAAATTCTTAAAATTGCAACTCCATCGGATGAAAATTGCTCATTTTATTCTACGTTGACCTTTTGTTCTAAAAACAAACAAAAAAACAAACAAACAATCAGCTTCTAGCTTTTGATTGGTGAATCAATTCAATGACCCAATGTGCAAATTCTTAAAATTTCAACTCAATCGGATGAAAATTGCTCATTTTATTCAACGTTGACCTTTTGTTCTAAAAAAAAACAACAAAAAAAAAAAACAATCAGCTTCTAGCTTTTGATTGGGAAATCAATTCAATGACCCAATGTGCAAATACTTAAAATTTCAACTCAATCGGATAAAAATTGCTGATTTTATTCAACGTTAACCTTTTGTTCTAAAAAAAAAAACAAAAAAAAAAAAACAATCAGCTTCTAGCTTTTGATTGGTGAATCAATTCAATGACCAATGTGCAAATTCTTAAAATTTCAACTCAATCGGATCTAAATTGCTGATTTTATTCAACATTGACCTTTTGTTCTAAAAAAAACAAAAAAAACAAAAACAATCAGCTTCTAGCTTTTGATTGGTGAATCAATTCAATGACCCAATGTGCAAATTCTTAAAATTGCAACTCAATCGGATGAAAATTGCTCATTTTATTCCACGTTGACCTTTTGTTCTAAAAACAAACAAAAGAACAAACAAACAATCAGCTTCTAGCTTTTGATTGGTGAATCAATTCAATGAGCCAATGTGCAAATTCTTAAAATTTCAACTCAATCGGATG
Organism: Myxine glutinosa; assembly: GCF_964187855.1. Taxonomy (NCBI): domain Eukaryota; kingdom Metazoa; phylum Chordata; class Myxini; order Myxiniformes; family Myxinidae; genus Myxine; species Myxine glutinosa. The sequence goes on from NC_136262.1 coordinate 20,314,081, forward strand.
AAAATTGCTCATTTTATTCAACGTTGACCTTTTGTTCTAAAAAAAAACAAAAAAAAAACAAAAAACAATCAGCTTCTAGCTTTTGATTGGGAAATCAATTAAATGACCCAATGTGCAAATACTTAAAATTTCAACTCAATCGGATAAAAATTGCTGATTTTATTCAACGTTAACCTTTTGTTCTAAAAAAAACAAACAAACAAAAAAACAATCAGCTTCTAGCTTTTGATTGGTGAATCAATTCAATGACCAATGTGCAAATTCTTAAAATTTCAACTCAATCGCATGAAAATTGCGCATTTTATTCAACGTTGACCTTTTGTTCTAAAAAACAAACAAAAAAAAAAATCAGCTTCTAGCTTTTGATTGGGAAATCAATTAAATGACCCAATGTGCAAATACTTAAAATTTCAACTCAATCGGATCAAAATTGCTGATTTTATTCAACGTTAACCTTTTGTTCTAAAAAAAACAAAAAAAACAAAAAACAAACAGCTTCTAGCTTTTGATTGGTGAATCAATTCAATGACCAATGTGCAAATTCTTAAAATTTCAACTCAATCGGATGAAAATTGCTCATTTTATTAAACGTTGACCTTTTGTTTGAAAAAAAACAAACAAAAAAAACAAACAATCAGCTTCTAGCTTTTGATTGGGAAATCATTTAAATGACCCAATGTGCAAATACTTACAATTTCAACTCAATCGGATCAAAATTGCTGATTTTATTCAACGTTGAACTTTTGTTCTAAAAAAACCCCCAAAAAACCAATCAGCTTCTAGCTTTTGATTGGTGAATCAATTCAATGACCCAATGTGCAAATTCTTAAAATTTCAACTCAATCGGATGAAAATTGCTGCTTCAACGTTAACTTTTTGTTCTAAAAAAACAAAAACAAAAAAAAACAATCAGCTTCTAGCTTTTGATTGGTGAATCAATTCAATGACCCTATGTGCAAATTCTTAAAATTGCAACTCAATCGGATGAAAATTGCTCATTTTATTCCACGTTGACCTTTTGTTCTAAAAAAAACAAAAAAAACAAAAACAATCAGCTTCTAGCTTTTGATTGGTGAATCAATTCAATGACCCAATGTGCAAATTCTTAAAATTTCAACTCAATCGGATCTAAATTGCTCATTTTATTCGACGTTGACCTTTTGTTCTAAAAAAAAAAAACAAAAAAAAAAACAATCAGCTTCTAGCTTTTGATTGGTGAATCAATTCAATGACCCAATGTGCAAATTCTTAAAATTGCAACTCAATCGGATGAAAATTGCTCATTTTATTCCACGTTGACCTTTTGTTCTAAAAACAAACAAAAGAACAAACAAACAATCAGCTTCTAGCTTTTGATTGGTGAATCAATTCAATGAGCCAATGTGCAAATTCTTAAAATTTCAACTCAATCGGATGAAAATTGCTGCTTCAACGTTGACTTTTTGTTCTAAAAAAACAAACAAACAAAAAACAATCAGCTTCTAGCTTTTGATTGGTGAATCAATTCAATGACCCAATGTGCAAATTCTTAAAATTTCAACTCAATCGGATTTAAATTGCTGATTTTATTCAACATTGACCTTTTGTTCTAAAAAAAAACAAAAAAAAACAAAAAACAATCAGCTTCTAGCTTTTGATTGGTGAATCAATTCAATGACCCAATGTGCAAATTCTTAAAATTGCAACTCCATCGGATGAAAATTGCTCATTTTATTCTACGTTGACCTTTTGTTCTAAAAACAAACAAAAAAACAAACAAACAATCAGCTTCTAGCTTTTGATTGGTGAATCAATTCAATGACCCAATGTGCAAATTCTTAAAATTTCAACTCAATCGGATGAAAATTGCTCATTTTATTCAACGTTGACCTTTTGTTCTAAAAAAAAACAACAAAAAAAACAACAATCAGCTTCTAGCTTTTGATTGGGAAATCAATTCAATGACCCAATGTGCAAATACTTAAAATTTCAACTCAATCGGATAAAAATTGCTGATTTTATTCAACGTTAACCTTTTGTTCTAAAAAAAACAAAAAAAAAAAAACAATCAGCTTCTAGCTTTTGATTGGTGAATCAATTCAATGACCAATGTGCAAATTCTTAAAATTTCAACTCAATCGGATGAAAATTGCTCATTTTATTAAATGTTGACCTTTTGTTCTAAAAAAAAACAAACAAAAAAAAAACAATCAGCTTCTAGCTTTTGATTGGGAAATCAATTAAATGACCCAATGTGCAAATACTTAAAATTTCAACTCAATCGGATCAAAATTGCTGATTTGATTCAACGTTGACCTTTTGTTCTAAAAAAAACCCCAAAAAAACCAATCAGCTTCTAGCTTTTGATTGGTGAATCAATTCAATGACCCAATGTGCAAATTCTCAAAATTTCAACTCAATCGGATGAAAATTGCTGCTTCAACGTTGACTTTTTGTTCTAAAAAAACAAACAAACAAAAAACAATCAGCTTCTAGCTTTTGATTGGTGAATCAATTCAATGACCCAATGTGCAAATTCTTAAAATTTCAACTCAATCGGATCTAAATTGCTGATTTTATTCAACATTGACCTTTTGTTCTAAAAAAAACAAAAAAACAAAAACAATCAGCTTCTAGCTTTTGATTGGTGAATCAATTCAATGACCCAATGTGCAAATTCTTAAAATTGCAACTCAATCGGATGAAAATTGCTCATTTTATTCCACGTTGACCTTTTGTTCTAAAAACAAACAAAAGAACAAACAAACAATCAGCTTCTAGCTTTTGATTGGTGAATCAATTCAATGAGCCAATGTGCAAATTCTTAAAATTTCAACTCAATCGGATGAAAATTGCTCATTTTATTCAACGTTGACCTTTTGTTCTAAAAAAAAACAAAAAAAAAACAAAAACAATCAGCTTCTAGCTTTTGATTGGGAAATCAATTAAATGACCCAATGTGCAAATACTTAAAATTTCAACTCAATCGGATAAAAATTGCTGATTTTATTCAACGTTAACCTTTTGTTCTAAAAAAAACAAACAAACAAAAAAACAATCAGCTTCTAGCTTTTGATTGGTGAATCAATTCAATGACCAATGTGCAAATTCTTAAAATTTCAACTCAATCGCATGAAAATTGCGCATTTTATTCAACGTTGACCTTTTGTTCTAAAAAAAAACAAACAAAAAAAACAATCAGCTTCTAGCTTTTGATTGGGAAATCAATTAAATGACCCAATGTGCAAATACTTAAAATTTCAACTCAATCGGATCAAAATTGCTGATTTTATTCAACGTTAACCTTTTGTTCTAAAAAAAACAAAAAAAACCAAAAAAACAAACAGCTTCTAGCTTTTGATTGGTGAATCAATTCAATGACCAATGTGCAAATTCTTAAAATTTCAACTCAATCGGATGAAAATTGCTCATTTTATTAAACGTTGACCTTTTGTTTGAAAAAAAAAAAACAAAAAAAAAAAACAATCAGCTTCTAGCTTTTGATTGGGAAATCAATTAAATGACCCAATGTGCAAATACTTACAATTTCAACTCAATCGGATCAAAATTGCTGATTTTATTCAACGTTGAACTTTTGTTCTAAGAAAACCCCCAAAAAACCAATCAGCTTCTAGCTTTTGATTGGTGAATCAATTCAATGACTGCAAATTCTTAAAATTTCAACTCAATCGGATGAAAATTGCTGCTTCAACGTTAACTTTTTGTTCTAAAAAAACAAACAAACAAAAAACAATCAGCTTCTAGCTTTTGCTTGGTGAATCAATTAAATGACCCAATGTGCAAATTCTTAAAATTTCAACTCAATCGGATCCAAATTGCTGATTTTATTCAACATTGACCTTTTGTTCTAAAAAAAAACAAAAAAAACAAAAACAATCAGCTTCTAGCTTTTGATTGGTGAATCAATTCAATGACCCAATGTGCAAATTCTTAAAATTTCAACTCAATCGGATCTAAATTGCTCATTTTATTCGACGTTGACCTTTTGTTCTAAAAAAAAAAAAAAAAAAAAAAAACAGTCAGCTTCTAGCTTTTGATTGGTGAATCAATTCAATGACCCAATGTGCAAATTCTTAAAATTGCAACTCAATCGGATGAAAATTGCTCATTTTATTCCACGTTGACCTTTTGTTCTAAAAACAAACAAAAAAACAAACAAACAATCAGCTTCTAGCTTTTGATTGGTGAATCAATTCAATGAGCCAATGTGCAAATTCTTAAAATTTCAACTCAATCGGATGAAAATTGCTCATTTTATTCAACGTTGACCTTTTGTTCTAAAAAAAAAAAAACAAAAAAAAAAACAATCAGCTTCTAGCTTTTGATTGGGAAATCAATTCAATGACCCAATGTGCAAATACTTAAAATTTCAACTCAATCGGATAAAAATTGCTGATTTTATTCAACGTTAACCTTTTGTTCTAAAAAAAACAAACAAACAAAAAAACAATCAGCTTCTAGCTTTTGATTGGTGAATCAATTCAATGACCAATGTGCAAATTCTTAAAATTTCAACTCAATCGCATGAAAATTGCTCATTTTATTCAACGTTGACCTTTTGTTCTAAAAAAAACAAACAAAAAAAACAAACAATCAGCTTCTAGCTTTTGATTGGGAAATCAATTCAATGACCCAATGTGCAAATACTTAAAATTTCAACTCAATCGGATCAAAATTGCTGATTTTATTCAACGTTAACCTTTTGTTCAAAAACAAACAAACAAAAAAAACAAACAATCAGCTTCTAGCTTTTGATTGGTGAATCAATTCAATGACCCAATGTGCAAATTCTTAAAATTTCAACTCAATCGGATGAAAATTGCTCATTTTATTCAACGTTGACCTTTTGTTCTAAAAAAAACATAAAAAACAAAAAAACAATCAGCTTCTAGCTTTTGATTGGGAAATCAATTAAATGACCCAATGTGCAAATACTTAAAATTTCAACTCAATCGGATCAAAATTGCTGATTTTATTCAACGTTGACCTTTTGTTCTAAAAAAAACCCAAAAAAACCAATCAGCTTCTAGCTTTTGATTGGTGAATCAATTCAATGACCCAATGTGCAAATTTTCAAATTTTCAAGTCAATTTCATTTAATTGACGATTTTATGTGACTTGGACAAAATTATTAATTTTTAAAGACCTTTAAAGACCTTTAAAGACCCAGAGGAACCAAACGACTCTTAAGACCCAAAAGCCCATGAAGACACCAAAGACAAACAAAGACCCAAAACACTCCAAAGACCCAAAATACCCTTAAAGGCCCAGAGGATCCAAAAGACCCTGAAGACCCAAATGGCCCTGAAGACCCAAAACACAATGAAGACCCCAAAAGACCCTGAAGACCCAAAATACCCTGAAGACCCAAAAGACACCAAAATGGTCAAAGATGCCTATCCCTCAGAAACGACGCGTGGTGAGGCGTGCGTAGCCCACCGAGTCACGCTAGTTTTCATAATAAAACATTGTTGAAAATTTGATGACAAAGCTCAAATGGTAAATTGAAATTTCAGCTCAATTGGATGAAAATTGATGATTTTAGGTGACTCTGAGCTTTAACCTTTTGACAAAATTATTAATTTGCCTTCTCCATATCCTCAAAATAAAACATTATTGAAAGTTTGATGACAATAGCTCAAATGGTAAAAAGGTTACGGCCCGGACAGACAGACAGACAGACACGCATGCACACAGAAGTGATTGCAAAACTCCGTCTCCCCCCTTTCGCCTTCCAACCTTTGGCAAACACCCAGTTGCTGAATGAATGCTTGAACTTTGGTTCCACATCATGTGTTTATTACCTCTGCCACCAAAGGTGGATGGGGATTATGCTTTCACCCCTGTCTGTCTGTCAGTCTGTTTGTCCGTCTGTGAATAAAATATCTCAAAAAGTTGTGGACGGATTCAAAAAGATGTAGCATATTTGACAAGCACGAAATGATTAGATTTTGGTGAAGATCCGGATTCGGATCCGCCTACTATAATTTTTTCAGTGATTCTTCACCATTGGGAGATCGGACCAAAAACGATACATAGCAGGATATCTCAAAAAGTTATGGATGGATTTGGACGAAACTTGTTGGAGAGGTTGTGTGTGTGACAAGGAACAATCGATTCAATTTTGGTGAAGATCCGGATCCGGATCCGGCTAGTAGAATTTTAAAGTAATTCTTCACCATTGACTGATATGGTCAACCAGGCGGAAGGAGGCTCTCTACTGAGTGCCGATCTAGTTTGTTGTTGTTTTTATTTATCTCCGATGCTATGCAGCCAACAGACAGGTTCGATAAAAATGGTGACATCTATAGTGCGATTGGTTGAACCTTACCTCCTTTATTCTCGTGTTCATGAATGAAACTTGTACAAAACATACTTCAATGCCATCTTTGGTTAGTCGAATTATGTTGTAAACCAGGATTAAATTGTAAAGTAAACCAGGATTAAAAAAATTAAAAAGTAGCTTCTGAAGCAGTTAAAAACATCATTAGATCCGCCAAAATATATTGTATTAGCAGGTGTTTTGCCCGATCAATTTTTGTGGAGGGGAAGCCTAAAACATTTGCCCTACAACCACTGAGGAATTGGGTCGGGGATCATTCAATATTACCTTTCACATAGTTACAAAGCCTTAGGCAGGATGGAGCGACTAAAGTAAAGATCCCCCCCAAAAAATCCACACACACACACACACACACACACACACACACACACAAATACACATACACAAGTAAAAACTAACTTTGGAGCACAGAGGAGAAGGTCATTTACGACTGTAAAGTACAGTGCCTATTGAAGGTCTGCAGTCTCTGCACCCCCTTTCAAATTTTTACTTTTTGTTGCCTTGTAGCCTGGAATAAAATTGCATTAATTCAGACCTTTTTCAATTTTTTTTACACTTCATAACCCACAACTTCAAAGTGAAAAACAAATTATACAAATTTCAGAAAATGTATTTAAAATACAAAACTGCAATATCTGGGTTGGATAAGTGTCCACCCCCTGAGTTAATACTTGGTGGAAGCACATTTGATCGCAATTACAGCTACGAGTCTGTTAGGATAGGTCTCTACCAACTTTGCACACCTTGATTGGGCACGATTTGCCAATTCTTCTGTGCAAAACTGTTCAAGCTCAGTGAAGTTGCGTGGGGAGATTTGATGGATAGCAATCTTCAAATCATGCCACAGATTTTCGATTGGATTTAGTTCGGGGCTTTGACTGGGCCACTCGAGGACATTTATCTTTTTGTTCCTTAGCCATTCCAGTGTAGCTTTGTCTGTGTGTGTCGGGTCGTTGTCATGCTGAAAGGTGAACTTCCGTCCCAATTTCAGCTTTCTTGCAGAGGCCAGCAGGTTTTCCTCTAAGATTTTTATATTTTGCTCCATCCATATTCACCTCTATCCTGACAAGTGCCAAAGTCCCTGCTGATGAGAAACATCCCCATAACATGATGCTGCCACCACCATATTTCACAGTCAGGATGGTGTTCTTTCGGTGATGTGCTGTGTTGGGTTTGCGCCAAACGTAACATCAAAAAGTTCCATCTTGGTTTCATCAGACCACAAAACGTTTTGCCACATGGCTTCAGAATCTCCAGACTGGATTTTTACATACCTCAAAAGTGACTCAAGTTGGGCTTTTTGGTAAAACAAAATCCACGAATTTCAGGGATAATCCTGTAAATGGCGAGGCAAATCCTGTGAATGTCGACCATAATCCACGAAGATCGATAAAAATCCCGCGAATGTATGCCGCGACCTTGCTTCAATGGGGAAAAGGGGGATAGGTTATAGGTTCCCAGCGTTTCCTGATTCATAAAGGAAAATTTTTAAAGTTTAAAATATTTTCGACTGCAAATGCACACGATTAGTTTCATAAAAAATGCTTCCAAAAAAAAACAAAAAAACACCAGGTTCAATGTCCAATTTATTGAAGGAATGCGCTTACAGTTTATTAAAAGTGCTTAACCAGTGTAATTATACCATTCCGTGAAAGAAAAAAAAAACACAACACCGTCATGTACCGTTTTAAAAATTTTTTTTTTACAAACACACAACATTTCAAATTATGACGATGGTAATGATGATGATGATAATGAATTAAAATCCCATGAATTCCTCGAACTCTGAGGGTGACCCAAATTATGGTGCTGCAAAATCGTGCACTGAGGGAGGGGCAGGAGAGACAGGAGAGGGAGCAGTTGAGGGTGCAGGTGAGAAGCTGGTGAGGATGCTGAGAGGGCGGCAGGAAAGGGTGCTGATGGTCTTGAGGTTGAGGGAGCAGAATGGAAGAAATGGGTAATGGAGAGCTGCCTGGCAGATTGCCACAGGTTTTGATGCAGCTCTTTGTAGGGGAGAAGCAAATCGTCCAAGCTTCTCTTGAACTTGAGGTACCTCTCCATGACTGGGTCAGCAACTTCCAACTTGTCGACAAGTGCCTGCATGTCATGCAGCAACTAGCCCAGCAACGGGACTGTGAGGTTAGACCTCGGCACCTGTTCCTCATCACTACCCGTCTCCTCCTTGGAAACCGTTGTAATGGCCTCCAACTCCTCCTTGGTGAGCTTGTCGCCATGTGAGGCAATGAGATCTTCCAACTCCTCAGGCTGCATGTCATCAAAGCCTTCCCCTCCCAACTGCCGTGCCAACCCGAGAAAATCACATGCCTCTCCTCTGTGTTATCGGGAAAGCCAGTAAAGTTTCTGACTGCCTGTGGCCACAGGTTGTGCCAGCACGTGTTGATGGTGGAGGCTCTCACCTCATCCAGCGACTCCTTGATGGCGCCGATGCAGTGGGAAATGTTGAATTCCTTCCAACACTGCCTGACAGTGTGCCCTGGGTCAGACTCCATCGCATCCAAAATGCGGCGAAAGGTGCGACGGGTGTAATATGTTTTATACGTTGAAATCACACCTTGGTCGTGTGGCTGGATGAGGGAGGTGGTGTTGGGCGGCATGAAGATCACCACAATGTTCGGGTGAGCCACGTCCAGGTTCGCGGGGTGGCCCGAAGCATTGTTCAGGAGCAAGAGAACCTTGAAAGCAAGGTTTTTGCCCACCATGTACCTCTCCACCTGAGGGACGAAACAATTATGGAACCAGTCCAGGAAGATTGCTGCCATCACCCAGGATTTCCTATTGGCCTTCCAAAACATGGGCAGAGTTTGCTTGTTCTTGCCCTTAAGAGCAGGCGGGTTCAGGGAATGGTACAACATCATGGGTTTCAGCATGAGGTCCCCTTTTGCATTTGCACAGAGGAGAAGAGATACCCGGTCCTTGGCAGCCTCGAATCCCGATGCTGTCTCCGTGCGCTTCAATATGAAAGTTCTCGTCGACATCTTTTTCCAGAAGAGGCCAGTCTCGTCAGCGTTGAACACCTGCTCTGGGAGGTATCCCTTCCCTTCGATCAGCCTCGCGAGTTGAGCAGGGAACGTTTTTTCCGCCTCGTGGTCCACGGAGGCACGCTCCCCTGTGAACTTCACATTTTTCAAGCAGTACTGCTCCTTGAACCGATGGAACCATCCCTTGCTTGCTGTGAATGAACTCATGCTACTTGTACCATCATCGCTTGGCGCATCACTCATGCTGGCACCCACGCCAGCGCCAGCCAGATGATAGTTAATCTGCTTGGCCTTTTCGCGAATGAGAAGTCCACTCAAAGGCATACTTTTCTGCACATTTTCCTTGATCCATATGCTGAGAGCCTTCTCCATCCTCACTATGTGGACATCCCGGGCATGGGTGACTGCCTTCGTACTCGATACAGTGCTCGCTGAAATACTGTCATGAATCGCCTTCTCGTTCTTCTGTATGTAGCTAACGGTGTATTCGTTGACATCATAATGCCTGCCTACAGAGGCCGCACTCTCTCCTCTTGAAAGCCGGACGAGCAGCATTTCTGGCACTGGTCTTGCGCTTGAGAGCCATGATTGAATGATGAGCAGAGCGAGAGTCAAAAACGCAGGTCAAAGCAACAGGACGAGAAGGATGATCGAGACCCAAGACACAGTCTGTATATGTAAGAATGCGGGCATTGTGGGTAGCTGCGGGAGGGGTGAATACTCTGCACAATATTTGCAGGGGATGTTATCAGATGATGCCATATTGAGCCTATCTGCTAAGTTCAATCATAGATTTGATGAAGTGTTTTCATCCTATAATTTGTGGGTTTGACTTGTTTACTCAGCTGGTGGAACATCCCACGAAGCTCTCGATTATAGTGCGGTTAAAATTCACGGCCGTGAAAGCCATGAAAACGCAAAGCACACGGCAGCAAATGTAAAAGCAGGTCAAGTTTGCGGCTTGTAGATGATGTTTTTTGCGTACATCCAGCCGCTTTGTGCATGGCTTGTGAAAAATGGGCTAAATATTCGTGTCAAGCAAGCGGCTCGTGGGAAAAATTTTGTGCCCCTGAAAGACCGCAAATTCGCAGGACACGGCCGCGAATAGAAAAAAACCACAAATTTGCGGAACACTTCCCCATGAATGGAGAAACAGGTCACATTTTATGAACCGTGAATAGCGGTGTCCGACTGTATATCAATTATGTTTCATAGTTATTCTGGTGAAAATCCAAAGGAAACATTTACTAAATCAACAAATTTGTAAGAATAATAAATAGTATGGCATTGAAAAGAATTCCAAAATCCTGAATCACTGCTCACGTCCACTCATTTGTTCCTCTTTTTCCCCACTTGTGGAACCAACATCCACATTCTACAACTAATGGAGATGCCTCTTTGTGGTACTTCTACCCCCTGACACAATTTGGGGGCCAAATCTTCCCAATTCTTCCCTGCTGCTCGGATTCGTCAGGGAAGCGCGGTCATGATTAAAGTGCCAATCGGTCCCCATAGGCATAGAGCGACCCTTTCCCTCTTGTCTCTGTCTCTTTTCTCTCTCTCTCTGTCTGTCTCTCTGTCTCTGTCTCTGTCTCTGTCTCTCTCTCTCTCTCTCTCTCTCTCTCTCTCTCTCTCTCTCTCTCTCTGTCTCTCTGTTGATTTCTCTCTCACTCTCTCTAACTCTGTCATGGCCCTGACTTCGTAAAAGCCACAACAGTGTCTCCATCCTGGATGTGGGGGGGCTATGGGTGGCTCCTGAGAGATCGGTCGGCTGTCTCCATGCCGCAAGCTTGTTCGAGAGAGCTGACAGGACTAATAAACAAGAACAACAACTTCCACATTCTCGTCAATCTCAATCTTCCCTTCAGGTTTTCAAGATGGCCGTTCTCTACCATCTGAGATTGTCCACAATCCAAAACCATGATACGTTATACACCCGATAACGCTCACCAAGCTCAACTCTTTTCAAGTTTCCAGTTTTACCTTCCTGAGTGTTTGTTTCTGTATATAGTGTCCACCCCATGCATCCTCCCCTAGCCATAATTCTTTCCCACATCCCTTATTTGTCCAAATCTCCCTCTATTTTCTCCCTCATCCCTGCTCTTCTTGTGTTCCCCCCTCTCTTTCTACTGTTCCTTTTGTTCTGTTACATCCTGATCCATTATATGTTCTAGTTTCTCCACGAGCCTCGACTTGATATACGGTACAAAGAAAATGACAACTTTGTGTAAATTTCTTCCTGCTTCGCCCTGATTGTCCTGCTCCTCACCCCACACTGAGCTACAATCAAAGTTAAGCTATTGTTCAAGCAAACTGTTGAGACATAAATTTGTCTTTGTGAAATAATTGAATAGTATTTTCAGCTCCTTAACCCTTGGATGCAGTGATTGGGCCTCGGAGGCCCACAAGGTTTTTTTTGTTGCAAAAACTATGCTGTACAATTTTTTTTTTGGAATGAGCCTCATTTTCACCGACTCTCATGTTGTTACACAAAATTCAGTGACATAAATTTTTAAAAATTTCATTCAGGCTCGTGGGAAAAATCTTGATTCTTCACTTTTAACCCGAAAATCCAACACGAATGCAGGCCTGGGGCCTTCGAGACGCCGCATAAATGTTGTTGTACTACTATGTTGCATCATTATTTTCTTGATATGAGCCTCATTATATGCTCCAATAACTTGGTTACAAATATTTTAGTGACAAAAATATGAAAATTAAAAAACTTTACACGAATACATTGGTGGGGCCTTCGAGGCCCAATGGCTGCATAGTAGGGTGGTCCAAAATGCAAAAAAAATCTCTTTTTTATCTGGATTTTGATGCTCTATTGGATTATTGTTAGAAATGGTCTAAATCATTCACCCAAAAAATATTTTGCATCTGAGTCATCTATAAACTCATACACACTCAACATATAAATTTGTCATTTTGGTCAATTTTAATGAAAATCGTCCATGTTGAGAGGCTTACAAAGACTTTAGAAATATTTTTTCCCTAAATAATGTCATTGATGGTACATACCCCTGTGAAGTCGTCATGGTCGAAACATGAGTCAGACATGTATGAACATGTTTCAAACATGTTTCAAGCATTGTCAAACATGTTTCGACCATGATGATTTCACACTCACAGGCGCAATGCGCATGCAAAAAGTCATGAACCACAAAATGGCTTAGTACATGTACTTTTTGTACTTTTTGTACTAAAGTGCATGTACTTTTTCCACCTAGGTTGCTATTGGATTGTTCTCATTTCGCCAAATTTGGTGAAAAACGCCATATTTCAATTGAAGTGTGTATGAGTTTCTAGATGGAATTGAGCGAAAATATTTGGTGGGTGAATGTTTTAGACCATTTCTAACAATAATCCAGTAGAGCATCAAAATCGGAGAGATCGATGTTTTTTGGACCACCCTACTGCATAGGTGTAGGATTTTTGACAGTTGTGGACATATACATTCTAAATTAAAGGATTAGTGAATCATATTTTTGAGCAAATAATCCTCCATGAGCCTCAACTTTATAGAGGAAAAAAGTTGAAAAACCAAGAACAAAATTTTTTTTTTTGAAAAAAAAGAAAAGGATTCATTACTTGTATGGGATTCTTCCAACTAATAGGATCAATGATTCACATTTTCTGAGCAAATACACATCCATGAGCATCGACTTGGATTGAAAAAGGATATGAAAGAAAAAAATCTACAAAAAATAAAAAATAAAAAAAACATTACACGAATACATCCGTTGGGCCTCTGAGGCCCGATGGCTGCGTCTCTGTAGGATTTTTGACGCCTGCATCAAAGAGTTAAGAATGTATCTTGTTTTAAATTCCTTTTGAGCAAAGAAGGCCTTGTGTATTGGATAGACTTTTTTAAGGGATGGAAATTACCGCGAAAATGCTGATTTACATTGGATGTGGAAAAACCTCGCAGAGATGAAAAGAAAAGAGAATGCAAAAACAAATGCAAAATGTTCGAAAGTACCAAATAAAACATGTTTAATTAAATCGCAGAAAGATTTGATGAGGCTTGAATGCCCTCCTGCTTTCCTCGTGATATGTGTTCTCATTCCTTACTGTTTAGGCAAAACCATGGGGATAAGATGGCAGCATGCTTTGGAACTGTGGCTAGCTCTGGAGTAAAGACATTTCGCCATGACGCAAAGGAATGCAACATCATTAGGCTAATGAATGTGAATCTTGTTTGTTGCAAAGCTGCAAATGCCAGTGCAGTCTAACTGGGCATAATTAGCTTAGCAGGAGGGACAATGACTTCAGCAGAAAGCACAAGATAAGATATTTAAAGGACAATGACACAAACTAACCCCAAAAAGAGACATTGCGTAATGATTGTATGGCCTTTCTAAAAGGATATCAACGTCATTGTTGTAGGCTGCAATACAAACCCTAAACAAACAGTCCCTTTCATCGTTTCTGCGGCTATTTTTAAAGAATGTGGGGCACTTCAAATGCAAGGGGCGCAAATCACGCAAAGACCTTTACTGACGAAGAAAGAAAGAAGCAAAAAAGCTGAGAGATAAAGAGGAAGTAGAAATACAAACAAAGATAGGAGAAATAAACAATTAAGGCCTGGGGAAAAAATCAATCCGTTTTCCATCCACTACATATCATAATTAGGAGGAGTGGAATATATTGTGGCTCACATGGAGTGAATTCAAAGGGAAAGAGACAGACGCAGGACAATAGCATGGAGCGTTACCTCGGGTCAGATGGATTTTCAAAAAGGGATATCAACACTAACCTTGATTATTATTTTTAATGCATCGGCCAGTAAACAAACATGGAGCAGGAGAGTCAGGAATCCACAAACAGCTCTGATCCCTACATGGTGTAGTCCACCAACTACTTGGAAAGCATATACCAGAAACACATGAGGGTGATTTGTGTGTGGGCATCGACTATGGGTGTCTGCCCAAAGTTGGATATGGCAGCATTTAAGGGGATGCACAGACATCTGAGTAGCAACAGGGTGGATTGCCTCGGTTGATTTATCACCGTGTCGCTCGTTCGCTTTATTTCATTGGCTCTTGATGTGAATCGGTAGCGGAGTGCATTCAGCCGGGCCTTTCGCGATAGGCTGCCATGGCCCTACCAATGGGGCAAAAGCAATGGGAAAACAAAGGAGGCGTCCGGCAGCATGGGCAGCTCCACAAACACCAGGTGCAGAAGGATATCTCCTGGGATAAGGTGGTGGCTTCAAGCACGGTCAACGTGCTTGGGATAAAGAAAAATACTTTGCTGTTCATCCCTGCAAGAGAAATTTACAGCGTGGCTGCCACACACGGTCACCAATCAGGAGGCCCTTTTTTCTGCACATGTCTGGTAGAGATTTGTTACATTACCGGCCTTGTCTGTGGTCAGCAATGTAATAATAACCATGGAAAAGCCATTAGGCAGACCTGGAGGCTGCTGTTTCTATCCGCAGATGTTGTTTACCCGAGGCCGTCGCCAGTCCACGCGGCACACACCAGGAACCTTCCAAAGCAGCCTTGTACACAGGAAATTGAAGGAGATTGCCGACAAGAAGTGGAATCCATGGCCGTCATGAGAAGCGTATGGCTTAGATAAGGGTCACGGCTTCCAATCTGCATTCATAGAGGGACCAGTTGTGCTCGCTTATCCAGCGACACAATAAGCCGTCAAACATTCACTGCAGCCGACTGGGACGAGTACTCGGATTTTCCATTGCGCCCCTTCAGAGTTCACTTTGTGTGCTACAGGGAAAAATTGAAGAACTTTCAAGGATTTGCTCTCTCACCTCCTGGACATTTGAACGATGCTTTTAGAAACTTTAAGAACTCCAGAGGCGAGTATCACATCTCATGACGATAAGACAAGGCGGGATGTCTCCGATCGTTGTGTCACACAAGAGTAACAAACGAAACTTCACTTATCACCTTATCTTCAATTAATAAATCTTCTAAAATTCCAATTAACTCATATTCACTAGTTAATTATATATTATCTACATATAAATGTACAGATATATGTAATAATAACCATTATTCCATATATATATATATATATATATATATATATATATATATATATATATATATATATGTATATTAGACCTAATCAAGAGATAAAGAAAACTTAGAATTAAATGTGGAAAATGGCCATACATGATGATGTCATCCCTGGTTGCAACACAGTTTTATACATAATTATCCCAAAGTTTTACATATATTGCTTAAAAGTGCAGAAATATGTCATTTCATAATGGCAAGTCATCTATTTATTATGTACTAGCAGGGGTGTCTGGCATTGGTTGCCCTGTGTTGTTCTAATCCTGTTGGCATTTTCAAGAAATCAAATTTAGTTTTTTTCTATTTCTTTGTGTGGGACTAAAACACTTCCCAACAGGCACAAAATTCAAAAAAAAATCCAACTTTTTTTTCTTCCAAAAGTTTCAAAATATTTTTTGGCCTGAAACACTCCTCAGCACTCAATGGTAAACCTCTGAAAGTTTGACGAAGACCTGTTTTGCCATCCCTGAGAAAAATGGCAACACACATTCATACACCCAGACACACATACACACACAGACCTCTCTCTTGTACACACATATATATATATATATTTATATATATATATATACAATCATGATGGGCTTTTGAATTTCAACAGCTTTGTTCCCATCCCTCCTTTCCCTCTTCAACATATTTCATCCCTCACTTGTCCTTCCATTCCTATGTGTCCTTACTCTAAACTTATTTTTCATTCTCTCCCCACTTCTTACACACACACACACACACACACACACACACACACACACACACACACACACACACACACACACACACACACACACACACACACACACACACACACACACACACACACACACACACACATATTGCATATTCTCCTTTCACACCCCTTAATTTCTTTCAATTTCCCAAAAAATTTTTTGAGGGGAGGGAATTGATGGGGCTTGGGAGGAGGAAATAGTTCAGAGATTTTTACGGCGTTGGCCTATAGGGCAAAGCCGTCTAGAACGGTGTTTGTCTATCCGTATGTCCGTATGTGTGTCTCTCACAAACATACACCAACCAGAACTGAGGGTCTGGTCACATGACAGCGGTGATGTGATGTGATTACATCTGTGATGTCAATACGACGGCCGACTCCACGCACCGCCATTTTGATTGCACACACCGCCATTTTGAAATACAAATCAGTGTGAAATACAAACAAATCGATTGTTAAAATGAACATCAAATATCGAAAGTATAGATGTTACGGGTCTTCCAACAACACATTACTTATAGTACAACACAGTATGAGTAAGGACCATGAAGCCTCAGGCCTCATGCCTTCGTGCCCCACTTTCAGGCCGCTTCGAACAGATTAGCCCAGGTTTCTTAATACACTGGTATCATTTTTGTAATAATAACAACGTTAATAATAATAATAGAGTAAATATAATCGTAACACTGCAATCCTTTTGTCATGACTCCAAAGTTACTGGATTGAAGCGGTTCATTGTTGACTCGACGAGTGCAGTGAGAAAAGTGGCGCCATTGTTGTGACGTCGCTGGTACCCAGAATGCTCTGGGAAGTGAGGCACTTCCTCCAAGTTCAGATGCTGTTTTTCTGATGGAACAGTCTTGTGTTGTGTCACCTATGCCTACCTGCATGTCCATGTGTGTGTGTGGCAGCTCTACTACGACTCTACCAGCCTTAGATCATGTTACATCAAAAACAAGCCCGAAAGTCTAATAGTGATGTAGCCGGGCTTGTTCGATTCTTTTAGTCAGGTTCACTATGTTTTTTTCGTTCAAAATCATGGTAGATTAGCAAACCTATACATTTTTGGAAACGTTACTACATGGAAAATCTGAAAATCAATGTTTACATTTGCCAATTCCGACCAATTCGATTCGACCAATTCGACCAATTCGACCAATCGACCAATTCCATTCGACCAATTCGACCATTCGACCATTCGACCAATCGCTTCGATCGACCATTCGACCATTCGACCAATTCGATCGATTCGATTCGATTCATCGAATTCGATTCGATCGACCATTCGACCAATTCGATTTGCCAATCAATTTGACCGACCTTTGCTTGTGTGGAACGGACTGTGAAAACGATGCGGACTATATTGTCGGATACGACACACAGGAAGGACAGTGATGACGAACTCTAAATGGCATATTCTGTAATCGTGTATGTTTGATGCCATTGACTGCCTGTGTATATTTTGTCATTGACTGCCTGTGTAGATGTGAAGTTATACTGACTGCATGTGTATATATGATTTTGCTGACTGCCTGTGTATGTTTGGTGATATGAATTATTGTGACACATTTTGATGTTATTAACTGCCTGTACAAAATGATAACATGTATTTGATTATGCAACTTATCGCGAATATAAAGACAGTATTTTGCAATTCAAAACCTTTTATTCGTGTCTTACCATTCCCCATAGCACTAATTTGATACTTTCATTGGATTCCTTGTCCCTGAAAATATAGGTTTAGTATATTTCAAAAAGTTTTTAGGGTAATTAGAGGCAGAAATAGAACAAAATATGTATTTTACAGTGGCCATTTTGAAAATCCAAAATGGCCGCCATACAGGTATCTCTCCAAATGTAAACATTGATTTTTAGTTTCCTTATGCTATAACCTTTCCAAAAATGTATACGTTTGCTAATCTACCATGATTTTGAACGAAATATAATTTATTGACATAGTGAACCTGACTATTTAGTTGAAGAGGATAGTATGACCTGGGTGGAGATACCAGTTAGCAAATAATGTAAGTATTAAATTTCTTTGAAGTACTGTCTGTCTCTAAGCTGTCTGTGGTCGAGTCAACAATGCACCGCTTCAATCCAGCAACTTTGGAGTCATGACGAAAGGATTGCAGTGTAACGATTATATTTACTACATTCGAGTCAACAATGTTGAGTCAACGATGCAGACAGACATAGGTGACACAACACAAGACTGTTACATCAGAAAAACACAGCAACTGAACTTGGAGGAAGTGCCTCACATCCCAGAGCATTCTGAGAACCAGTGACGTCACAACAATGGCGCCACTTTTCTCACTGCACTCAGCGGGGCATTTCCGAAGGAGGAATTTCTTCCTCCCCATGGATGCTTTAAGTGAGTCACGTGAATGATTTAATAAGGCACTACATTATCCCTTATTGTAATGATTTCACAAAGAAATCCTTCAAATTGATAAACAAGTGGAACAAAGAAAGTTCAACAAAATGCAGGTTCATGGCTCATTTTATTGGAAGGCAATTCAACCATAAGACAGTTCAACCTTCTCCACCTGGATATCTATTGGTGCGACAGTTACAAAATGCTGGAATAAAGCAAAAACTCTTTACTGTACTGAAAGCAAACCCCGGCATAAGCCTGATGAAATGGTCTAAACTGCAAATGGACATTAATAATAAATGCCAAATATATTTCCTCTGACCGAATGCCATAAAACATGGCCGACGAGCTTACGTGAAGAAAGGACTTCGCGCACTTATCTCTGCTCGCATTTTTTACTATGCCTCATGATAAAAGATCGATACCACTGCAATTACACTCCCACGCCACTTTATTTCAACAACTGGTCACAATGCCATCCATTTTTCTCTACTCGAGCCATCTTCCCACAGAACCCCAAATCTTCATGTTTCCTTTTGCAATTAGGACCTGCCTGCAATGTCAGGATGTGTCTGTCAGAAGCGTGTTAGCCTTTATGTTCTCTGGCATGACTTCAATGTGGAAATGTGGTCCCACAAACATCTGAGGATGAAACATCTTCGATCCTCTTTCTGAGCTGATAGGCCAATGTTTGATCGGTTCGCTTTCACAGGATGTTTGATACTTAGTTTTGAACTCGAATCACAGCTTTTCTAGTGGAAGGATAGGATATATATATATATATATATATATATATATATATATATATATATATATATATATATATATATATATACTATAGAGAGAGAGAGAGAGAGAGAGAGAGAGAGAGAGAGAGAGAGAGAGAGAGAGAGAGAGAGAGAGAGAGAGTCGTGGCCAAAAATATTGGCAACCTTGCACTTTTTTCAAATAACTCACAATTTTCTCCAAAGATAAGTTGAAATTGCCAAAAGTATTTGGTCTCCACAATTCTTTATTTCACTGTTAATACTACAGAATCTTTGTTTTTGATTCAGAACTTAATGTATCCTTTTAAATCAGAAAATAAACAGACATGGCAATGACAAAATTATTGACATCCAACACTTAATATTTGGTAGCACAGCTTTTGGACAAAATAACTGCAGTCAAGCACTTCCTGTTGCCATGAATGGGCTTCCTCCACCTCTCTACTGGCAGGTTGTCCCACTCTTCTTGTGCAAACTGCCCCAGTTCTCCCAGATTTGAAGGGTGCCTTCTCCTAACTGCCGTTTTCAGATCTCCACACAGGTGTTCAATGGATTTAGATCTGGACTTATTGCTGGCCATATCAGAACAGTCCAGCGTTTTGTCTTGAACCATTCCCGGGTGCTTTTTGAAGTGTGTTTGGGGTCATGGTCCTGCTGCAAGACCCATGACCTTCAATGGAGACCCAGCTTTCTGACAATGGGTTGAACATTGCGCTCCAAAATGCCTTGATAATCTCCTGATTTCATGATGCCATGCACACATTCAAGGTACCCCGTGCCAGACGCAGCACAGCAACCCCAAAACATCACTGAACCTCCTCCATGTTTGACTGTAGGGAAGGGTTTTTTTTTCTCTGAAGGCTTCATTTTCTTTTCTGTAAACATAGAGATGATGTGCTTTACACAAAAGCTCTAATTTGGTCTCACCTGTCCACAAGACATTCTCCCAGAAGGATGTTAGCATGTTCAGGTGTGTTTTGGCAAACTCCAGTCAGGCTTTCTTATGTCTCTCTCTCAGCAGTGGGTCCTCCTGGGTATCCTACCATAGAACCCTCTTTCATTGAGTTGGCGACGGATGGTACGAGTTGAAACTGTCGTACCATGTGTCTAAAGGTCAGCTTGAATCTGTTTGGCAGTTGATCGAGGTGCTTTCTCCACCATTTGAACAATCTTTCGCTGCAATCTTCGATCAAGTCTTCTCTTGCGGCCACGTCCAGGGAGGTCGGCTACAGTGCCATGGGCCTTAAACTTCCTGATAACATTGCGTATGGTGGACACAGGAACATCAAGGTCTCTGTAGATGGACTTATAGCCTTGAGATTGTCCATGCTTGGCTACAATCTTGTGTCTGACCTCCTCAGACAATTCTCTGGTTTTCTTTTTCTCCATTCTCATTGCGGTGCCACACAGTGACACAAAACACCAGAATGACTCCTTTTCTTTATTCAAACTGGTTGAATGGGTGATTTTTATATTGCATGTACCTCCAACTCACCACAGATGAGTTAAATTCCAAAGTAAAGGAGAATCACCTGCTTGAAATCTAATTATTTCTAACAACTGCTAAAAGGTGGCAATAATATTGTCCGGGCCATTTTCGGATTTCTGTGTAGAATAAGCTAAGATTTCGTAATTTTTTCAGATTTTTTTGTTTTGTTCCACTGCAAAGCAAAGACATACAAATGTGGATACCAAAATATTTTTTAATTTCAACAATTTTCTGGAAGAAATGGTGCATTATTTGAAAAACGTTCAAGGGTGCCAATATTTTTGGCCACGACTATATTCATATACATATGTATATGTATATATTGTTGCGGAACTCTGCGCCGGCCTTTTCCCCTTACCAAGGGGGGATTAATCCCCTTGTCTTTGACTAGCCGACGGGACCCGGGACCTACGACGTCCTTCCCGGACAGCGCGAAGTAGGGTCGTAGGACTAATCACTAATACCTAATTACTCGCGCTGCCCAGAAATGAGGAAATAAGCCCCACCCGAATCATGGGCGTTGGTGGATATGCCGAGCGGCAGCGAACCCGTGACCCGAGCCGTTATCAATGACTAGACCCCGATCCAAGCGGTTCGTAATCGTGCCACGCTTACCCAATGATGGAAATCACAGAAACGGTCGAATTTGGAAGAAAAGGAATAACAAGATTTATTTACACAATGTGCAATGATCAGCAGAAGACGACACAGTGCAGCCTTAAACAGTCTTATACTTATTCCCTGGACAAACGGGCCCGTTCACACTCAGACACACTCACACGGGGTTTGCAGACGAACAGGTCAGCACATCCAGGGATGGCGTCCGGGCAGCTCTTCCTCCGGTCCCCAGCTCCCACCGTGAAGTAGATGGATGCAGCGGCCAGGAGCTCCCCGCGGGTCGTTGGCGTGCACGGGATAATTATGGGGCGAACGGTAGGGCTGGGCTCTGGCGGTTACACTGGCGGCTGCGGCCGCGTACGTAATAAGCGAATAGGCGCTAACAATGCGGTTCTCAATCAAGTCCTCTCGACACTGTCGTGTGCACGCCGGTCCTTTGAGTCCTCTCGATACCAGTGCCTGGCTCCAGTCCTCATACAGTCCTCCAACAGTCCTCTCTCATAAGTCCTGTTTAAGGGCTTTTGCGAAGGCTGATATAGCCCTGCCCAGCGAACTCTCTGGAACTTACCAGACGGTCTTCACCATGCCCTATCACGCCATGCCTTCAGAGCCCTGGTTGGCTGGAGGCCCTTACCGTCACCGCCTCTGATGTGCTGCTTGACTCTGCCACACCCCGACCCCGCGCTCCTCCCTCTTTTCAGGCCTACCTCGTGTCATTTGACTAGTTCAAGCGAACAAAGGGAAGCTAATGCTGCTGGCAGCCAAAGCGTAACACACGGAGGGATCAGCCAAAATGTGGCGCGGGATCGAGTTTGCCCATAGATGGAATTAGAGGGTGGCCGCAAAATGAAAAGGACCTAAGCTCATTTATTTACACAACGCAGATGTTACTCGGGAAAATGGCCTACTCTTACACATACTATGACATAACTAATACTCTAAGTGGGCCTACGTGTTGCTTGTGGACTAACTATGGGGGGCAAACCTTTAACCTTTAATGATGTCATATGTACAAATCTCAGAACCATAGCAATATATATATATATGCGGACACCCATTCTAGTTAGTGGATTCGGCTGTTTCAGCCACACCCATTGCTGACAGGTATATATAATTACTAGCAGAGGTACCCGGCTTTGCACGGGAGTGGGAGGAGGAGGGGAGGGGGAAGAGGAGGGGAGGGGAACGGGGGGGAGGGGGGAGGGGGAAGCGGGGGAGGAGGAGGGGAGGGGGGAAGAGGAGGGGAGGGGAATGGGGGGGGAGGGGGGAAGGGGGGGGGAGGGGGGGGAGGGGAAGGGGGGAGGGAAGGGTGCGGGGGTGCCCAGGGGAAGAAGGGCCCCTCCCCTCCCCCTCCCCCCCTTTCCCCTCCCCTCCCCCTTCCCCCTCCCCCTCCCCCCTTCCCCCTCCCCCTCCCCCCTCCCATCCCCTTCCCCCTCGTTCCCCTCCCCTTCTCTTCCCCCTCCCCTCCTCCTCCCCCTTCACACCAGGGGGGTTGACTCAGCCTGTCATCCCACCGAGGTCGGAAGTCGGAACTCATTGTCGTCAAATAAATGTAGCCTGTATGTTTCACTCTTTGTCACATGCCGTTGGTCCCATGTCAATCGGATGAAGTTGAAAAATTAACGTTACGAAGGTTCTCTGGGACGTACTGATTCCGAATAATGAAGTTGAAAAATTAACGTTCCGAAATACGCTAATTACGCTAACAGAAGCGCTGGAGGGAGCACTGCGCTCCCTCCCTTAGATTCCCTCCCTCTTCTGCTAGCGCTAATTACGCGTAACACACTAATTTTAAAACCCGAAGTTTTTTTAATTTTAAGGTGTGCTGTAGTCAGAAGCGCTAGAAGCGCTGCGCTCCCTCCCTTCGAATCCCTCTCTCTTCTGCTAGTGCTAATAATACGCTAATTTTAAAACCCGAAATTTTTTAAATGTTTATGTCTCCGTGACATTCCTGGGACCATCCCGAGTCGAACAGTACTTTCCGCTCGCAAATCCGTCCACGGGTTCTCGAGATCTTAGAGATCGTAGATCAGGATACAGACACAGAGGCCAACTCTACTTTATATATATAGATTCGCTAGCAAGTGATTATAAATGTTTATGTCTCCGTGACATTCCTGGGACCATCCCGAGTCGAACAGTACTTTCCGCTCGCAAATCCGTCCACGGGTTCTCGAGATCTTAGAGATTGTAGACCCGAACTTTTTTTAATTTTAAGGTGTGCTGTAGTCAGAAGCGCTAGAAGCGCTGCGCTCCCTCCCTTCGAATCCCTCTCTCTTCTGCTAGTGCTAATAATACGCTAATTTTAAAACCCGAAATTTTTTAAATGTTTATGTCTCCGTGACATTCCTGGGACCATCCCGAGTCGAACAGTACTTTCCGCTCGCAAATCCGTCCACGGGTTCTCGAGATCTTAGAGATCATACATAGATCAGGATACAGACACAGAGGCCAACTCTACTTTATATATATAGAAGCACACAGCCATGCAATCTCCATAGACAAACATTGGAAGTGGAATAGGCCACACTGAAGAGATCAGTGACTTTCAATCTGGCACCGTCATAGGATGGCACCTTTTCAACAAGTCAGTTCGTCAAATTTCTGCCCTGCTAGAGCTGCCCCGGTCAACTGTAAGTGCTGTTATTGTGAAGTGGAAACGTCTAGGAGCAACGACAGCTCAGCCGCGACGTGGTAGGCTACACAAGCTCACAGAACGGGACCGCCGAATGCTGAAGAGCCTATCGCGTAAAAATAGTCTGTCCTCAGATAGAACACTCACTACCAAGATCCAAACTGCTTCTGGAAGCTACGTCAGCACAACAACTGTTCGTCGGGAGCTTCATGAAATGGGTTTCCATGGCCGAGCAGCTGCACACAAGCCTAGGACCACCATGCGCAATGCCAGGCATCGGCTGGAGTGGTATAAAGCTCACCACCATTGGACTCTGGAGCAGTGGGAACGTGTTCTCTGGAGTGATGAATTACGCTTCACCATCTGGCAATCCGACGGACTAATCTGGGTTTGGCGGATGCCAGGAGAACGCTACCTGACCGAATGCATAGTGCCAATTGTAAAGTTTGGTGGAGGAAGAATAATGGTCTGGGACTGTTTTTCATGGTTTGGGCTAAGCCCCTTAGTTCCAGTGAAGGGAAATCTTGACGCTACAGCATACATTGACATTCTAGATGATTGTGTGCTTCCAACTTTGTGGCAACAGTTTGGGGGATGCCCTTTCCTGTTTCAGCATGACAGTGCCCCCGTGCATAAAGTGAGGTCCATACAGAAATGGGTTGTCAAGATCGGTGTGGAATAACTTGACTGGCCTGCACAGAGCCCTGATCTCAACCCAATCAAACTGCTTTGGGAAGAATTGGAACGCCGACTGCGAGCCAGGCCTAATCGCCCAACATCAGTGCCCGACCTCACTAATGCTCTTGTTGCTGAATGGAAGCAAATCACCGTAGCAATGTTCCAACATCTCGTGGAAAGCTTTCCCAGAAGAGTGGAGGTTGTTATAGCAGCAAAGGGGGGGGGACCAACTCTATATTAATGATTTTAGAATGAGATGTTCGATGTTCGGGTGTCCACATACTTTTGGTCATGTAGTGTATGTTAATGATGGTCATCGGTACCTTCTTTATGATGTCATCATTTGACAGGGACAACGCTTAGTCTGATCAGTTTAAAATGTATTGAGCATGATCTACACAACAATTATATTCGCGAAAATACATTTATGATGTCATCACTCACATGGTCTGGCAGCCATATTGGATCAAAAAAAAAAACCCTTTGTGATGAAATATGTTGTATTGTCTCGAGCTGAGTGGCGAGACTATCCGCGTGAAAGGAATGACCTTGGGGGGGCTTATATAAACTGTGTCCATTCGGTGCTCTAGAGGTGGCATACTGTATCCCTGCACTGTGGACTACCTAGATTTAACAGGTACATTATTTAACAGGTTTAAAGATTTAACAGGTTTAAAGGCTTACTTGCAAGGAACTAGAAAGATATGTATGCTTTGATTGCCTTTATATGGAACTAATAAACTGTATTCTTGTGTTGTAGGATTGGCTTGAGAAATAGTTCAATAAAGCCTCAATTATTGCCAGAGATCTGAGTTTTATTCCACAACAATTTATTGCATTATTTATGACCTTGTAAGGCGATATTTAGTATTTTTTGTTTGCCCCTTCATGCCGAATGCTTGGCAGAAATGTTGGCGCTAGCCTACAAGTGCCCGGATGTCCGATGAAAATTTACGGAAACAACCATAAATGCGTCCGTAAAAAAAGACCTCAATCGATATCTGTCATGTGGAAATTGTAATTTTGAGAATAGTAAACTGAAATAAACATGGTATTAATGTCCATCAAGGAAAACAAGCAAAAAGCTTCCGTAAAATCAAAATTTACATTTAAAAAACCGTAAAAGCATCCATTTAAAAACCCTCAATCGATATCTAGCATTTAAACTTGTAATTTATCTATCTATCTATATTATATTCTCCATAGGTGATTCTGTCTGTGAGTCTGTGAGTCTGTCTTGTGAGTCTGTCCAGGGTGTGGCTATAACCGGTCTGGGAGGGGCTTAAAAAACAAATATCCACCATGTTGTTTACTCGCATAGCTTTGAGGCCTCTTGTGTTAGGCCCGCGGTGTCTTGCTCTTTCTCACAGTTTTATTTCAACTCTATTTCGATATCTCATTTCATTTTTCACAGTCGCTAACATGGTTTTAGACTCGGTTGAAAAAAACTGGAAGGAAATTCAATTAGGTTACCGTTTATAGAACAAAATGCATTTTCGAAGGCCTGTAACATAAAGTCCATTGGGACTCTCTCACGGCTTCATCTCGACTCTAATTCACCATCTGATTTCATTTTTCACAGTCGCTAACATGGTTTTAAACTCAGTTGCAAAAAACGTGAAGGAGATTTGTTGAAAGTTAACGCACAGGCAGGAAATAGCCGATATCGGCACGGTTTATCATACACCGCCCAAATAACACAGACGAGAACTATTCGATGAGAGTTAACGTTTATAGAACAAAATGCATTTTTAATGAGAAGGCCTGTATAATGTAAACTAACTATGGAATACAATGTTTATTAATAACGTTTGGTTTTAATCTATTTTTACTTTGTAAAGCGAAAAGTTTTTGATACATTCAAGTTTAAAAATGAAGTCATCCATGACTGATGTGCATTTTAAGACTGAATCAACACGTCTTGATCATAAATTACTTCTTGAAGAAACAAAGGTACATTTTGATTACAACTCAAGCAAAGGAAACCAGGTAATGCCTGTTTCGTTCGGAGCGATTATACACCGCCCAAAAAAGATGCGTTTCATTTCTCGAGGAAAAAAAATCGTGAAATCTTTAATAATTTTTTTGGGAGTTTTCGCATGAGTTTTCAAGGCTGAATCAATCGTGTTCACATCCAGGGTTAAAGAAAGTCCATTTCAAGTGTGCATGGACATTTCATTCACATATGTAAAATAAATAAATAAACACAGATGGGAAATTAAGTTAAATAAATAAACACAGAAAAAGGTATATTTTCGTTCTTATATTATTAGCTATGTGCACATACACTTTAAAGAAGTTTATTTGAAATCTTCAATTTTAAAAAATGGCATTTTGTATGCTGTAACGAAAATAGCAACTTTGGTTTTCTCGAGACAGAAAGGTGTAATGTAATGTTCTTATACACCGCCCAAAAGACTTTTTCCCAAGGACGTTTCCATTTGAGCTGTATTCTTCATATAGTCGGAATGTTTCATTCTTTACACGTAGTCACAATAAAAAGTTACAATTAGGTACTCTGCATGTGGGGGGAAGGGCGAAGAATCGTTTGTGTCGCCACTTAATAGTGGTAACAATTACGTGTTGTGTTTGTAAATGCTATTTCCAAAATGAATAAAATAATGAGGCAACAAAACGAGACCGCCAATGAACATGAGCACAGACTTGCTGCACAGGATGCTGAGCAACAAAGACATTGGAAGGAAATGTGTGCTCAGCAAACATATACAAGAGCAGCTGTAATGAATCCAGATGAAGTATCGGATAATATTGTTGAAGATCATCATTGTGGGCCGAGTCCGATGATGTCACCATGCGTGTACTGTTCTGCGGAACATTTCACAAATGAATGAACAGGACAAGGTGGCGGATATACACTGTGTTGCTCCAAGAGAAATGTTCAATTACCTCTAATATTTTCCTCACCTGCTCGATTGGAACAACTCCTTTCGTGGTGATTGAATTTTATTCACGTTTTTTTCAACCGAGTCTAAAACCATGTTTGTGACTGTGAAAAATGAAATGAGATATCGAACTAGAGTTGAAATAACACTGTGAGAGAGAGCAAGACACCGTGGGCCTAACAAAAGAGGCCTCAAAGCTATGCGAGTAAACAAAATGGTGGATATTTGTTTTTGAAGCCCTTTCCAGAATGGGTGGAGCTACTCCCTCAATGGAGGAGGCCACACCCCCGGACAGCCTCACAGACAGTATCACCTACGGACAATATTATATAGAATAGTGGGGTCACCCGTGGGAATCCCACGGGCATGGACTGCAAATGATGTAATACTGGCAATTTATCAGATCCACAAATGATGTAATCTGCACAAATTATTTACTTCTGATAATATGTGAATGCAGGTGGATAGGTGGAGAGAAGTAAAGGGAAGAGGGGAGTGGGGAGGAGTTGGAAGGGAGTGAGGGGAGAGGAGTAAAGGGAAGAGAGGAGTGGGGAGGAGTTGGAAGGGAGTGAGGGGAGAGGAGTAAAGGGAAGAGAGGAGTGGGGATGAATTGGAAGGGAGTGAGGATAGAGGAGTAAAGGGAAGAGAGGAGTGGGGAGGAGTTGGAGAGGAGTGAGGGGTGGGGGGAATGGAGTGATTGGGGGGGGGGGGGGATTGGCGTGGAGGGTACAGATGAATGAGGGGAGAGGCCATGAGTGAGGGTTAACATATTATGTAAAGTAAATACATTGTGTAGATTACATAATTTGTGGATCTGATAAATTGCCAGTAATCATTTTGTAATTCTGAATGTGCAGCATCTAAATGAAGATGTCCAAATGTCACATACGTCCATGCCCGTGGGATTCCCACGGGTGCTCCACCAGTATAACTGTAAACTGTAAAATAACAACCTCAATGAAAATTTACGTTAAAAAACTGTAAACGCATCCGTAAAAGAAAAACACCAACTGATATCTCGCAGCAGGTCAGTGGTGGTTGCCTATTGTTATAAAGCATCTATTTATTACGTACCTACCTATGGCTTATTGCTTACAATGTGTACGTATACCCCACTAGTATATATACAAAGCAGAAGCGACAACAACGTTTACACACTTCTTAAAAGCAATTACCCCCTGATGTATGGCCGGTTTATCCACATTTAACTCGTAGAATGTGATAAGTTGACTTCATAAGGAACCTTGGCCAAATCTCCTTACATCTGGGGTGGCTGTTTCAATTCTTTGTTCCTAGAGCTCAGACCAGCCAGACTTTCCCCAATTGTCTTTCAAACCGCAGTCGGGGTGAATGAGGATTTTTAATTGAACCCTAACCTCAAACCCAAAACCCCTCTCTTTCTCCCTGCCTCTTTTTTTTTTTTTTTTTTTTACATGGGTGCACTGACGCTATGACGAAAGCAATCTCAGTAATTTGAGTTGACTGGTATATTTATTTATTTATTTTTCACTGTGCTCTGGGGCTCGCTGCAGGAGCTTTGACATGCATGTCAAGGGCATTAGTAGACATCAATGTACTTTTAACATGAATTGCAAGGACATTGGTGGACAATTCTGATAAACGTGTATGGCTTATGGGATTTGAATCTGGATTCCCTGCATCATAACACTGAGCAAGACAACCCCAAATGGTTTATTTAATTTTTTCGTTCTCTTTTTATTTTTTTACTTCTATTCCCACTGGAAGATCTGCAAGCTGTGAACAAGTTGCCTAATGTCACAGAGGTCCCCAGGGTACATTGTGCTGTCATAGGTAAATGTAGAGGTGACATCAATAAATGTTTATTTTATACTGAATTTAATTACTTGTGTATTACTTGGAAGAGCGGATTGGATTATTCAACACCAAAGGAGAATTGAAATGGTATTGACATATTCGTACTTGTGTCGTAAAATGGAATTATCAAAGTCTCTGGATTGTAAAAGGCAACCTGTTTCATCCCACCACTGTCCTTTTGAAAAACGCATTCATGGCCTTTGGAAATATTAATCAGGATGAGAGAAGGGAAATGAAGGATGATGGCGGTGGCACGAATGCATAAAATATGAAGTTATTATTGTAAATATCCTTGTATAACCAACCCATGTGTTCATTATTTGTACAGTTTTTTTTTTTAATCACTCCATTTACAATGCCGTGAATATATTTGCTGCGCAAAGGTCTGTCCGTTGTGTTCCATAATGAGGGTTCGTAATTGTATTCATGCGTAGGGCTCGAGTAATTACTGAGCAGCCCCTGAGCCTATGATTGGGAGAGCTAGCTAGGCCAGAGGGCGGAAGAAGGAAAAAAAAAAAAAAAGGGGGGGGGGCAGCTGCCTGGCCTGGCGAGCTCTTACCCAGGCCTTTTGATTTGTGGGACTTGTCTGTCAGCTTAGTGGAAGTCTGACCTTCCTCAGAGCGGTTTAAGAGGAATCTGCGAGGGGAATCAATACCATGTCGGAGGCAGCGGGGTTAAACCCCTCCAAAAAACACAATCAGCCGTGGCATGTAACGAGCTAAGCAGGATCCCAGCACTTTCTTTATAAGTACATAAGGTATTGTCGGAGTCCTTTGTGAAATTGGCCACCATCTTTAGTTTCCTTGATTTTGTTATTTTCTTTTTTGCGATGTTAACTATTTTTTTTTCTTCTTCTGATTTTTGTTATTTATCTCGTTTTGTTTTGCTTTTTCTTTCCTCGAAGGAAAATAAATGGCCGATTTACAAAGATGGCGTTAATGATGCTGCCTGACCAGCACTATCCTTGTGTCACTACGGTCGGGTCCATATCACCAGGGAGGATGAAAGGAGAAAGCCAGGAAAAGGGAGTTTCAGCATGTCACTAATTGAAAATAATTGTTCGCACTGCACACGAGGCACGAGATAAAAAAGCCTTTAATTACAAGGTGTGGTATCAAAGGAGCTCAACCGAAATAGGACAACAACTCCAATGCAAGAGCCCAGGCTCTTCTGATGGTGGCAAATTTGAGCCTAAAATGGGAACAAATTTTCCAGTGCTCCATCACTTCGGAAGCGTCCACCTCTTCTTTGCGGAAACCTTGGCCGTTTCAGACTCCATTGTAAGAGAAAATGCCCTTACGATTGGGGTTCTCAACGAATTCACCAATGAACGCCACGTTTGCTGAGCTCCATATGTTACTGGGCCATTTTTAAAATTTATTTATTATTATATACAAGATCGAGGCTCGTGAAAGAGCTAACATTAATTACACAAAAAATCAAACAGACACATAAAACATATAATAAGGGGAGCGGTAGACAAGATGGGGAGAGAGGGGGAAGCGCACAAACACAACATTTGAGAGCAGGGTCATCAGGAGATCTGTGGGAGGGAGAGGGCTTGGGGGGAGGATGCGTGGGAAGGGGGGGGGGGGGGGAGGAGGGAGGGGAGAAGTATAAAACACATGGACACTGAAAGGACTTCCAGGAAATAAGTTGGTATTTCAAAAAAGTGGATCTGGGGTGAATTACAGTATTTGCACGCCCGGTGAACAGTATTCGCACAATATAAGCCGGACATACCTGGCTACACGATACTGCATGCTGTGTATCATAGCAAAGTGGTACAAACTCGTTATCAAACTTTTCATAGCACTTTGACAAATATCTACCAAGACCCTTTAATTTGAAAATTCATGCAAATTATTTAGCTTCAAAAATTGTTAAATATTAGCAAAAAGCATGTCAAAAAATGACAGGTTGGAACAGTTTATTCGACGCTACCTTAGTCAATGACATCCTGCGGGAGGAGGGTTTCTGTTAAACACTATGGGCCGAACTTAAGAAAGGCGTTTAAGAGTTAGACGCGTGTAAAATCACTAATCATGTGATGATCACCCGTTCAAAGTTCATCTCCAATCGCCGAAGAGTGTTTATCTAATGGGTGATTAAAACCGAATCACAAGCGTTTAAATAACAGAGACTTTTACAAGTCGGCGAGGACATGTTTAAGGCCTTGAAGCAAGAATTACGCAAAAATGGTACAGCTAGAACTACAACTGTGATCTCATATACTTCCTGGCAGTGTAAGTTAACTATAGAATAACTACAAGGGTGTGGAAGGAGTGGCAAAATGTTACCAGTTCTGCATACATAACTAGAACGGCACTCAGTAGAGAGCATACCTCCGCCTGGTGAACAGTATACGTTTTGTATCTCAGAGTAGACCAGAAAATCACAATACAGAATCACATTTAATCAAAATTAATCACAGGAATCACCATAGGTCCAGTCGTTCATACTCTGATCTACCCCACGTTTTTGGCCATATCACTCAATGGTGAAGAATCACTTAAAAATTCTACTGTATCCGGATCCGGATCTTCACTAAAATTGAATCCATTCTTCCTTGTCACACACACAACCTGTCCAACAAGTTTCGTCCAAATCTATCCATAACTTTTTGAGATATCTTGCTATGTATCGTTTTTGTCCCTATCTCCCAATGGTGAAGAATCACTTAAGAAATTATAGAATTCTCATATCCGAAACCATATTCAGATCTTCATCAATATCGAATTGATTCATCCTTGTCAGACACTCAACCGGTCCACCAAGTTTCGGCCAAATCCGTCCACAACTTTTTGAGATATCCTGCTAAGTATCGTTTTTGGCCCTATCTCCCAATGGTGAAGAATCACTTTAAAAATTCCAGTAGCCGGATCCGAATCCGGATCTTCTCCAAAATCGAATCATTTCGTCCTTGTCACATACGCTACATCTCTGGCAAATTTTGTCCGAATCCGTCCACAATTTTTTGAGATATTTTGTTCACAAACGGCCAGACAGGGGTGAAAACATACCCTCCTTAATAGATATTCAATATTTAATTTCATACTGTGTATACAACCCAAGCATAAAACATGGTAGATGTTAATCAATAACTATCATCAATCACTTCAATCCAGATTACCGGAGTGTCATACATGTGGGAACCATGTAGACATTCACAGATTGTCTTTTCCGTGATCAATTGTTGGATGGATGGATGGATGAGTCAAAAGAGGATTGGATGAGTGGAAGGTGGGATGGATGGATCTCTCAAAGGAATCATTTTTTCGGCTGCTGAATCGAATGTCAGGTGACATGGATCAACCTGCGATGACGAGCAATGCGCTGAATCCCCCACAACAATTTTCCGTGGAGCTTTGATTCTATGCAAGTGCATCATTTCAATTGGATTTTGGAGATATGGGCGGGGTTTCACAGGCTAATCGCTTGTTCATACGCAGGACAACTAAACAGGTGTTAATCTCCTTTTGTAAATTGCTATTTAAACGGGTAGTTAGCTGTGCTCCTACGAAGATGTTTTTGTCAGCGGTTTAAGGGTTAGGCGTTTAAGGGTTAGGCATTTAAGGGTTAGGCGTTTAAGGGTTAGGCGTTTAAGGGTTTGGCTTTTAAGGGTAGGCATTTAAGGGTTAGGCCTTTAAGGGTTAGGCATTGAGGGTTAGGCATTTAAGGGTTAGGTGTTTAAGGGTTAGAAGTTGAGGGTTAGGCATTTGAGGGTTAGGCGTTTGAGGGTTAGGTGTTTAAGGGTTTGGCTTTTAAGGGTAGGCATTTAAGGGTTAGGCGTTTAAGGGTTCGGTGGTTAAAGGTTAGGCGTTTTAAGGTTAGATGTTTAAGTGTTAGGCATTGAAGGGTTAGGCGTTTAAGGGTTAGGCATTTAAGGGTTAGGCGTTTAAGGGTTAGGCGTTTAAGGGTTAGGCGTTTAAGGGTTAGGCGTTTAAGGGTTAGGCTTTTAAGGGTGAGGCATTTGAGGGTTAGGCGTTTAAGGGTTAGGTGTTTAAGGGTTAGGCGTTTAAGGGTTAGGCATGTGTTCTCAAGACGCTCTTTCATATATTCGGCCCATGATGTCTGGTTCATCGGCCGCACCTTTGAATTTGAGAGATCTGTCAGTCTGGAGCAGAGACCTCAGACGTTTGAGGGACACCGATTTATGGACAAGGGAAGTGGAGCTGCTGCCTATTAATGAGGAAAAGAGCAAGGAGAGTAAAGCTGCAGTATAATTTCTGAAAGGACTGGAGAGGAGCAAGACAGGAGCAGGCCATCGGTTTCATGTTCCGATGTGGAGGCCTAAGAAACTATATTTTATTTTATTGTTTTATGTAATATATAATTTTTATTTGTGTGTAAATATATTGTTACGGATCTCGGTTTTGGCACTCTCCTTACCGAGGGGGGTTTAATCCCCTCGTCTTTTAAGCTGGCCGTCCGAGTCCTGGAACTATCTCGCTCCTTTGCGGGATGAGATTGGCCAGGGTGATTGGTCAAGGATTTCCCAAATACCTTCACCAATCTCTCCGCAAAGCAGGGAAATGAGTCACCGCTCGAACTGCGGATGTGATGGTAGATTGCCGAGCGGTTTAGCAACCCGCAGCTTGAGCCGTTAACAAAGGACTAAACCCGACTATAAGGCGTTTGGCCAAAATCGCGCCACAGGTACTCAATGGGAAGAAGGGAATAAAGCGATCGGGGGAAAGAAGAAGCCAAAGTAAGGAATAACAGATATTTATTAATTATGTACACGAAAACCCAAGGAAGAGGAAACGAAAGAAGGGCATTTACAAGGAGGAAAAAGCAGATACACAGGGCAAGCCTTAAAACAGTCTTAATTATTAAACCTCAGACAACAAAAAGGACAGATGACATAACAGACTTACACGACAAGGGAATAGCAGGCAGGAATGGCTGGAAGAAGGTTCAGAGGAAAAGCACAGCGAGGAGGTCCACTTCAAATCCACACTCCGAGCTGGAAAACGAGCAGCCGGCGGCAGCCCCACGCATACGGTTTCAGCGGCGAAAACCCGGCAGGCAGCGCGGTTTATGTTGCCGCTGTCTTGGCGACCCGAGCGCACTGACTCTTGCACCCCAACGGTGCTCATGCTCAAAAAGCTGCTCGGTGCTCCTCTCTCTCTCTCCTCTCTCGGTTCTTCCTCCTCGGTCATCTCCGTAAGCAGTCCCTCTCCTTGCCTTTTTTCGGGCTTCGCCGAATCAAGCCGCGGTTCCTCGGGCTACGCCCATATTGGAGCTCACCGCAGCCCTGGTTGGCTGGTTAGGGCTTACCGGCCACGCCCCAGGCGGGTTGATGACAGGGCCACGCCTCTTCCTCGGCGTTCCGCCCCCTTTTTCCTGTCCTTGGCCTCGTGCGCAATGGAGTTCTGGCTTGATGGTAAAATAACCCTTACTGCCATTGAGGATAAAAAACCATTCGTACTGGTGTTGAAGAGCTTGGGGCCTATTCTTATTTCGTTGATGCAACATAGATTCAACTATTGGAAACACAGCCTTACCTGAAACACATATTACTGAAATAACTATAGAGAGTCCTATGGTGGCCTACGTGTGGCGATGTGGACTAACTAGGGGACGACCTTTGACGTTAACAAGAAATGGAGGTATTTACACAGAATTATTTACGAAGGGTATATTTACAACAATTTACTAAGTGCAGGGTTCTCAAAACCCCAACAATATCTTGTATTTACTTTCCTTTACTATTTAGTATTATTCATCATTAAATAAGACTTTACATATGGAGTATTGGAGTGCTAGAACGTATATCTCCTGAATTTTCGTTCATTATTTTGGGAATTAGCTGATCGGTTTAAGTCGTACCAATTTCAGCTGCATTTTCCAGGAACGTAAACGGATCATTCCCAGTAATAATATCTACAGAATAAATAATGGCTGCGAGGATAGCCTATAGGTATGCACACCTGTCAATGCACCATCTACCATAGGTTTGAATTATAGCTCAGATATAAACTGTCATGGTGGTGTTTAATAGGCAGGTCGAGGTATCCATCTATTGGATGGACGTTAAACCAGAGGACCTGTCTGCCAGCTCTGGTCATAGGTGGCCATTAAAGAATCCCAAGGTATGCTTCACAAAGAGTATGTGAGCTATTCCTGGCATCCTGAACAATTTACAAACTCCTGCCTTGACAACCACTGAGAAGGCAATGGCAAACCACCCAGTGTAATCTCTGCCATGAGGCTGCTTTGGCATCTGCCCTCAGGTGGACTATCGGAATTCAATTTTATATATCTGTATGTATATAACAGAGATGACTGTCCGTTCGTGGTTACCCTGATTGGCTGGTGTGAGGCTAGGTGCAATATGATTGGCTACTGGAAAGTTGAATAATGTATCGTATAGGTTTATTAAAATCTGATATTCGAATTCTGATATAGCTTCAGAACCCGAATTCTGACCTCATGGCCTCAATAATTATGTTGAAATGTATAGTGAAATTCGACCAAAATTAGAGAAAAATTTGATTTTAAAAATTAAACAACAAAACTAAAACAATGCAACTGTGTCGCCAATATGCCTCCACAGTCCGCATAGTCCCACAATACAATGGGTAGATGCCATCACTCTGCATATGTATGGGTAGTGGATGACATTTGTGACGTTTCGTGTTGGTCGGATAAGGTTCGTTTTTCTATCCAATATGGCTGCCAAACCACGTGACCTATGACATCGTCATTTTCAAATTATATGCAACAGTGCTGTTAGATGATATTTGTAAAATTT
The DNA here is from genome assembly GCF_964187855.1 of Myxine glutinosa. Lineage (NCBI taxonomy): Eukaryota > Metazoa > Chordata > Myxini > Myxiniformes > Myxinidae > Myxine > Myxine glutinosa. The sequence continues at coordinate 20,350,263 of NC_136262.1, forward strand.
TGCATCGATAGGGTGAGCGGTTTCAGAGATATAATTCTTTAATATTTTCCTTCAATCCAAAATGGCTGCCAAACCATATGACCTATGATGTCATAAATTTAAAATTTCAATATAAATGGGTCATAGATCATGTGCATGCAATTTCAGATTTTTATGACAAGGAATTTGATTAAAACATTTTTGGCTGGTATACCACTTCACCTATGATCTCATCATTAACATGCTTTTATTCCCCATTGGCATTACCTGACAATTTGTCTTTCAGCGGTTTCCAAGTTTTCCGAGAAAGTTTCAAATTTTTCCATTCAGCGGTTTCCGAGAAATATATATTTAATTATTTGCTCTTAATCCAAGATGGCTGCCATACCACGTTACTCATGACGTCACACTTATCATAAAAACATTCTGCATGGGTGTCACTCCTACCCTGAAAGTTTTGTCTCAATCTGACATGTGGTTGCTGAGAAAAACGAGGTTTAGCCCGGACGGATGGACGGACGGACGGACGGACGGACAACCCGAAAACATAATGCCTCCGACAAAGTCGCCGGAGGCAAAATAAAAGGCTCCAAAATTCATTCTTTCACTTTTTTTAAGGTAATTATTGTTTGTCTGATTTAATTTTACACTGTCCAGGGACATCGGTTGCGATCTTTTTTAATTCGGATTTTACTTTATGATACATTTTTAACGTACAGTAATCCATACAACATGGAAACACAGTTTATTTATGAACAATGCATTAAGGTACGACCTCGGCAGACAGGTTGACCTCCGAGGTACGCACAATCACCTCTAAGCTGTCTAGCCTGGGTTTGAATCCCAACCAACTATAGAAACGGTTTCACAGACGATGTAAATCATCAATGTGTGCCGTCTCTCCGATGGACGTTAAACTGGGTGTCCCATCTACCGACATTAGTTGGTGGACGTTAAAGATCCCCACGGTGTTCTTCATGAAGCGTGGGTGAGCTATCGCCGGCACCCTGAACAAATTACAAATTGCTGCCCGAGCTACTGCTGGGAAGGCAATGGCAAACCACCCAGTGAGTATAACCCTTGCTCAGGAACCTGCTATGGTGGCACAGATGCTCAGTGTATGGTACATCAGATATCAAATATAAGTAACAACTGAATGAAATGCGAAAGCGAAAAAAAAAAGGAAAGGAAATTAAAGCCATTTAAAAAGGATAGAGCACAGACATGTAGAGAGGAGAGGGGGTGGGGAAGACAGAAGAGTGGGGAGAGAGGGAGTGGGGGAGACATTGGAGTGAGGGAGACAGGAGAATGGGAAGAGAGTGGGGGAGGGAGAAGAGTGATGGAAGGAGTGGGGGAGACAGGGGGGTTGAGGAGAGTGGTGGAGAGAGGTGAGTTGGGAAGGGATATGGGAGTGTGGGAGACAGGGGAGGGACAGGGTAATGTGGGAGAGAGAGGGGAGGAGGAGAAGGGGATGGAGAGAGGAGGGAGGGGGTACTTTTGCTAGCTTTTACCATCACTTGGAACGGGTACTCTTCCTAGTATGGATATATAACGAGTGACAAAGATATGTTAAAAAAGATCTAACGGATGCAATCAGGCCAGCTCACTGCAACAAAACCGATCACATCTGAAGCAACAAAATCTTCCACGTGAATGACATTTTAACATTGTGGAAAAATGACATTTACACATTTATATTGCTTTGTTTCATGTATTTTAATGCAATACAGTGTCACAGCAATCTGATTAATATGAAACCACCCAAAAAGGACAATGATGACAAGACACAGGATGTATGTATATAAATATATATATATATATATATATATATATATATATATATATATATATATATATATATATATATATATATATATATATATATATATCAGTCACTATGCGACCTTCATATCATCAGTGGAGAACCGCCAGCAAGGTGTCCCATACAGCTGCTGCTGCACCTTGCTGGGAGCGATAAGCACCGCCTGCCACGCGGCAACGTTATCTCCGGTATCCACTGATCATATGGAGTCGACCTGGTTGCGGTTGGGAGTTACTAATAATGTATTATTAGTATTGCGACCGTCGCAACGGTCGACAATACGGTGCGCAACGGTGCGCAACGGTGCGTCGCAACGGTGCGCAACGGTGCGCAACGACGGTGCGTCGCAACGGTCGTCGCAACGGTGCGCAACGTCGCAACGGTCGAGTAAAGTCGACAATATTGCGAATATTATTATTAGTATTGTGATTATTAGTATTATTAGTATTACTAATAATAATGTATTGCGACCAGGTCGACTCCATATGATCAGTGGATACCGGAGATAACGTTGCCGCGTGGCAGGATTCAAATATATATGTATGTATGTATGTATGTATATATATATATATATATATATATATATATATATATATATATATATATATACATATATATATATATATATATATATATATATATATATATATATATATATATATATATATATATATTGTTACGGATCTCAGACGTCGGCTCTCCCCTTATCAAGGGGGGGTTAATCCCCTTGTCTTGTTATCTGGCCGACCCGAGTCCTGGGGGTTATAACGTTCCTTCCGGTCGGTGGTAAGTAGGGTTGTTGGTCGAGTCTTAGTCCAATTACCTAAGTACTACCACCGGCCGTAAAGCAAGGAGATAACTCCCGCTCGAACCACGGATATGATGGAAAATGCCGAGCGGATAGCAATCCGTGATCCGAGCTATTAACAAAGTGACTAAACCCGATTCTGAGCGGTTCCTAATCGTGCCACATTTAGCCAATTAGAGAAAAGACGCATGCGATCGGATCAGAGGAAACCAAGAAAGAACAATGCAATTTATTACACATGTACAGAAGGAAGAGGAAACGAAAGAATGTACAGGATAGGAAGAAGAAGAAGCAGAACACAGGGCAGTCTTAAAACAGTCTTATCCTTAATACCCAGGACAAACATACACACTCACACGGGGATTGTAGATGGTTGATGGAACAGGTAGTGGGTCCGGCGATGGGCTCCAGGCTCTGGTCCAGCGAGCGAAACCCGGCAGGCAGCTCCGCGTGTAGTTGAGCGCAACCGGACAGTTTTATATAGTGGGGGGATGGTGGTGTCCTGCGTACGTAATATGTGCACACTTGTGCCAAACGCCCTCTCTCCAAAGTCCTCCTTTGATAAAGGTGTGCTCTTCCAATTGTCCAATGCAACGCGTGTTTCCCAGCGAGTCCTTAACAAGCACTGCCGTATCTCTCCTTCAAGCCAATGCAATGCGCTCGCTGGCAAGTTCTTTGATCAGCGCACTCTCCCGACCAAGTCCGAGTTCTGCGCACCAATCCTTCTCCGCGTAAGTCCTGTGAAAGGGCTTTGCATTCACGCTTATATATCTCGACCAGCAAAACGCTCCGCGAGCCCAAAAGCCACGCCACGATGTCACCTCAGCCCTGGTTGGCTGGTGAGGGCTTACCGGCTCCGCCTTTGACGGTGAGTTGACGTGGCCACACCTTCTTCTTGGCGTTCCGCCCCCTTTTACCGGGCCTCACCGCGTGGCTTATGGCGGCATTTGAGCGAGCTCCAGCTCAAGGCAGTGAACGCTGCTAACAAAGGCGCGTAACAAATTGGGAAAGCCATAGGGCAGACTGGAGGGCGCGTAATGGCGTCGCTTGGAGAGGGAGGTTGCAAACTGAATGGAACGGGGCCTACTTCTTATTTGATTGACACAACGCAGATTCAACTATTGGAAACACGGCCTTATCTAAAACACATACTAATGAAATAACTGTAATCCTATGGTGACCTACGTGTTGCTGTGGCCTATCTAGGGGTGCTACCGTTAACCTTTAATGATGTTGAATTTATTTACACAAGTGTGGGTTCTAAAACCGCAACAATATATATATATATATATATATATATATATATATATATATATATATATATATATATATATATATATATATATATATATACCCTCGGATCCCGCTATTTGTGGGGGATACATTCCTGGAAAATCCACGAATAGCGAAACCTGCGCATAGCAGGGCATTGTTTCAATGGAAAAAGAGGGGAAAGGTTCCCGAGTCATGAAAATCCGTGAATAGGGAGGCAAAATCCACGAATGTTGACGATAATCCGCGAAGGTTTTATAAATACCGTATGTGAAGGTAACACTTCGGGGAATTTTTTTTTTGCACCCCTGAAAAACCGCGAATTCACAGAACACGGCCATGAATAGGAAAAAAAACCCCGCAAATTCGCGGAACACTTTTCCGTGAATAGAGAAACCGGTCGCATTTTATCACCAGCGAATACGCACGACGAACCCATATATATCATATACTGTATATACGAATGCTTGTGTGCGTGTGTGTGTGTGTGTGTATGTCTGCATGTGTTTGTGCATGTGTGTGTGTGTGTGTGTGTGTGTGTGTGTGTGTGTGTGTGTGTGTGTGTGTGTTCGTACCTGAGTGTTCTTATTTCAAATGATACATTTTATTAGAACAGTCACTTTTGTGGAAATAATAATAATGTAATTATTAACCATATTTGTGTTTTTTCTAAGAAGCAATCATAAACCATTTCTAACTCATACAGACAGATGAATTGACGTGCTTTCTGCTCTAAAGTCACCCGAGCTGATAAGAAGATATTTGTCCTTTTGGGGAATTCAATATTATCAGTTGGCTGTGAAACATTACTTATTTTTCTGCTGTTTGGGAAGCCTTTGGGCTGGTGGTATCTATGTGTCAGTGAGGTTAACCTAAAGTAGTTAGAGTATGAGAGGGTATGCTGTGCAGACATTACAAGAAGGGCAGAGACAGGTCACTGGTCCTCCAATAAGACCAATCTTTCCTGCCAATCCCAAATCCCTGTGTGGAACCATATCCCACTTTCTCTCTGAAAGAGCTCACCGTCATTCGAGCATGTCATCATGATTCATAATTTAATATGTCATATGTTGGATTTCATGTGTATAGTGTAGTAGACCCTAGAAGCTTGTGAAATTTATCTTTCCAAAATATGTGAGTTTCAGGGTGCAGATTGATAAAATTGGAATTCATTAAATGAATCAAAATGGGGGTAGATTGAAGAGGAAAAGTAAGGTGGTAATATTAGTGGGTAATGAGGGGATTACGAGTTAGTAGGAGATAAGTTGTCATTAGCGAATGCATATATTGCATGAGGGTTCAACTGTAGAAATTGTCCCACCTGTTGCATCATTAGTGAGGTGGGGCTTTCATGTGGTTGTGTGTACATTAGGGCAAGGATTTGTAATTTGGACAGGGTATATCGGCAATACAACACTTAATCTTCATAAAAAACCACCATGATATCTTTAACATCAACAAGGTAATCTAAGAAGTTGGCCTGGCCAGCTGTACCGCGACAGGTTGCTAAGCAACCACAGACGTCATCTGAAGCGCTTAATTTAAGTAGGGTCCAGCGTCCAAATCCCACTTTACCTTCCCAGCAAATTAAACACTCCAGGTGGGAAACTGTGCTTCCAACGCACCACCGTGATCAATATCCTACGAGCATTACCATAGGTGGATGCATTGGCTACTGGCTACCCATAACGGAGCAGCGGAGGAGAACTCCCTGTTTTGCAACACACTATGTTTAAGCAATATAATCTGACAACCGGACAGTTTGGAAACGGTTGTTATTATCCAAAGGGCACGTTGTTATTATCCGCATGTACAGTACAAAGAAAACCTTGTTCTAAGCAGATAAACCCCTTACTCAGTCAACTTATCACAGATACATGGGCGCCACTTTCATTCCGGGAAACAGGAGAGAAGTAAGAAGATCGACAGATGATTGAAGAATATGAGGGGTATTTGCATCCCCTCGCTCACCCACATGTGAACTGGCTGGTCCATGTGTGTCCAAATGAGGAGGTGTGTGATGCGTGTGGTTTGAGAGATGCCGAAGGTGAACGTGCGTCGTGCGGGTGCTAGATTAGGGGCATGAGATATGAAAGGCAGTCAGCCCTGAAAAGGACGGTTGGAACTTTTGTTGATTGCTCTCTATATCCAAAGGAAACGAGGTAGAAGTAGAGTTAGTAAGACGAAAGTTTGTGTGAGTCAGTAGTTTTCACAACTATGCTTGAAGCTCTTGCTGGATAGACCGTTCTGCCTCGGGCTGGTTTCTGTTCACTCTAGTTTGCCCTACAGGCATCAGCGTTCTTTCCAAGCACCAGCTTTCTGTTCAGGCTTCAGCTTCCTCAGCCTTCCAGCTACTAGATGCGGAACGCTTCTGAACTCCAGCTCAGACCTTTATAGCTGCAAATGTCCTTCCACCAGGCCCGCTTGTCTCTTGATTCAATCACTCCTATTGGTCAGCCAAGTGATCTGCCAAAGTCCATTGGTCGCCTTTAAGGCAGTACAGCAGTTGGTGTGGGGAGAGGGGGGGGAATGGGGGGTGGTCCAGTGGCATATCGGCAAGCACTTGGTCCTGTGCTGATGCATTTCTTCTTGTGACACTGTTCTGTTGCTGATGGGGCATTCCCCTTGTGGTCAAGCATCCTTTAGTTGCTGCTTCAGTTCCGATGTTCAGCCCCACTCGGATTATCTGGGCCACTGTGCCTGTTCAGCCTTCAATGGTGAATGCAGGCTTTCATGCGTGGAGTGGTTTGATTTGTGGTGTGGTGTTGTACAAAGTGTGTTGTAAAGTGTGTTTGGATGTGTGGTTGAGATGGAGGGAGAAAGAACGAGAGAGAGCAAGAGAGATAGGCAGATAAAGAGATAGAAAACAATGACAATGGGGGGATGCAACTACCAACACAATGCGTTTTCCCTTCCCATACTGAATGTTGGATTCCCAGGTTAGCTACTGTACAGTGTACATAATATCCTACTAAATATCTATATTCAGGTTTTTATGTGTTTTGGTATGTGCTACCCCAGGGGTCTCCAAAATGCATAACAATATATATTGTTGCGGATTCGGGGGTCGGCTCTCCCCTTATCAAGGGGGGGGGGGGGTTAATCCCTTTGTCTTTTAAGCTGGCCGTCCTCCAATCCTGGAAGCTATGACGCTCCTTCTGGTCGGAATCAGCTTGGGTGATTGGTCAATGAAGTCCCAAATACCTACTTACTAACCCGACCGTAAAGCAGGGAAATAACTCCCGCTCGAACCATGGATAAGACGGAAATTGCCGAGCGGTTAGCAATCCGCGGCCCGAGCCATTATCAAAGACTAACCCGATCCTGAGCGGTTTCCAAATCGTGCCACAGGTACTCAATTGAAAGAAAGGACGGAGGCGATTGGATAATAGGAAACCAGAGTGTAGGAAGAACAAATAAGGGTTTATATATTATGTACAAAAACCCAAAGAGGAAACGAAAGGAAGATACAGGAGGAAGAAGAAACAAAAGGACACACGGCAGGCTTACCTATACAGTCTTAACTTATTACGACCCCAGGACAAACAGACAGACTCACACGGAATTGTAGTGGTAGGGGAGGAAGGTCCAGGCAGATGGTCAGGCGATGGGATCCGGCTCCGGTCCACTCCAGTCCAGGCTCCGGTTCCGCGGGCGAAACCCGGCAGGCAGCTTCGCGCGTATCGTCGGACGCGAGTGGACCTAACGTATCTCGGGGTTACATATATCGGGGGGACTGGGATGCGGCGTATGTAATACGTAGCTCGTGCCAGCTCTCTCTCTCTCTCTCTCTCCCGATCAATGGCTCGTATCACAGGCAGTTCGTGCAATCAGCATCTCAGCGCAGTCCTTTGAAACAAGCGCGCCTCCCGATCAATACGTTCATCAAGCGCCTTTCCCAACGAGTCCGTTACAATCGATCGTCCCCTGCGCAGTCCTTTGAAACAAACACGCCTCCCGATCAATAAGTTCATAAAGCGCCTTTCCCAACGAGTCTGAGAAAGGGCTTTTCGCGCGCGCTTATATAATGCGCTTGGAGATCAATGCGCGCACTTCGAAACCACACCCGCCAGTGAGCTCACCTCAGCCCTGGTTGGTCGGCGAGGGCTCACCGGCTCCACCCTTGACGGCGAGTTGACAGGGCCATGCCTCATTCCCGGCGCTCCGCCCCCTTCTTCCTCGAGCTTGACCGCGTGGTTAATGGCGTTTGTTTGAGCAAACTTCAGCTCAACGCAGCGAACGCTGCTGTCAAGCGAAGGCGCGTTATAGAATTGGGAGAGAGAGGTTGAAAGGAAGCGAATGGGGCCTATCTTATTTGATTAATGCAACGCAGATTCAACTATTGGGAACACGGCCTTATCTGACACATAATAAGGAAATAACTAAAGTTCCTATGGTGTCCTACGTGTTGCATATGAACTAACTATGGGTGCGACCATTAACCTTTTAAATGATGGAATATTATTTACAAGTATTTACAAAGTGAGGGTTCTAAAAACCGCAACAATATGTATATATATATATATATATATATATATATATATATATATATATATATATATATATATATATATATATATATATACATATATATATATATATATATGTATATTGTTGCGGTTTTGAGTTTTGGTAACAGTTTGTATAATAAAGGTTAAATTTCCCCCTCATAGTTAGTCACACAAGCAACATGTAGCCTCGGGATAGTGTAGTTATCTCTTAGCATTTGTGAGCTTAGTCCTTTTCCTATGTTAGTTCTGCGTTGAGTAGAGTAAGGAGAATAGGTCCTACTCCTACTTTCATTGACTATCCCGCCTCCCTAGCCTCATGCCTCTTTGTGCCGCCTTTGGTTCATTTTGGCGCGAATTAACACGAGGCAGGCCTAGGAGGGTCGGGGCGGGACCGAATGAGGGCGGCAGAGGAGCTGACGGTAAGCGCGAGCCGCCAATCAGGGCTCATAGGGTATGGCCGCAGCACTGCATCACAGGGCGTGGTCGGAAGGGTCGAGAAGGTTCGAGAAGGTTCGGGACGTATCAATATAAGCGGTTGCGCAAAGCCCCCAGGAGGACTGACGAGAGGAATCGCGCACGGTGAGCAGTTGAGTTCAAGGACTGATGAGGAGGACTCGCGAGCAGAGGAGAGTGCGGTGAGCAGAGGAGTTCAAGCAGCAATCGAGGTACGAGGACTGAGTTGGCAATGAGTGGAGGAAGATGCGCATGAACCAGGATACGCGCTCATATGAAAGTGACGCTCGGTTGAGCTTGAAGCCGAGCCGCGTATAGTGCATTGAGTTCCGCGAGTGATAACGTGCTGTGCAACCGCCAGCCACGCTGAGAGACACGTATTTTCCTTCCTACCTCATCGGCTGCCTTTTGTTCGGGAGACGCGCTACGAGGATCCTTCCACCGCCTGCTTGCCTTCTTCGAGGGACGTACTGGGACAGTGGAGAGCCGGACGGGGCCGTTCCTGGATGACCACGTTGGCGTGTTTGGCCTGCACATCATCCTGCCTGCAATTCCCTCTGTGAGTGTGACTGGCCCGAGTCTTGGAGTTAAGAATAAGACTGTTTAAGTGCTACTCTGTGTCTCTGCATCTACCGATCATTGTACATACGTGTGGGAATAATAATTAAACCTGTGTTCTTCCTTCCATTCGATCGTTCCTGTGTTTTCCTCATTGGCTAAGCTTGGTACGAGTAGAATCGCTCGGATCGGGTTCCACTACTAGAAAACTGCATGGACCACGTGGTACTCAATCTGCTCGGTGTACCCAAATCACACGTGGCTCGTGTGAGGCTTGCTTGCCCGCTTCCGTGGCGGCGCAGGGATTTAGGTATGAGCGAGACTTGGTCCCAAAACCATACCTTGCATTTGCCCGGAAGAGGCGTTTCAAGTCTCTCGGTTCCGCCAAGCCCAGAAAGAACAAGGGGCTTAATCCCCCCTTGGTAAGGGTAAGAAGGGCGGTGGAGAACCGTAACAATATATATATATTGTTGCGGATCTCCCGAAGCCCGTTCCCGTTACAAAGGGGGGATTAAACCCCTTTTTCCCCCTGGGTCTTCATGTCCACGAGACCGAATCCCCACTTCCGGAGCAAGCGTGAAAAAGGGTATCGGGTCAACGTCGCACGTACCTTTAACCCACGCTGCCACAAAAGCGGGGACCGAAACTCGCACAAGCCACACTTAATCGAGTACGTCCGAGCGGTATGCATATCACGTGACGCGTGCTGTTACTTTTATGGAACCCGATTCGAGCGGGTCTAGTCGTACCATGCGAGGCCAATCAATGGAAGGGACAGGAACGGTCAAATAAGAGGAATAACACAATTTATTATTATTTGCAATGATTCGCAGAAGGAAAGGGGACACAGAGCAGAAGCTTAATCAATCTTAACTTATCCCCAGACACAGGGCCCACTCACGCACACGGGGAGAAGAAGAGAAGAAGTCCGCGCGCCAAGTGCGCTTTGCCGTCGGCCGCTTCGGGGCAGCTCGCCCGGCGTGGCTCTCTGGTGGTCACGGCATGTATGCAGGAGAAGGCAGGCAGGAGGAGATCGCGTGTCTGTGGCCCGTCACGGGTCGTCTTCTCGAGTGCGCAATTAATACAGCGCAGAGCGCAGGGCACGGGGCACGGCGCAAGTTCGTGTACAATCTCGATAACCCGCAATTCAATGCACTCGTTCTGCGGCGTGTTCTCGTGCGTTCTCAAGCTCAACTCAACTCCACTCACTCTCACCCTGTGAGACTCCGACTCAACTGAACTGACGCGCAACTCATCTGAGGTGGGGGGCTCGGACCAGGGTTTTATGGCTCCGCCCCGGCCTTACTCGAATGTTCCAAACCCCACCTCTCTTCGTCGTGGTTAGCCACTCCCCTCGAGCCCTGATTGGTGGCTCGTTGCTTACCGGTCACTCCCTCCTGCAGCACCTCCCTTCGGCCTCGCCAGACTTGTTCAGGCCTGCCACGTGGCATGCTATCGCCAAAAGACCGCCCTACTCACGGGTCTGCTCAACGCAAAACTAACACAGGAAAGGACTATGCTTACATTCACTATGAAATAACTGAACTATCGCGAGGCTTCATGTTGTGGTGCGTCTACCTATGAGGGGGATTATCCTTTATTCCAAAACCACAACAATATATATATATATTGTCGTGTCCCTGGGGTTAAGACCCCTGGGTGACGGATGACTGAAACGAGCTTTACTCCAAGGCGTACTTCGAATTTGGCAGGAAGAGGCCCGAAGCCTTACCTGATCAGACAGCCGATACTGGGTTAATCCGAACCCACAGAACAAAGAAACGAAGCAAGACACACAAATTAAGATGCAACAAATAATGAATTTAATGAAAATAAATGAAAAGACAATAAAAACAGAAAGGCGAGGTAAAAACTACAATTCCTAATTGAGACGTCTCCATTCAGACTCGTATACAAACAAGAGGAATAATTAAATAAAAATAAATGATGTACCTGCCAGCCAGCACTTAACTCTGGTCTCAACGAGGGTGGATTGGCCTTCATCGCCTCCAAACCACCACGTGGGAAGCGCACCAACAAATGGCGCCAAAAACACCCAGGCGTGAACAAGCAGCCAACCGACCCTTCCTCGCTTCCACCACCAAACTGGATGCGGCTCTCTCCCCCGAAAAGCACCACAGTCAACAACACCCCTCCTCCGACATTGGAAAAATTCCAAAGCTCCGACATGTCTCCTCACCAGCGCACCCAAGACAACAGCTCCCACTCGAGCCAAGAGCCAGAACAAGAGAGAAAATGCAACCGCCTCCAACAAACGCCAGGACCAAAAGCAGAGAATGCGACCACCTTCAACGAATGCCAGCACCAAGAGAGAACAAGATGGCGAGATGCCTTCTTTTTGCTCCACTAGTTCTCGAATCTTCCACCGCTGACGTCACACTCTGTCCAATCACCGAGCTCTGCTCATCACTCCATGGCTTCTTAACTGGTCACAAAGCTCGGGGCGTGGCCTCCGCATCACGAGTCGTCGGGGGTGGAGTCTAATCTCTGTTCGGGAATGTTCGGATGACATCGGGGTTTACTTGTCGATTGGAAAATGTGCTGGTTTCTGTCAGGCTTGTCGGTGTGGTTGTGGCAACGTGCCGATTGCATGGCTGGCCGAGTGAATTTTATAAGAACATTCGCGAAAAATCACAGGGGTGCAATTACTCACTGTGGTTTATTAATCATACACCCTGGAACTAGTTAACACAAAATTACCCTCCTTATGGCGACATGCAAACACTCGTAACTTGAACATTTACCCTGCTTATGTACATCGAGATGGCTTCTTCTTCTTCTTTGCGGCATACTGAGCATTCCAAACCTACACTATTCGAACTTTCCTAAGGTATTACATGCCGACCACCACAAACATAACAGTATATATATATATATATATATATATATATATATATATATATATATATATATATATATATATATATATATATATATATATATATATACATATATATATACATATATATATATATATATATATATATATATATATATATATATATATATATATATATATATATATATATATATATATATATATATATATATATACAGACTTGGCATTTAATATGGAATATTTTTTTTTTCTTGACTTGGTTTACTTTCTTCACTCAGTATATCAATCTGGTGAGTTTCTTTTACACTTTGGTGATTTATTTGTTAAAAGAACCTTGTCACTGATTGTCTGTTGCAGCAAGACGTCAACAACAGGATTATATCACAGGTGGCGTGGCAAAATGTACGGACAGGTGCATTTGATGATTGGCTTCACAGTCGGGTATACAAGGGTTGTTGCGTTCTGTAATAGTGGAAAACAACTGTTGCACGTCTCCAGAAGTTATTGCAGCTTCCTCTGGTGATGGTCCGTCAACTTGACAATGCTGTTTGTCATGGAGTGGTGGCTTTACGAAATTACGGCATGAAACAGCGTGCTATTGCTCGGCAGTATGGCCTCACTCAAGGTCAGGTGTCAAAGATCCTGAAACGAAATGCTCAGAGGGGTGTCCCTACCCCAATTCCGAGGCCAGGACGTCCCCGCAGAACCACAAGGAGGGATGACCGCCAGCTGCACCGGTTAGTCCGCAATGGCCGTACCAAGTAAGCTAATCGGCTTAGAGCTGAGTGGCAGCAACTGACAAATGTGCCTGTATCCAGAAGGCTAGTCAACCAACGACTGGTTCAAGCAGGCTATCGTGCCAGGCGTCCCCTGAGAAAGCCACGCCTGACCAGACAACACCGCCAGCGCCGATTGCAGTGGGCCAGAGAGCACCGTCAATGGCAGCCAGGACACTGGAATCACGTGATCTTCAGTGACGAGTCTAGATTTCTGGTCTATCGTCAAGATGGCCGCGTCCGAGTGCGCAGACAAGTGCATGAAGCCTACAACAAAGATTGTATAGTGCCAAGAGTCCAAGCTGGAGGTGGTGGGGTGACTGTTTAGGCTGCTTTTCATGCAGGGGGCAAAACTGACCTGGTTGTTCTGAATGGAAACCTGAACCAGTTCAAGTACAGGGCCATTCTGGAAGAAACATTGCTTCCATTTGCTCGTGCAGCCTTTCGAGGAAACTTTGTCTTCCAAAATGACAATGCACGGCCTCATCATGCTCGCATGATCCAACACTTTCTTGCTGACCGTGGTGTAGAGCATATGGAGTGGCCTGCCATGTCCCCGGATATGAATCCGATAGAGAACTTGTGGGCAGAATTAACGCGTCAAATTGACCACTTGGACCAGCAGCCGACCTCTGTGCGTGAATTGCAGCAGGCTATTGTCACTGCATGGCAAGCGATTCCTGTCCAAACCTTGGCAAATCTCGTGAACAGCATGCCTCAACGTGTACGTGCTCTCCTGAATGCTCGTGGGGGTTACACAAAGTACTGAACTGTAATTTTACTGTCCGTAATCCCAGTCGTAATTTAACTTTTGTTTTTGTTAAAAAAAATTTGGCTAATGTGCAAAATAAAGAGATACTTCTGGAAAACGTACAGAAGTTTAACACAGTACTGTCCATGAATTGAGTTCGATATCAGTTTACATCACTTTCAAGGATCAATTTATTTGATTTGAAATGTCAAATGTGGTTTTTGTTTCTTTTTAGGTCACATTAACAAAATCTAGAATAATTTCAACATAATTCCAATGAACATTTGATTCTAAGACATCTTGAAAAGTAGGTTCACCCGCACAAAAAAAATATTCCATATTAAATGCCAAGTCTGTATATACAGTCACGTGAAAAAGTAAGTACACCCCATGTAGTTTTGAGTTTTTCAACATATGTCAACATACAGCTATTTGATCTTCATTTCAACAATATTGATCGATAAAGGTGATATAATATAACAAATATCATGAAACATTTACATTTTGTAGTCCATTGTATAATTTAAATAAACATAAATGCAAATTTCGCATGTGGAAAAAGTAAGTACACCCCTACATTTATCACTACTTCAAATACCTAAAATTAGAATCAGGTGCACCAGCTCAGGTGCAAATGATTAGAACATCGTTAGAGAGGATCTTGGAGGAACCTGTCTTATTTAAACCTCAGACATTTAGTTTGGTTTGCTCTTTGTTGTTGAAGTGTGCGGCGTCACCATGCCTAGATCAAAAGAGCTCTCTGAGGCCTTCAGAAAGAAGGTTATAGATGCCTACAAGTCTGGGAAGGGATTTGAAAAGATCTCCAAACAATTTGATATCAATCATTCGACTGTCCGGAAGATCATCTACAAGTGGAGAAGATTCCAAACAACTGCCAACTTGTTCAGGCCAGGCCGCCCCAGCAAGTTCAGCCCGAGAGCAGACCGCAGGGTGCTGAAAGAAGTCTCTAAGAACCCCAGAATGTCATCAAGGGACCTCCAGGTATCTCTTGCCACTGCTGATGTCAAAGTGCACGAGTCTACCGTCAAAGTGCAAAGTGCAAAAGACTTTTGCCTAATTCTTCATGGCATCCTTAAAAAGGGAAGAATCGTTTGCAACTTTAATAGTTTATCTTGTGGTTCACTCTTCTTCATTCACCCCAAAAAAAACAAGAGGTTGTCTTTTGTAAGATGGAGCATATTAGAAAAAAGGTGGGTTCCATTTTTTTGGGGGGAGCACCCTATATTTCTTCATAACTTTGAGTTAAAGAACATTCCCAGGAGTTGAGAAGCTTTTCCTCTTCCACAGGAAAGCATATTCAGAGCAGATTGGCACAAAGTTTACACCTTGGCAGAAGCAAAGATCTAAGGATTTATTTTTTGCTTCAGGCCTAATGAAAGCAACCTTCAGCATTACAATAAAACTTTTCTTTGAAATTAAAGCCCTTAATTTGCAGTTTCTCCATCACAACTTAGTTAATTTCCAAAGTGCCGTAATTTAACTTTAACCACATCATAGATCCATGGTAATGGAAATTATCCATTAGGTCATCTAGATTGGACATTGCTTGGCTAATTTATGTGAAAACAATCCCAAACGCGTTCTCCTGAGGGTTCTTTCAAACAAAATTCCTATGGGAACACAGGCTAAGAATTGAAGGAAGTGGTGCTGATGGGCCTGATTGGAGTTGCTTCACTCAAAAACAATTTGTGGAAATAAGGTTCCAAAACTCCTTTTGCCATTCATTCCCACTCCACGTACTGATCCAATAACACACCTTCCCGATACCTGGAACTTGATTGATGAGTGATGGCAAACGGCATATCTATCTGAGCTTCTATCACTGAATATCGTAGTTGGATTGGTGCTTTGCATCACAAAGTACTCCGTCCCTTGGATAGACGTTAAGATGGGTGTCCTGCCTGCGAGCATAGATTAGTATTGACTTTAAGGATCCCACGATGTCCTTCACGAAGAGTAGGCGAGTTATCGCTGGCAATTTAAACAAATTACAAAATGTGCAGTACTGTTCATAAGTGCTTCAAAAGCACTCATCCCACTCAAACATAGACACGTCATGAACGTGTTTAGCAAGGATTAATCTCTTTTGAGATGATGCAACTTGCCGTGAGCGGTGTACCTGGCGTCGTGGCTTAGTTGGTTAAAGCGCCTGTCTAGTAAACAGGAGATCCTGGGTTCGAATCCCAGCGGTGCCTTTTTTTTTTTCCACACTCGGTCTTGTCATGGTTGGAGCGTCCGCTCTGAGACTGTGAAGTCGGTGGTTCAAATCCCATCCGAGTCATACTAAAAACCTTTAAAATGGTACGTTCTGCTTGCTTGATGCTGAACATTTATAGATGGCAAACATATCGCAGGCTTGATAGGCCTAATAACCTTCTGTGTTGAACTTCCTTGGAAAGGAAGTATTGTTTTGGCTCACCTGGACTTCAGTCAGGTGAGCTTATCTGATCGAGCAGTGTCCGTAGGTAAGTGAGTCCATCAGTCAGTCAGTGAGTCCGTAAACACTTCAGTCATTATCTCTTCAACCCAAAACACGATTTTGATGAAACTTGGCCACAAACTGCATATCTGATGGCCAATGAAGGTGTATTGACCTGACCGTATCAAAATCTGTGCTTATTAACGGGTTAGGCCTAAACACTAAAAAATATTCCTGCCCAAACCTACAGGGGGCGTTACATCAGCAGCACAGCCATGCCCTCAGCCGAAAACATCACCGGTAATCTGAAAAACATTACATGTAATATGTAAAAACATGACCAGTAATCTGTAAAAACATGACATGTAATATGTAAAAACATGACCAGTAATCTGTAAAAACATGACATGTAATATGTAAAAACATGACCAGTAATCGGTAAAAACATGACATGTAATATGTAAAAACATGACATGTAACATGTAAAAACATGGCATGTAACCTGTAAAAACATGGCATGTAACCTGTAAAAACATGGCATGTAACCTGTAAAAACATGACCTGTAACCTGTAAAAACATGACCTGTAACATGTAAAAACATGACATGTAACATGTAAAAGCATGACCTGTAACGTAAAAATATGACCAGTAATCTGTAAAAACATGACCGGTAATCTGTAAAAACATTACATGTAACATGTAAAAACATGACCAGTAATCTGTAAAAACATGACATGTAATATGTAAAAACATGACCAGTAATCTGTAAAAACATGACATGTAATATGTAAAAACATGACCAGTAATCTGTAAAAACATGACATGTAATATGTAAAAACATGACCAGTAATCGGTAAAAACATGACATGTAATATGTAAAAACATGACATGTAACATGTAAAAACATGGCATGTAACCTGTAAAAACATGGCATGTAACCTGTAAAAACATGACCTGTAACATGTAAAAACATGGCATGTAACCTGTAAAAACATGACCTGTAACATGTAAAAACATGACATGTAACATGTAAAAGCATGACCTGTAACGTAAAAATATGACCAGTAATCTGTAAAAACATGACCGGTAATCTGTAAAAACATTACATGTAACATGTAAAAACATGACATGTAACATGTAAAAACATGGCATGTAACCTGTAAAAACATGGCATGTAACCTGTAAAAACATGACCTGTAACATGTAAAAACATGACATGTAAACTGTAAAAGCATGACCTGTAATATGTAAAAACACGACCAGTAATCTGTAAAAACGTGACATGGAGCATGTAAAAACATGACAGGTAGGTAACCTGTAAAAATATCACCTGTAACATGTAAAAGCATGACATGTAAACTGTAAAAGCATGACCTGTAATGTAAAAACATGACCGGTAATATGTAAAATCATGACTTGTAAACATGCATCGCTGGAATCAGCATCGAGAGGGCTTCCATTCAACCAATCACGTGACCAGAATCTGCATATGAACACTTTTCAATATTTTATGACATCATTGACTGTTGCTCCTGATCCAGATGAGCTTCAGGATCTCCGGCCCTATTTTTAAGCAGCAAAGCCACTTTACAATATTTAGCTATGTTCTTCTATCCACCCGTCAGTAAAAATGAAGAAAAACAATCCTTTTAATCCACTGTGTTAATTCGAAAGGGTTCTAAAGTGTAACTCTAGAGAGTTCCAAAGGGTAATGCCATAGGGTTCTAAATGGTATTTCTAATCCATACATATAAACGCGAGTTGTCTGTGTGTGTCCGTGTTTTATTCAGAGATGGCTGAACGGATCTTCATCAAACTTTCAGAGGTGCATCAGTGAGTGCCTGGGGGTGTTTTAGGCAAAAACAAAAAAATGAAAAAAAAATGAAAAAAAAAAGTTCGTGTTTTGGGAGTTTATATTTATATATATATATATATATATATATATCGCTCGATAGTGCTGAAGCCTTTTTAATTTAATGACAGTTATATACAAGTACACATTCGCATAAATAAATACAAAACAATTACCAGACATTTGAATACAAATAAATCAAACAATTCCCAGAAGTGTACGAATTTGGCAGTACGGCTTCTTCTTCTTCCTGATCGGCATCACACTTAACTCAGAAACGTACCAGATTCACTCAGAAACGTGAGCCACATTCACTCAGAAACGTGAGCCACTCCCCTTCCTCTCCTGCCTCCCCCCTCCCCTCCCCCTCCCCCTCCCTTTCCCCCCTACACTCCCCTCCCCTCCCTCTCCCCTTCCCTCCAAGATATAAATTCTCTGTAAAAGAGCTCCACTTCTGACTGCTCCCCTTCCCCCACCTCCCCTCCCCTTCCCCCCCTCTCCTCCCCTTCTTGTAAAACTGCCATGATCAAGACACTCTGCTCACCTTCACTCTTTCAATCCTCTTTTCTCCCACCTCTGGAACAAACTCCCTCACTCTCTTCAATCCCACTCCTTCCTCCAGGTCTTTAAAACAGCTGTTCACAACCATCTCTTATCTTCCCCCATCCAAAACCATAATTTTTTTTACCCCCGTTAATTCACCCCTGATCCACTTTTCTGAAATACCGACTTCTTTCCTGGAGGTCCTAGCTGTGTCCATGTGGTTTTTTTTTACCTCTCCCACCCCCCACCCCCCTTCCCACGCCTCCCCCCCCAAACCCTCTCCCTCCCACAGATCTCCCGATGTCCCTGCTCTCAAATGTTGTACTTGGGTGCTTCCCTCTCTCTCCCCATCTTGTCTCCCGCTCCCTTTATTATGTCTTATGTGGCCGTTTTTTTTTTTGTCATTAATGTTAGCTCTTACACGAGCCTCGATCTTGCATACAAAAAAAGAAATAGAAAAAAGAAAGGCTTTCATCCATTTCTAGGCTTCGCTTATTTCATATTAAGAATGCCAAACTGAACATCTTCCTTCGGACACTATAGAGCTTGCCAAGCCGCTGTTCCTTATCAATGATTCCCAAATGGAGTGCTTGCTTAAGTGCTTAAGCCGCTTAGCGAGCGCTCTTCAAGCTGCCTGGTAATGGAACACACCCCTGCAGTCGCTGTTCGTTGTTGACGACAGGCGACACTTTTGTATTTTTACACTATTCAGCCTTGACAAATTTGGTTAAATACGTACAAAAAACCTCACTTATTATACAAATGTCAGCTGACATTAGTAAATGTCGGCTCTTTCACGAGCCTCGATTCAGTATACAAAAAAAAAAAATCTCACGCATTTATTTGCGCGGTGTATTGGCCAGATCTCTGGCTTGATCATTCCCTAAAAAAAAAACCTCGCTTACGTACATGAAGCAAAAACAGGCCTACGGCTTATATGCATACATTATACATCATGCTTATATAGCTCGGATAATTAAAATTGTGATTATGAGACTTACAAAGACGTCTTACATTTACCGTACTGTACCAGAAAACCAACATGGTGGGCACAGGATTTTCGTCCTGACTATTGTGGGTGGAGTCAAGCCAGCTCAACAGCCAATGGGTTTGAAGGCTTCTTCGCATGCAGCTTCATTATATTTTTAATTTCTAAGATAATTTTTCATGTGTTTGTGTTTGTTTGTTTGTGCATTATTCTTTCCCTGGGTACTCTCAGCACATTTTCTTTCAACTTTCTTCTTCACTTCAACATCTGCCGTGAACAAGGCAAGTGGATACTCACCGAAACATCGGCTCTGCCGACTTGTAAGTCCAGATTTTTCAATTATAAACTTGTGTGGCAGGCACAAGGGACAATAATT
This sequence comes from Myxine glutinosa, assembly GCF_964187855.1. Lineage (NCBI taxonomy): Eukaryota > Metazoa > Chordata > Myxini > Myxiniformes > Myxinidae > Myxine > Myxine glutinosa. The sequence continues at coordinate 20,370,253 of NC_136262.1, forward strand.
CCGCGCACCAGTGGGTGGCGCGAGCGTCCAGGCGGGGAACGAAAGCGCATGCCCCGCCTTTCGACCGATCGGCCACGCCTGGGGACAAGGCGTGGCCTCGGGACATATATGCAGGCTCTAAGCTCGAGCCCGCCCAGTGCTGAAGTGCGAGCTCTTAATAAAGACTCTTTGTTTGTACCAACGCGTTGTGGCCTACCTCTCTGGCAATCGAGTCGTGTGTGCACAGCACCACACTGGTGACCCCGACGTGATGCCTCGGAGCTGAAATTGAGCTTCGGCCTGACAAACCAGATGTCGGCTTGCGCTTCCCAAAACTCGGGGAGTTTGACGGCGTTGGTAGCCATGGCGCGTTCGGGGGTCAGCAGCGGCTGAACCAATCGGATGAAAATTTAAAATTCTATGTAACCCTGACCTTTGACCTTTTGATCGAAAAAAAAAGAATCAGTTATAGCTTTTGATTTGTGAACCATTTCAGCGACGCAATGCGCAAATTCTTAAAATTTCAGGTCAATCGGATGAAAATTGACGATTTTATGCAATCTTGCCATTTTGATCTAAAAAACAAAAACACTCCGTTTATACATTTTGATTGGTGAACAAATTTAGTGACCCAGGGCAGCGTTTCAATGGTCGTTCGTGACCGCCAGCGTGCCAATGGCCCTGCTGGGTGCGGACTTCGGATGTGCGCATGGGCTGTTGGTCGACGTGAAGCGCAGACGTCTCGTCCAGGCCGAAACCTTCAGCTCGCTCACTTGTTCACTGAGCGGCTCGTTGAACGGCTCACTGAGCGGCTCACCGAGCGGCTTGCCAAGCGGCTTGCTGGAAGGTTCCGTCCCGGCGAGTTTAGTTTGCACGCTTCCGGCAGCGGACGACTTTACCCGCCTCCTAGCCAGTTTCCCGGCCCTCACACGGCCCACCTTCTCAGCGGTAGCCATTAAACACGGGGTGGAGCACCATATACACACGGTCGGGCCGCCGGTCTACGCCCGGGCACGCCGACTCGAACCCACGAAGCTCGCCGTGGCGAAAGCGGGGTTCGCCACGCTGGAGCGGCTGGGGATCGTACGGCGCTCCAACAGCGCTTGGGCTTCTCCTCTGCACATTGTGCCGAAGCCCGGCGGGGGATGGCGGCCGTGCGGGGACTACCGCCGGCTCAATGATGCCACCACCCCCGACCGCTACCCGGTCCCGCATATCCAGGACTTTTCCACCCGGTTGGCAAACACGACCGTGTTTTCCAAGGTGGACCTCATCCGGGGATACCATCAGGTCCCCGTACAACCGGGCGATGTCCCAAAGACGGCCCTCATCACCCCTTTCGGCCTCTTCGAGTTCCTGCGAATGCCTTTCGGGTTGAAGAATGCGGCCCAGGCGTTCCAACGGCTTATGGACAGCGTCTTGGGCGACTTACCTTTCCTCTTTGTCTACCTGGACGACATTCTAGTCGCGAGCGCATCCCGGGAGGAGCACCTGCTCCACCTCCGCACGCTTTTCGAACGCCTGGGCCAGCATGGCCTAATCATCAACCCCGCCAAGTGCCGTTTCGGCGTCGCCACTACCGACTTCTTGGGGCACCGCATCACCAGGCACGGGGCCGTCCCTTTACCGGCCAAGGTGGAGGCGGTCAGGGATTTCCCGTGACCCCGCACGATCAAGGGGCTCCAGGAGTTCCTGGGCATGGTAAATTTTTACCACCGCTTCGTGCCCCACGTCGCCCAGCTCCTCTGCCCCCTGCACGAGGCCCTCCGGGGCAAGCCAGGCAAAGGTGACATCGCCTGGTCGGAGCCGATGGCCGCGGCGTTTGCGGGCGCAAAGCTGGCCCTGGCCAATGCCACCATGCTGGCGCACCCGGCGCCCGATCGCCCTCACCACCGACGCGTCAGACTACGCGGTGGGCGCGGTGCACGAGCAGTGGGTGCGTGGTGCTTGGCAACCGCTGGCGTTTTTTAGCTGGCAGCTTCGCCCGCACGAACGCCGCTACAGCACCTTCGACTGCGAGCTGCTCGGGCTCCTCCTGGCGGTCCGACACTTCCGCCATCTGCTGGAGGGCCGCCCGTTCACGGCTTTCGTCGACCACAAGCCCTTTGTGTTTGCGATGGCCAAGGTCGCCGAGCCATGGTCGGCAGGGCAGCAGCGTCACCTCTCTGCCGTGTCCGAGTATACGACGGACATCCGTCACGTGGCGGGTAAAGACAACCCGGTGGCGGATTGCCTTTCCCGGTCCGTCGTGCACGCGGTCCACCACGGGATCGACTATGCCCGGATGGCGGAGGACCAGACCGCCGACCCCGGCGTCCAGGCCATGCGGACCGCCATCACGAGCCTCCGCGTCACCGAGGTGCCGTTAGACATCGCGGGCGCGGCCCTCCTGTGCGACGTCTCCCTCGGCCGGCCTCGCCCCATCGTGCCTGCTGGCTGGCAGCGCCCAGTGTTCGACGCCATCCACGGCCGGTCCCACCCGGGCACGAAGGCCTCCCAGAAGCTCGTCGTGGCGAAGTTCGTCTGGCATGGCCTCAGGAAGGATGTCCGCGACTGGGCCAGGACGTGCCTCGCGTGCCAGCGTGCAAAGGTCCACCGCCACACCCAGGCCCCGTTGGCCCCGTTTGCGGTGCCCGAGCATCGGTTCGACCACGTGCACGTCGACTTGGTGGGACCTCTGCCCCCCTCGCGGGGGTTCACCCACCTCCTCACCATGGTGGACCGCACCACACGGTGGCCGGAGGCCATCCCATTGGCGGCGACGTCTGCGGCTGATGTGGCGCAAGCCTTCATCGCCACTTGGGTTGCCCGGTTCGGTGCCCCCTCGGACATCTCGTCCGACCGCGGCCCCCAGTTCACCTCGGAGCTCTGGGCCGCGGTGGCGCAAGGGCTCGGCGTAAAACTACACCGCATCACGGCCTACCACCCCCAGGCCAATGGCCTGTGCGAGCGCTTTCATCACTCGATGAAGGCCGCGCTCCGGGCCAGCCTCCGTGATGGCAGCTGGGCCGACAGGCTCCCCTGGGTCCTGCTGGGCCTCAGGACGGCGCCAAAGGACGACCTGCGCACGTCCTCGGCGGAGCTGGTCTTCGGGCAACCACTGCGGGTATCGGGCGAATTTATCACCGACTCCACGGCTCCTTGGTCCGCGGCGCAACAGCGCTCCGCCTTTCAGGAGACCGCCCGGAGGTTCGCCCCGGTGCCGACGGCACACCATGGTTGCCCATCTTCCCACGTCGCCCCGGAGCTTCGCACGGCGGAGTACGTCTTCGTCCGGCACGACGCCCACCTGGCACCGCTATGACCCCCGTACGACGGGCCCTTCCACGTGCTGGAGACCGGGACAAATATTTCACCATCGACATCGGCGGTGCCCTGGATCGCATCTCCGTGGACCACCTCAAGCCGGCCCACCTCGATCTGGACCTCCCCCCGCCAGCAGCTCTGCCTCCGCATCAAGGCCGCCCCCCGGCGGTCGGACCCCCGGCACCCCCCGGCCCCACTACCCCCCAGCCCTGCACCCATCGCCAGGGGGCGTTTCAGCCGGGTCGTCCGGCTTCCCCGCAAACTCACCCTTCAGGTGCGCGGGAATTCTGGGGGGGCGCGTGTGGCGGGCACAAGGGACAATAATTCCGCGCACCAGTGGGTGGCGCGAGCGTCCAGGCGGGGAAAGAAAGCGCATGCCCCGCCTTTCGACCGATCGGCCACGCCCGGGGACAAGGCGTGGCCTCGGGACATATATGCGGGCTCTAAGCTCGAGCCCGCCCAGTGCTGAAGTGCGAGCTCTTAATAAAGACTCTTTGTTTGTACCAACGCGTTGTGGCCTACCTCTCTGGCAATCGAGTCGTGTGTGCACAGCACCATACTTGTACTGATTTAATTCGATTGGATGAATCCGAAGCACCTGCATCAATATAAATACACAAACACTTGATAATATTTATATAGACTAGGGCATGCCCGTACTATATATATATCTAAAATTATATCCCCCCCCCCCCTCTATTTACATGAAATGGTTTGGTCCATTCGCAAAGCCAAAGCGAACGGCTTGCGAGTACGGTGACAATCCCCCCCCCCCCCTCTATTTACATGAAATGGTTTGGTCCAAAGCGAACGGCTTGCGAGTACGGTGACAATCCCCCCCCCCCCTCTATTTACATGAAATGGTTTGGTCCAAAGCGAACGGCTTGCGAGTACGGTGACAATCCCCCCCCCCCCCCTCTATTTACATGAAATGGTTTGGTCCAAAGCGAACGGCTTGCGGAGTTTGGTAAAGAAATCGCCATAGCGTGCACAAATGCGCAGGAAAGCGAAAGAATCGCAAATTAGTTTTAATTAGTTTTAAAACATAGTTTAACGCCAACATAGCGGAAACATAGTTTGCCAACGTGAAATAAATGAATACGCTATCAAATGTGCCGTCCGAGGCAGAGTCTGTTCGCCACGTTCGGCACACGTGATAGCTCGCTGCTCTCTGATTGGTTAAATCGTTTTTTGGACATAGCTCGGTAACTACTTCTCCGATTAATATGAAACCTTGAAAAGGCACATCCTCGGGTCCCCAGCAATATACCTGGCAAGTTTCAAGTATATCGGACCCGTGGTTGTCGAGAAACAGCGGTCACAGACAAACACACAGACATACACACATACACACACACACACAGAGATTACTGGAATTATAGATAGACTAGGGCATGCCCGTACTATATCTATATCTAAAATTATATCCCCCCCCTCTATTTACATGAAATGGTTTGGTCCAAAGCGAACGGCTTGCGGAGTTTGGTAAAGAAATCGCCATAGCGTGCACAAACGCGCAGGAAAGCGAAAGAATCGCAAATTAGTTTTAATTAGTTTTAAAACATAGTTTAACGCCAACATAGTTTGCCAACGTGAAATAAATGAATACGCTCTCAAATGTGCCGTCCAAGGCAGAGTCTGTTCGCCACGTTCGGCACACGTGATAACTCGCTGCTCTCTGATTGGTTGAATCGTTTTTTGGACATAGCTCGGTAACTACTTGTCCGATTAATATGAAACCTTGAAAAGGCACATCCTCGGGTCCCCAGCAATATACCTGGCAAGTTTCAAGTATATCGGACCCGTGGTTGTCGAGAAACAGCGGTCACAGACAAACACACAGACATACACACATACACACACACACACACACACACACACAGAGATTACTGGAATTATAGATAGATGATGGGCATGCCCGTACTATATATAAGCTAGGACGTGCCCGTACGTGGGTGCCCGTTCCTTGCCAAAAAAAAAAAAAAAAAAAAATTTGTGTAGGGGTGTGTGTGTGTAAACATCCTAGGGCGTGCCCGTACGTGGGTGCAAAAAAACATGCGTGCAAACAACAACAAAAAAAAAAAACTTTGAAACCACGTGGCAGTAACGACCACAGAACCCCCCCCCCCTCTATTTACATGAATGGTTTGGTCCATTCGCAACGACCACAGAACCCCCCCCCCCCTCTATTTACATGCAATGGTTTGGTCCATTCGCAACGCCAAAGCGAACGGCGAACGGCTAAATCGCCATAGCTCGGTAAGTACTTGTCCGATTAATTTCAAACCTTGAAAAGGCACATCCTCGGGTCCCCAGCAATATACCTGGCAAGTTTAAAGTATATCGGACCCGTGGTTGTCGAGAAACAGCGGTCACAGACAAACATACAAACACACATACACACATACACACATACACACATAGATTAATGGAATTATAGATAGATGACGGGCAAGATGGCCGAGAGGTATGCTCACTCACCTCTAAGCTATCTTGCCTGGTTTGAATCGCAATACTGCTGCAGAGTGATTCATCAATGTATGCCGTCCCTCGGATGACCGTTAAACTTGGTGTCCCATCTACTGGCATTAGTTGGTGGATGCTTAAGATCCCAAAGTGTCATTTGCGAAGAGTCTGTGAGCTATTACCTGCACCCTGGCAAAAATTCCAAACTCCTTCCCTATCTCCTGCTGGGAAGGCAATGCAAACCACTCAGTATAACCCTTGGCAGTATATACAGTATATCTACAGTATATTATAACGTTGTAGTGTCCATCCTTCCCCGAAATACTCCCTGCCAAATGGGGTTTGCCCTGCCAAACCTTCTGTAGAACCTATTGGGGTCCAGGCGGGTGTCCTAAGGTGGGGAGGGGGTTTGGCAGAAACATTCACTGGTTTGATAATATCTCAATGCAGTTATGATTTTGAGTTTGCATCCATACGAAGTGTTATGTATCCGCCCTTGCTCACCGGAAGATTCGTCGACTGTATTGGTTATCACGTTAGAATGGTGTTTACTTTTGTTTACTTTATGAGTGTTTGTAACATTGTATTTTGTTATATTAATGACATTGTATTAATTACCCTCGCCAGAGGAGAGGGTATTGCATTTGAGTCCGTTTGTCTGTCTGTCTGTTTGTGTGCAGTACTACGTCTACATTGTTGCACATAGCATCGCCATACTTTACGCACATATTTGCCTTGCCCTGGAATAGACTGTGCCCAATTTTTAACTCTCTTGGCCCAAGGTCAAACTCAAGGTCACCCAAAACGTGAAAATCGTGACCGCAGTGAAAGCCGGGGCGAGGCGGAGTGATACAGTGGAAGGATTTGACAGTTTAAATGAAGCCGCGATGAGGCGGATTTTCATTGGGACCTTCATCCTGATTTCGTTACCTCTGCCACCAAAGGTGGATGGAGGTTATGTTTTCACCCCTGCCTGTTTGTACGTTTGTTACTTGCCGGAATAGATTCCGGAAAGTATGTTGGTTGGTTGTTTACTTGCCGGAATAGATTCCGCAAGAATGTTGGTTGGTTGGGTACTTGCCGGAATAGATTCCGGGAAAGTATGTTGATTGGTTGGTTTGTTACTTGTCGGAATTGATTCACCGGAATAGATTTTGGGTGGTGAAGGGGCTTGAAGCCAGATTTTAATCTTACAGCCGCCATGTTGGTGCTCGCCGTCACTGCGATGCGAAGCGAAAGACGCCTCATAGCTGTCACATTCACAATCGCTATGTCGTATGTACTCCCGATAAGTGTTTCCTTCATTGTAAAAACCACCAAGTCAACAGTTAAAAGGATTTTGAGCCGATAGGTATTACGGCCTTGGCAACATCGATGGAGACAGCGATCTGTTAGCTTATACACCGCCCAAATAGTTATGTGGAATTCTCTCATGTAGAGATTAAACTCACATCGTTTGAACTTTGGCAGAGGTCATTATTTACTTTTAAAGATGTTTATATATGAATCAAAAAGAAGATAATTGGTTTTGGGTCGTCTTTTCCGCATATCTCGTGGGATTGTGAGTTGGAGAGACGACCGTGATGGCGGGGAGTGGGTTGGCATTCTCTCAAGCAGGGATTCAACCCATGTCCTTATGTATTATTATGTTGATCCAAAATGGCCGATAAAAAAGTACATTCCGGCAAGTCCTCGGTCTCTGACTGATTTTTCATCTGTCTGTTTGTTTGTCCGCACGGAATAAATATGATTTTCGCTGCAAACGTTGGTCCGATCGACAGTAAATTTTCACCATCGGTGCAACTCCAACAGTGGAATTTTAAAATGATAATTATGACGTCATTGGTCACGTGGTTCAGCCGCCATCTTGGAAAAACCGAAATTTTGCACCTCCATATCGCCGAAATCGCTGAATAGAAAAAATTGAGAAATGGCTCATTGTAAATAACTCCATGCAGAATAAAATATGTTATTGATGATGTCATAGGTGCCTCCATTATGACGTCATAATTCGAACAAGTACAAAACTTCATCCGATCAAGATGAAATTTCTTGAGCATCACCTATGGATAACTTGGTGGAGGAAAAAAAAAATGATGACGTCATCGGTCACGTGGTTCGGCCGCCATATTTGCTTTAACACAGAAGCCTAAAAAACCACTGAAAATACATCCTGGCCAGGGTTTGCAATCTCTGATTGCTCTTTCTTGTTTGTGTTTGGTATTAGGTTGTTTGGAATGAAAAATAGAGTGATTGAATTTGAAGAAGAATGAGGAAATGATGCGAATGTTTCCACACATGACATTCATGGATTTTCCATTTGTAGTTTCGTCTTTGACACCGTATGGAAACATTCAGCTGCAGTAAGGTTTTTGCCCAAGTCCTTCACGAACCGGCTGTCCATGCCTTACGTAGTTATGTTCCACTGTCGGTGGCACAGGAATGTGGAATTCATTGGTTCATGGTTTGGCATTCGTCGTTTTTTGCCCGTCATTAAAAAAAACCGGCTGTCGATGCCTGACATTCGACACAAAGTCACAGGAATATGGAATTTATTGGTTCATGGTTTGGCATTCACCGTTTCTTTATTGTCTGTATGCAGTCGGCCTCCCGCACCTCTTTCTGTTTCCACCTCCTCCCTCCCTCACATAATACCCCTTAATGTCAAAGTGGAAATTTATTTTCAATTTTTTTTTACAAATTAACTAAAAAGCTGAAATGTCTTGCCAATAAGTATTCAACCCCTTTGCTATGACACTCCAAATTGAGCTCAGGTTCATCCAATTTTTTTGGATCATTCTTGAGATATCTCTACAACGTGATTAGAGTCCAACTGTGGCCAATTCAATTGATTGGACATTATTTCGAAAGAACATACCTTTCTATATAAGGTCCCACAGATGACAGTGCATGTCAGAGTAGAAACTGTACCAAGAAGTCCAAGGAACTGTCCGTAGAACTTTGAGATAGAATTGTGAGGAGGCATAGATCTGGGGAAGGGTATAAAACAATTTATAAAGTGTTGAAAGTTCCCAAGAGCACAGTGAGCTACATCATTAGAAAATGGAAAGAATATGGGATTACCCAGACTCTTCCAATATCTGGCCGTCCAACCAAACTGAGCAACCGGGCAAGAAGGACCTTGATCAGGGGGGGTAACAAAGAACCCAATGACCACTCTGGCAGAATTTAAGAGTTCCTTCGCTGAGATTAGAGAACCTGCCGGAGGAATGTCAACAGTCTCTACAGCACTTCACAAATCTAGGCTTTATGGAAGAGTGGTGAAACAGAAGCCACTCCTGAGAAAAAGGCGCTTGACAGCAAACCTGGAGCTTGCAAAAAGACACGTGAAAGACTATGAGAGCATAAGCAAAATATTCTGTGGTCTTATGAGACGATAATTGAACTCTTTGGCCTGAATGCAAAGTGCTACTTCTGTCGTAAACCGAGCACAGCTCATCACCCATCTAACACCATCCCTATCGTGAAGCATGGTGATGGCAAGATCATGCTGTGGGGATGCTTTTCAGCGGCAGGGACAGGGAGACTTGTAAGGATAGAGAGAACAATGAATGGACCCAAATACAGGCAAATCCTTGAGGAGAACCTCCTTCAGAGTGCAAAAGACCTTACTAATGTGGCGAAGATTTACGTTCCAATAGGACAGTGACCCCAATCATACAGCCAAAGCAACACTGGAATGGCTTCAGAACAGGAACCTTAAAGTCCTTGAGTGGCGCAGCCAAAGCACAGTCTTGAATCCCATTGAGAATCTGTGGAAAGACTTGAAGATTGCTGTTCCCTGACACTCCCCATCCAACTTGACAGAGCTTGAGTAAATCTACAAGGAAGAATGGGAGAACCTCCTCAAATCCAGATGTGCAAAGCTGGTACAGACATACTGGAGAAGACTCTAAGCTGTAAATCATTACCAAAATACAACTATGAAATGTTGACTCAGTGGGTTGAATACGTAGGTAAATTAAATATTTCTGTATTTCATTTTATAATTATTTTGTAAAAGAAATTCCATAAAAAAATTCCACTTTGACATTATGGGGTATTTGGTGTCCTTCAGTGACAAAGAATCTGTATTTAATCAATTTTTAATTAAGGCTGTAACACAACAAATTGTGAAAACAGTCAATGGGTGTGAATACTTTCCAAAGGCACTGTATGTATGTATATATATATATATATATATATATTCCAGGTTTGTAATACATTTATTACCCTAATATAATGTTATTTTATTAGATATAATTGTGATGCTCAATATTTATGGCCATTCAATTCTGATAATATTGACCGATAAAAGAAAAAAAAAATTTGCAACCCAATGACAGTTAGTTGTGTGTTCTCTGATTTATTTCATATCACAATTGTGTTCAGAGTGTGACAGCTGTGCGTTGAGGTGCATGCTGCGTTTATTTTCACGAATGGACAGCAGAAACGGAAGGACAAGAGAAAGTATTGGATCAGGGAATGTTATGTCACTGCTGACAGGCAATTTGCACGCTCCCTCATTTACGCGCGTGTCTGCAGCTAATTACTTTGTGATGCATTGTGGGTTTTCCACATACAATTAGCATTTTTATTTTCCGACAGAGCAACCACCAATTTGCCATATATTTATATATCTTTTCTAGGGGCGTTGCCATGGTAACCACACGTGTAATTAACAATCGGTGTCTAACAGAATGCTGTCATCTCTCACAAGCTTTAAAATACATTGAATGTTTTGGGATGAGCCAGTCTTGCAAAATAGAGGAAATTGTCTGCCTAAAATATGGAAAATTTTGCAGCAAAGGCGAGGATGAAAATTCATGCAAATTGTATGTTGAAGTGGTTGGAACTCCTTAATCCTCCTTCCACGCAACATCTCCCTGTTTTCCCCCAGAGAGCTCCAGATCCTTCAAATCCCACATTGTCTCCAAGCTCCGTTGCAAATCCATTTTTCCTTCACTCATTCATTCCTTCAACATGCTGATCAAATATGGATTTTATATTTTTGCGATTCATTTACATATTGCACGATTAGTGAATGATTCGTACGTATGAAATGATTTGAATAATTTATAAATGATGTGACATTTATACCTTGTACGAGTATATAGATTAAAATAGATTGTTTTTTTATGCTTGTCTATCCACCCGGTGTATGTATGTATGTATGTATGTATGTATGTATGTATGTATGTATGTATGTATGTCTGTATTTGTAATGAGATGCTTCTCGAACATTCCCTTTAAAATTCATTTTCTCTGAAACCATTGGGCCGATTGACACAAAATTTTCAACAGAGGAGCGCCTCCTCCTGCAGATTTTTATTACTGATAATTATGACGTCATAGGCCACGTGGTACGGGCGCCATCTTGGAAAAAACGGAAAAAATTGCACCTCCATATCTCCAAAAACCACCCCTTGAAAAAAACTGAAAGGTATCTCATTGTAAAGCAGTCCCCATGGGGAATAACATATGTTAATGAGGATGTCATAGGTGCCTTCATTATGACGACATAAATCAACAAGTGGAACGCATGATCCAATCAGTATGAAATTTATTGAGCGTGATCGAGGGATAAATTGGTTGAGAAAAAAAATAACGATGACGTCATCAGTCACGTGGTTTGGCAGTCATTTTTACGGCTTAGCTTGTAGGACAACGCCGTCCGGACCAGCGTTTGGCTGTCCGTCCGCTTTATGTATGTATGTCCCTAACAAAATCCACCAATCAGAGCTGAGGATCTGGTCACATGACAGGGGGACAGCAGATCCTCCACTCAGCAGATTCAAGCTCGGCTTCGCCGTTGTTAGACTATCGGTCAAATTCTGAGTATATTTTCAATTGGTGGTTGTTGTTTTCTTTCTCTTCTTGTTCTTTTTAAAAGAAACAAATTCTGAGTATATTTTCAATTGGTGGTTGTTGTTTTGTTCTTTCTCTTCTTGTTCTTTTTTAAAGAAACAAATTTTGAGTATATTTTCAATTGGTGGTTGTTGTTTTGTTCTTTCTCTTCTTGTTCTTTTTTAAAGAAACAAATTCTGAGTATATTTTCAATTGGTGGTTGTTGTTTTGTTCTTCCTCTTCTTGTTCTTGTTCTAAGAAACAAATTCTGAGTATATTTTCAATTGGTGGTTGTTGTTTTGTTCTTTCTCTTCTTGTTCTTTTTTAAAGAAACAAATTCTGAGTATATTTTCAAGTGGGGGTTGTTGTTTTGTTCTTTCTCTTCTTGTTGTTGTTCTCAGAAACAAATTCTGAGTATATTTTCAATTGGTGGTTGTGGTTTTGTTCTTTCTCTTCTTGTTCTTTTTTAAAGAAACAAATTCTGAGTGTATTTTCAATTGGTGGTTGTTGTTTTGTTCTTTCTCTTCTTGTTCTTTTTTAAAGAAACAAATTCTGAGTATATTTTCAAGTGGGGGTTGTTGTTTTGTTCTTCCTCTTCTTGTTCTTGTTCTAAGAAACAAATTCTGAGTATATTTTGAATTGGTGGTTGTTGTTTTGTTCTTTCTCTTCTTGTTCTTTTTTAAAGAAACAAATTCTGAGTATATTTTCAATTGGGGGTTGTTGTTTTGTTCTTCCTCTTCTTGTTCTTGTTCTAAGAAACAAATTCTGAGTATATTTTGAATTGGTGGTTGTTGTTTTGTTCTTCCTCTTCTTGTTCTTTTTCTAAGAAACAAATTCTGAGTATATTTTCAATTGGTGGTTGTTGTTTTGTTCTTTCTCTTCTTGTTGTTGTTCTCAGAAACAAATTTTGAGTATATTTTCAATTGGTGGTTGTTGTTTTATTCTTTCTCTTGTTCTTTTTTTAAGAAACAAATTCTGAGTATATTTTCAATTGGTGGTTGTTGTTTTGTTCTCTCTCTTCTTGTTCTTGTTTTAAGAAACAAATTCTGAGTATATTTTCAATTGGTGGTTGTTGTTTTGTTCTCTCTCTTCTTGTTCTTTTTAAAGAAACAAATTCTGAGTATATTTTCAAGTGGGGGTTGTTGTTTTGTTCTTTCTCTTCTTGTTTTTGTTCTAAGAAACAAATTCTGAGTATATTTTCAATTGGTGGTTGTTGTTTGGTAGTTTCTCTTCTTGTTGTTGTTCTCAGAAACAAATTCTGAGTATATTTTCAATTGGGGGTTGTTGTTTGGTACTTTCTCTTCTTGTTTGTGTTCTAAGAAACAAATTCTGAATATATTTTCAATTGGGGGTTGTTGTTTGGTACTTTCTCTTCTTGTTGTTGTTCTCAGAAACAAATTCTGAGTATATTTTCAAGTGGGGGTTGTTGTTTTCTTCTTTCTCTTCTTATTCTTGTTCTAAGAAACAAATTCTGAGTATATTTTCAATTGGGGGTTGTTGTTTTGTTCTTCCTCTTCTTGTTATTGTTCTAAGAAACAAATTCTGAGTATATTTTCAATTGGTGGTTGTTGTTTTGTTCTTTCTCTTCTTGTTCTTTTTAAAAGAAACAATTTTTTTTTTGTTTTTTTTTGTATACAAGCTCAAGGCTCGTGAAAGAGCTAACATTAATCACACAAAAAGTCAAACAGACACATAAAACATATAATAAGGGGAGCGGTAGACAAGATGGGGAGAGAGGGGGAAGGACACACACAACATTTGAGAGCAGGGACATCGAGAGAACTGTGGGAGAGGGAGGGCTTGGGGGGAGGTGGGAGAGGAATAAAACACATGGACACTGCAAGGACTTCCAGGAAAGAAGTTGGAATTTTTAAAAAGTGAATCTGGGGTGAATTAGCGAGGGTAGAAAAGATCAAGGTTTTTGGATGGGGGAAGATAAGAGATGGTGGTGAAGGGGGAGATTTGAAGGGGAGGGGTTGGGGGGGAGTTTTGAAGAGGAAGGGCGAGGGGGGAGTTTTGAAGGGGAGGGGGGAGAGGGGAGTTTAGAAAGTGGGTGATGAATGAAAGACGAACATTTATAACAAATTGGATTTATTGTGATTTTCAAGTTAGAGATCCGTTTAAGAACGATAGAGGAGGGGTGGAATGAAGGTGAGTTTAGAGCATGTATGGAGAAAGAATTGTAAGAGATTGAATATTTTTTTGAAGTGGCATGAGTTGAAGAGGAAATTGAAAGGAGCCTTTTAAATAGGAAGAAAAACAGAGTGTTGTAATATACCACTGAATAAAACACTGCAGGGGAAAGTTTAAACATATTTAAACAGAATCATGAAGAACAATCTAATATTCACAAAAATACCAACGGGGTGAGGGAGCCTAGAGGAACAACCACGAGTCACGTGAACAGGGCAAAAGGTGGAAGGCAAGGAGATAATGGGGGCAGGGCGAGACAGCGCACGTGGACAGAAGCACACGATGAGACAACAGCACACGTGAAGAAAAGGAAATAAATGTTGTTGTTGTTTTTTTGTTGTTTTTTTTTGGGGGGGGGGGGGGGGATTCTGAGTATATTTTCAAGTGGGGGTTGTTGTTTTGTTCTTTCTCCTCTTGTTCTTGTTCTCAGAAACAAATTCTGAGTATATTTTCAATTGGTGGTTGTTGTTTTGTTCTTTCTCTTCTTGTTCTTTTTTAAAGAAACAAATTCTGAGTATATTTTCAATTGGGGGTTGTTGTTTTGTTCTTTCTCTTCTTGTTCTTTTTTAAAGAAACAAATTCTGAGTATATTTTCAATTGGTGGTTGTTGTTTTGTTCTTTCTCTTCTTGTTGTTGTTCTCAGAAACAAATTCTGAGTATATTTTCAATTGGTGGTTGTTGTTTTCTTCTTTCTCTTCTTGTTTTTGTTCTAAGAAACAAATTCTGAGTATATTTTCAATTGGTGGTTGTTGTTTTGTTCTTTCTCTTCTTGTTTTTGTTCTAAGAAACAAATTCTGAGTGCATTTTCAATTGGGGGTTGTTGTTTGGTACTTTCTCTTCTTGTTCTTTTTTAAAGAAACAAATTCGGAGTACATTTTCAATTGGGGGTTGTTGTTTTGTTCTTTCTCTTCTTGTTCTTGTTTTAAAAAACAACTTCTGAGTGCAAGTGACTCATGTAAGAAAGGATGCAAGTTGTCAATTTAATGAACAGTTTTGCAGTAATAGATGCGAGTAATTAAATCCGTTGCAGTTGAGTGAGGTGTGCGGTTGTTTGTTACGGTGCGTGTGCCAGCGAGGTGCGTGCGCGGCATAAAAACCGAGTGCAATGCAGAGAAAAAACAATGGGAAGGGGGGGCCGCCAGCGTTATGGATTGTTATCAGTTAAATTGTTTATTTTTCTGTTTACAAGAAATGGCATTTAGAATGAAAAAAGCACATTCGCTTTTTTCACGGCTAACAAACAAGCTAATTATTTTGGAGGAGAACCGAAATGATAGGTGGAACTTTTGAAAACCGGCACTTATCCCCCACGGCTTACGCAGTGCCAGTCCTAATCAGCAAGAGATAGAACATAAGGAAAAGAAAGCTAAATTATACCGTGCATTGAATATCTTGCTGACACGGTCTCAAGGCTCTTTTGCAATTTTCCGGTGAATGATTCGATAGCATTTTATGATATAGTCTTTGCTGAAACCACTATAATCGTTCCAACTAATTAATGTGTCTTTTTCCCGAGGATGGGAAGGATTCTCCATGTTCACAAAAAAAAAAAACGCAAAAGTTAGAATTCACGAGAAAATGCTGATTGTCGGAATATTTTAATGACGTCCCGAGCTTTCTGCTTCCCCGGCGTTTAGTATTCCAAACACGCGGGAACATTAACGCCGTGTTTGGAACGAGATGCTTCTAGAACACGCTGGAAAGGTTCACAGGCAGCTGCAACTGGCAAAAAGTGATTTCAATAATTCCCTCTTTCCTGCAATTTGGTGCAGATTGGAAGCATGCTCCAGCCTGTGTTTGGACAGCTGGGGAACACGTTTTCCCTCCTATGAAACACTCTCATCAAAGCCAATGAATCCCTTCGGAAAATTCACTTTCAGTTGACCAACTGCTCCTGATCAAGAACTTCTGCCATTGCATCGGTCAACTTTCTTACAGTTTCTGCTGTCGATAAGAGGAAAATCGGCCTGCACCAGGGTGGGGCAATCAAATTGTTGTGGATTTTGTGAATTCGGTCATGCATGTTGTAAGCTCTTGATGCCTGGTGTTGGCTTAGCGGTTAGGGTGCTGGCTTGGGATCCTAGGATCCTGGGTTCAAATCCTGGCCGATCGCTGAATTATCTACCAGGGGGAGTTGCCTCAGCCTGTCATACCTCCCATGGTCGGCAAATTGAGTACCAGTTCACTGGTAATTCCCTGTGTGTCACAAGAGGCGACTAACAGGGTTGGCGGCAGGAAGAGCATCCGGCCATAAAACATCGCTTCAAAAAGGGGACCACGGTGCCCGAAGAAGGCCAACCCCTGCTCTGCGGGGAAAAATGGCCTCTAAAGGGGGTTTATTCCGTAGTGGGTTTGAAGTCTAGATGCGTGCGTAATGTTGCGGAACCCGCAGCACCGCAACATTATTCTGAAACAAACCATCGACGATTTACATTAAGATCGTTATATGAACTTTCAGTGACTTTTTGGCCAATACAGATTCAAATAACCTTCGAGGCACGGGAGACAAATGGCAGTGGAATGCCTGTGCTACAAGCAAGAGGCTTTGGCTAATAAAGTCATCCGTCATGCCAAAGCATCACACTGCGCTGTCCCAGACATCACTGCCATTAAAAATAGGCTCACTTAACTCTTCCTAAATCCTCTGTGCTTGTACACTGAGTACACAATAAACTGGGATCCTGTTAGTCTCTTGGACTCCTCGGATTTCATGAACAAATACAGAGAAATGCCAATTGCTCCCAGCATGCTTGGTTGGTTTTATTTTTATTTCAATGGCTCATTGTCTAAAGATCATGCCCTCGAGATGTGCTTTGAATCTTTTTTTCCTCATTTTTGTGAATACATATTCCGAGGCCGAGGAAGAGCAGACCGGTCTAGTGCCAAAGCACATGACCGCTGCTCGTGATATTCTCATCATTAGGTCATGGGGACCGGGGACACAATTCTGGAGGAAAAGCACAAAATTGAGAGCAACAACTGAATACATAAAGACAAAAAGACTCCCCAGGTGCTGACCTTCCTTTCACCTGGGATCATAGGTTCTGCAATCACCATTTTGGTGCCGTACAAGGAAAACAAAAGGAAATTCTTCTGTTAGCCTTAATACTTTAATAGAAAAAAAGAGGAAATCATTGCAAAGGGAATTTGAGCCAAATGGTCTGAGCACTTGTCACAGAGCCGGTGCCAGAAGGTCCAATTTGAAACTTCTTGCCCAGAGTTAATTTGTCCATTTCACCAAAATGGATTCTTTCCTGCAGGTTCTGTCTTCGTATATTGTGGAATATATGCAGAAGCTCCTCGGCGAGGCTCAAACATTTCATAAAAATCACATTTAAACTGTTAAATACCTTTTCTGCAAACAATTCCCAAAAATTTAGATCGCAATAAAAAAATCGTTTTGCTTCTTTTATGCAAGTTGTTTTTTGGCCCGACATTCTACGTAATTGGCACCGAGACACGTGCCCTTCTCGTTTGTTTATTTATTCATGAATATAGGTAAAAGTTACCCGACGTAAATTTTAATTTGCCAGCAACTCTATTATAGTGGTTGCCTTTGGAGGCGATGACATCAGCAGTGCCCGAAATTGAAAATCGACTTGACCAGCAAATCTGAGAATGCGGCATTACATTAAAGGGGCAAATTGTTATAAACAGTTGTGCAAAAAACATCTGAGACTAACAAGTTTTTATTTGTAAATCCATTTTCACTTCGACTGTCCTTTTTGATAATTCCACTGTGACCACATGTCTTTGCTCGTGATCATTATTGCATATGTCTGTATGAGAGAAAAACTCATTCATAAGAGATTATGTTTCATTCAGAATTGTCAAATGTATTTATCGATAAGGTTGTTTTTTTTGAAACCCATAATGTCATTTGAAAACACTGTTAATATAATTCCCAAGAGGTTCTGAGAGAGCACACAGTCTGAAGTCGAAACGGACAGGGTTGAGTGGTGGGACTTGCGGAGTGGGAGGGAGGAGGTTTTGGGGGTTATGGGGGGCAGGGGAGGTCTTCGATAATTTTTTCCATGTTTTCAACTCACCTGGAACGAAGTTCAGGAGAGCTTATGCGATGGCGCATCGTCAGTCAGTCCGTCCGTAAACACTTGAAACTTCTTCTCCAAAACCGCTGAAGGGATTGTGACCAGATTTAGCACAAATTATACTTGTTGTGTTGTGACTAAAGGTTGTTCACGGAATTTAAAAAAATCTGGGTTTAAGGGGGTCTACCGGGGGTCAAAGTGTATCCAGGTTTGACCCGCAAAATAGCAATTTGCTTTATTCTCTGAAACTACACACAATATTTCGATGAAATTTTTCCACAACCTTCAACACCCGTGATGTACCAAAGTTTCTTCATGGAATTTTAAAAATCAGCCCCTTTAGGGGTATACGGGGGGTCAAAGTGGATCCAGGTTTGACCCCCAAAATAGGTATTTGCTTTATTCTCTGAAACTACACACACAATTTTGATGACCTCACCACAACCTTTTTCATCCGTGATGTACCAATGTTTGTTCAAGGTTTTGGAAAAATTGTGGTCTGAGGGGGTTGGAGAGGGGTTGCCCCCAAAAATATATATATATTTTGTTTGTTTAAAGTCTTATGATTATGTTAGTATGATTATTCTACCTGCTGCCCTGTCTTCTAGCAACCATTGAAATTGGTTTAAAATACCTTTAGTCAGTGCAGTATACTGTTTATTCTACCAGGTGAGCACCAGGGGTATTGCCCCTATGTTTTATTACTACAGCTCGAAATAGCTGCTACAATATTCACTGTAGTATTTGTGTACAAGATCTACTTACTCAAGGAAGAGTCATAGAAAAAAGGAGGATAAAAAGGAAAACCACCGACAATTTTCCATGCCTTTTTCAATTGTCCTAATTTGTGTGCCAGTGGTTATTCGGAAGCGTTTACCATTTCAGAGACCAACGTGTGCCAGCAATTCCTTTAAACCGTCATTTCCGTTAAAGTGCATGTGCTGGGTTAAATGTGATGCATATTCTTAAAATTCCGGAATATACTTTAGTTTATGAATCACACATACTTTTATATACCTCAAACATGTGTGTATGGGAAGCATGGTTCAAGGAACAAAATAGGGATGAAACGTGGGTACGGGGTGTATACAGTGCAAGGCCAGGTAACCAGGCATATCCAAGACTATGTTGATAGATCAGTGGTGCATTCTAATGTTTTCCACATCCTCAGGGACTATCGAAAGCCTCCATGTCATTGCATGTGGTCTGGGCCTGGGCCCAAGCTGTTCCTCACATGCCTGCCCTTTTGGGAAACCCTATCCCAGTGAATGCCTCTCTAAAAGGAGCATTCACCATTGGTATGTTGGCAATGTGAATCTCCATGCAGCTGCAACCCGTGACACGAGATTTACATCAGTGCCAGAGCACTTTCCAACTCCACCAAATTTGCTGTATAAGCAGCTGGCTTGTCACGGTGGAATCTGGAGCAAGAATCGATTTTGGTGAGAAATCTCCACGTTTTTCTCAGCAGGTGCTGATCTGTCCTCCGGATTATCCTGCAGAAGCCCCTCGGACATGGTTACATTAACATCAAAACCACTCCCTGGATATACAAAGGTCCCTTGGACAAATGGGGAGATGTTTTAGTTAGCCATGCAAAACTCCCATGTTTTAGTCGTTTCTCAACATGAAAAAAATATTTCAATATAACTGATGATTTATTTCATCTGAATCTTCTGACGAACACCATGCAGTAAAAATAATTATTAGATGATTACCTACGTTTCTCTGTGGCGAGTTAGCTCTGCAGATAAAGTTTCCACTTAATTTTAATATTTTTAAATTGCTTATAAATGAGGTTCCACCACTGGGAAAGAATTGTTATCTGAGAAAAACGAGAAGCCACAAGGAAATACATCGGGGCAATACCCCTGGCGACCACCTGGTAGAATAAACAGTATACTGCACTGACTAAAGGTATTTTAAACCAATTTCAATGGTTGCTAGAAGACAGGGCAGCATGTAGAATCATACTAACATAATCATAAGACTTTAAACAAACAAACAAAAAAATACCTATTTTGGGGGGCAACCTCCCCTCACCACCCCGTGTACCTCCTCAGACCCCAATTTTTCCAATGCCTTGAACAAATATTGGTACATCACGGATGATGAAGGTTGTGGTGAAGTTTTATCAAAATTGTGTGTAGGTTCTGAGAAAAAAGCAAATACCTATTTTGGGGGAAAGCCCCCCCAAAGACCACCTTAGACCCCGATTTTTTAAATGCCAGGAACAAACTTTGGTACAATACAGGTGATTAAGGGTGTGGTCAAGTGTCATCAGAATTGTGTGTAGGTTCTGAGAAAAAAAGCAAATACCTATTTTGGGGGGCAAGCCCCCCCCCCCCAATAGACCGCCTTAGACCCCAGTTATTTAAATGCCAGGAACAAACTTTGGTACAACACCGGTGATTAAGGTTGTGGTCAAGTTTAATCAGAATTGTGTGTAGGTTCTGAGAAAAAAAGCAAATACCTATTTTGGGGGGCAAGCCCCCCCCCAATAGACCGCCTTAGACCCCAGTTATTTAAATGCCAGGAACAAACTTTGGTACAACACCGGTGATTAAGGTTGTGGTCAAGTTTCAGCAGAATTGCATGTGTCGTTTCATAGAAGAAAGCAAACACCTATTTTGGGGGGGTCAAACCTGGACTATTTTGACCCCCCGTCGACCTCTAAAGGGAAAGATTTTTTTTAATGCCGTGAACAAACTTCGGTACATCACAGGTGATGAAGGTTGTGGTAACGTTTCATCAAAACATTGTGTGTAGTTTCAATGAAAAAAGCAAATTCCTATTTTGGGGGTGGGGGGGGGGGGGGGGGGGGAGAGAGGGGAGAGGGGTCAAACCTGGATCCACTTTGACCCCTGGTAGAACCCTTTATACCCCGATTTTTTTAATGCCATAAACAAACTTTAGTCACAACACAACAAATATAATTTGTGCCAAATTTGGTCGCAATCCATTCAGCGGTTTCAGAAAAGAAGTTTCAAGTCTTTACGGATGGACGGACTGACGATGCGCCATCGCATAAGCACCACTGAACTTCTTTCCAGGTGAACTAACAAGAAAGAGTAGTCAGAGATTGCAGACCCTCGCCAGTACGTGTTTGTGTGGTGTTTATTAGCTGCTGTGTTTGTGTGGTTTGTTGACGACTTAGATTTCTGTTCAATCCAATATGGCTACTAAACCACGTGACTGATGATGTCATCAATTTAATTCTCTCATACAATTTTTGTGCAGATCACGCTCAATAAATTTCAAAACTGATCAGATCAAGCGTTCCACTTGTCTAGTTATGACGTCATAATGAAGGTACCGATGACATCATCATGAATATATGTTGTTCCCCATTATGAGTACTTGACAATGAGCCATGTTTCAGTTTTTTGCACAGAGCAGATTTGGAGATATAGTGGTGTAAAGTTTTTCGGTTTTTCCAAAATGGTGGCCATAGCACGTGACCTATGACGTAATAATTATCATCATACTAAAATACACCATTTGTGTCTGTCCGTCTGTCTGATGAATTTTTGACCCCAATACATTCTGTCCTTATTTATCCAATCTCAACCAAACTTGACAGGATGACCAAGGGTTAGATAATGAAGGTTGTAGCGCATTAATTTGCCCCTCTCTCCGAGGGGATTTTCTCTCCCGAGCAGGTTTTCCCCGCCATTGCCGTCAATGGGGTTGCATGTTGAGGTGTATATCAATGTTAAATTAGCTTTATCATGGCGTTTTTCCAAAGAAGAATATTTATCGTGGCGTTTTTCCAAAGACGCTTTTAATAACAAAATTAATGATAATCGCATATTATTAATGTTATGACAAAACAATATTAATACTAATAATGTCCCACTTCCCCAAGGCATTTTTCCTGCAGTGATAATGTGTTTAAATAGCTTATCTTACTATAATTCACCAAATATCCGTCTGTCCGTTCGAAGATACCGCAAAAACGGCTGAACTGATCGCAACGATATTTTGGGTGGGTATTCCTGGGACCTCTTGGAGTAAAATAAGCTAAATTGTTTTCACAATTTTTTCCCCCAATTTTCCAAGTTTTCCAATTTTCCAGTTTTTCCAAACACGATGGAATAATATTTACCGATATGAACAGTGATATGGCTTTTGTTGAAATTCTACCTACCAGGAGAGAGTAGATCGACTCCTGACAAACTCTTCCGATATAAACTTGTGGCGCCAAAGTAACATGGCAGAGTGGCTGTTACAGGGCTAAGAGGTAAAGGAAGGGGGTGGGGGGGGGGGGCGAAGAAGTTGTAAGTCGGGCGACTTGTGTTTTGAACTGCGGGCACCACAGCCTGAAGCGCCCCCACCATCTCGCTTGTACGGTACCTCCCCACTGCCTAGTAGAAATGCAAGCACGTGTATGACATCTATGCCATGGTCCTGCAGGGGGGTGAAATAGGTGCTGGTAATGGTTTTGTGTTTTGATGACTTTTGGAATTTGTATGAGTGGTTATGGGTTTGTGTAGAATGAATGTGGGCAAAATCCACCGAGCCATGTCACTCACCTGTAACACCAGGACAGGGCCCACGGAAATGTGGGGTGCATTTTAATGGCCCCGCAGGTAACGTTGAGTCTTGTGGCATCCACCGGGGGACGCGGTGTTTAGACTGGGGTTGTAGAAATGTTTTTAGGGATTTTGGATTTTTTTTTAAAGTTATGCATAGGGTTAAGTTTTGTGGTTAAAATAGGTTTTTGTGTGTTTTGTTTCCTTCCTCTGCAGGAGTTAGGCATGGACTTCATCATTGTACATATTTGAAATGCATGGTTGTTTAAGGGGATAGCATGTTAAGGAGCATAGGTAGGTCACTTCACACAGCCCTCCTGATTTACTTCATAGGTTAATTAAGTGTGAGTCGGTAAGTGTACGTGTAGTGTCGTGTCGGATAAGTTGGATTGGGAGGGTAGCACCTGCAGTGAACCTTGCAGGAGTTACGGTTTCAGTAGGGGGGTTGTGTTATGAATTTTGGGGTAGTGATATGTAGATTCAGGTAGATCTGTATAGGTAGGTGCTTCGATGATCGTGGGTAGAAATAACCACTTCGATGTACATAAGTCAGGGATCTGGTGTAGTCCGGATGTTGGATAAGTTGGATATTTGTCCCCGTTACGAGGTAGGGATTATGGTTAAAATTCCCTTGTATGTCATCCCCCCTGTAGCTATCCCGTTGTCCTTTATGGCACCACACATAGACACGAGTTAGGAAGTGCCCATTAACCGCACTCAAATAATGGAAACCTACCCGGAAGCCAGTTTGAGCGCTGCCGCGAACCACACCTTGGGGAAACACCACATCAAAGCAAGCAGGCCAAAAGCCATGCCCTGGGGAACAGGGATTGGCCGGAGCAGAGCAAGAAGCAGCTCGCTATTGGGTGGGAGTTGACCAATGGGAAGAACGGAGTAAGGAAGGACTTGTGTTTGGCCAGGGGCAGAGCAAGAAGCTTCCCGTGGATTGGTGGAAGGCTGAAAGGGAAGCAGAGGACCGATTGGCAAAGACCACGGAGGACGTCAGAGGCGAGCACCAGGCGGGGAACTGATTGAAGGAGAAGCGCTGATGACGTCAGGACCCGATGTTAAAAGAGTGGAAGGACCGACATTTTCTCTCTCTTCTTCTTGCCCTCCACACTTGCTCGCTTGCCCTCATCTATTGCCTTCGCTTTTGCCTTCCTCTCTCTTGTTCCTTTGTCCTTTTCCCTCGCGCTCTTGTGCTTGGACCGACCGTGTAGAGGACTCCACCGGGTAACCAGGAGAGACAACGGGAATTGCGGTTCTCTGAGCAAACAACGCATGGACGCGTGGCTTGCCGCTGTGGTGTACGGAGGCCTAGCAGCGCGGGAACGGGCGGTTCCCGCAAACACACTGGACGAGTTGACGAACCCTGACGAGACCCCGAGCTGGTTGAGCTAAGTGCACACACACATAATCTATTTTATCCAGTTTATATTCCCCTGTGTCTTTGTTTCTAAGTCTGGTGAGGGAGTGCTCCATTTAGGTTTTAGTTTCATTGTCGTGTTTTCCTTGTTATCGGGTTCCATTTCAATAAATCCGTTTGTTATTTTTCTTGTACATTCTAAACCGGGTTTTCGTGTGAGTTATTTTTGCAGGTTTGAAGACTACTCGGCGGGATCACACCAGGTAAGGCTTTCCAGCTTCTTCTTCTCCTTTCTTCATCTCACGCATATACAGTATAGTACAATCCGCTATTGGAACTGAATGCCTCCATTAACGCTCAATTGCTATCCGTGATTTTCTGGTCTTCACCGAGGGGAATCACGCGATAATATATTACACACAGCCACTGAGCTTGGGGGAAGGTGCTGTCACTTCCTGGGGTACTCTGGATACCAGTGATGTCACAACAATGGCGCCACTTTTCTCACCGCTCTCAGTGGGGGGCATTTCCTCAGGAATAATTTCCTTCTCCCCATGGATGCCAACCGATGGGGATTGTTGTGCTTTGTCCTTTTAAATACTGAGCGTCAAGCAAGGAGGCAGCACGTACCATTTCTAAAGTCTTTGGTATGACTCAGCCGGGGTTGGAACCGCCGACCTCCAAGACTCGGAGCAGATGCTCCAACTATTACAACACCGAGTCTGGTTAATGTCATATATATGATGATTTGTCTGGTAACATCACAATCTGAAGTAAAAAGGACGAGACAATGGACACAGGCAGACATTTGCACTGTGGTAAAAACAAGGAATGAACTAGAACAGCACTGGCTAGAGCACAAACCTCCGCTAGCCTGAACAGTTCACGTTTTCTATCCCACTGATAGGCCAAATTCGGATCTTCACCAAAATCTAATCAATTCGTCCTTGTCACACACCCAATCTTTCCACCAGGTTTCGTCCAAATCTGTCCATAATTTTTTGAGATATCCTACTTTCAGAAAAAACAGGGGTGAAAACATAACCTCTGTTCCCCTTTTGTGCCCGATGGAATAAATACACAAGGGTAACCAGCTTTGACTTTGGGATGGTGAGCATGTGCAAGTTTCTTGAGGTCAGTCAACAACTCGAGCAGAGGGCTATGAATACCAAAGGAAGACAACTTTAAAATGAAGGCAGGATTCCAGTTAGCATCAAATGCTTGCGAGATACCCAGAAAGATAGCCCTCACTGCTTGGTTGTGGTTCAGGGCAGTGCCGTGTATATTGAGAGTCTGGCCAACTGAAATACTGGCGCCATGTTGCATACCTAACTTCGCGCGCTGGCACTGCGAGATGTATGTCAGCTGTGGCAATCCTGTAGTTCTGTGATGAGGGAATCGATGTTATTACTGTTTGGTCGCAGATTTAATGAGGAACAACTAATTCAAGTTAAAGTGACGTGTTGTTTGTTATTGGAATAATAAAATCTGCAAGCGGCGTCATTTATTCACACGAATTGTTTGCCTGTCGCGGCACACGATTTCTTGTCAGCTGATACAGCATACTGATAAATTTTATTTCTCTTGGCATGAAATTGTAATTTGATAAAATGGAGCTTGTATACTAGTTTTCATCTATTATCTGGAAACGTAACATACAATATTCCCATAATGCTACGAAAGTACAATGTCTATTATTTTATTCATTAGCTGGGGTTCACAAATGTTGTTATACATTCGTTTTCAAAGTTGTTATACTTTCGTTTTACGTTTTCAAAGAACACTTTACTCAGGAAACTGACACAAACAGTGACAAATATTGTGTCATAAACAAGTATTTCCTGATATATAAGCATATATAAACAGTGCATGTTACAGGGTATATGTAAGAATATGAATGAATGAATGAATGATCGTTTTAAGGCCATTTTCCCCGCTAGAGCAGGGGTTAGTCTTGCGGGCCCCATGACAATCATGGTTCCCTATTTGAGGCAATGTTTTTATGGCCGGATGCCCTTCCTGGCGCCAGCCCTTAGTCGCCTCTTACGATGCGCAGGGATATGGTGTACCTATTCTAAACTGGGTACACACCGGGATCATTCATCCCAGCAAGCTGGTACTCAATTTGCCGACCTCGGAAGGATGACAAGCTGAGTCAACCCCCCTGGTGTTAATTCAGCGATCGACCGGGATTATGAACCCAGGATCCTGGGATCCCAAGCCGGCACCCTAACCGCTCAGCCAACACCAGGCTACAGAGTATATGTATATGTATAATAAGGGGTATATGTATAATACCTGATTTTCAGTTATTATATATAATCCCTTATATATATATATATATATATATATATATATATATATAATGGTATCTGTAATCTGGTTCTCCAACCTAATGAGCGGACAATATGACGTCATCGCCATGCACGTCCGCCTTGCCTGCAAAGTTCCAGAGGAACCATCTAGCAGTGCGTCATTACGGATTATAAATACAGATACTGTCACAAGTGCATGCAAAACTCACAGTTACCTCACAGTTGACTCACAGTTGACTCACAGTCACAGTTACTCACAGTATCTGTATTTATAATCCGTAATGACGCACTGCTAGATGGTTCCTCTGGAACTTTGCAGGCAAGGCGGACGTGCATGGCGATGACGTCATGTTGTCCGCTCATTAGGTTGGAGAACCAGATTACAGATACCATTATTAGTAACTCCCAACCGCAACCAGGTCGACTCCATATGATGAGTGGATACCAGAGATAACGTTACCGCGTGGCAGGCGGTGCTTATCGCTCCCAGCAAGGTGCAGCAGCAGCTGTATGGGACACCTTGCTGGCGGTTCTCCACTGATGATATGAAGGTCGCATAGTGACTGAGATATATATATATATATATATATATATATATATATATATATATATATATATACCCTATACACTGCATATGGACATGAAAAATGTTACAGGGAATATGTATAATATATATATATGGTTGACTAAATAAATGTTAAGCTCACCAGAGACCTAATACACACGTGTCATGTCACTTTTGATTTGAAACCAATATATATCAAGCGATTTCACTTACCGAACATAAATATGAGTAAGGTGATGGATTCCATCCAACTCGGCGTATTTTAACTGCCCAAATAGCACTTCGTTCCTTGTCTCGAGGAAATCTGCGCATTACACAACCTTGTCCTGGTCTAACAGAACATCCCCAAGTGGCACAACACACCATATTGGTTGATTTTATTGAAATATTACTCAAATGAAATATGCAACGATACGAAGCAATGGCACGGAATGGGTGCAGCGGGAAAGCTGCTCGGCTGAGGTGGTATGCAAAATGGCGCCTGTAAACCACGTGACGTGGGTTCGACCAATCACGGCGGTAGTTGAGCAGATCAAAGGCTGGCCAGACTCTGTTAATATACGGCACTGGTTCAGGGCATCCACCTACTCTTCTATGGTTACGAGTGGAATATCCAAGATGGAGAGGTTAGGTTGTTGCCAATTTATGGTTGTGGATATTTATTTTTGAAATATAGCAGTTTGTGTTCGACAATTTCGTCCCGACATGATGGTAGCACACTTACCCTTCGAGATGTCAAGTCCGAGTTTGATTCCTGACCTGACTATTGTTACGTGGTCCCCTCGGTGACTACCTGGTCTCGGTGAACCCCGGACCGTGAGAGGACCTTCGCCAGCAAGTAGTATTATATATATGCGCTTTCGCAACGCAATCCCTATGAATTCCACCCAAGAGAAACTGGTGTGCAATGATATATTTCCAGGGTAAGGATATCATACGATTTCAATGATACAATCACGGATATTCCCCGAGCAATCAACAACAAACAACCATCAACAATTCCCAATCCACAATCAATTCCCTATATGATTAAGATGGCCATCTTATATATGTGTGTCCACTTCTGTACTCACGACCCCCTTTTGGTCTCTGCCCCTCACAATGTCTCTGGGCCCCTCCCGACCGAGATGCTGGTCGGCATCGCCGCACTCGGGCGGTTGAACGAACCCCGGGTGGACGTGTTTCCACCGGGCAGGTATCGTACCAGGCACCGCGGCTGCAGCCCCTCGTGGCCACGCGAAGCGGGCACGGCAAAGCAAGCCAAAAGCCCCACGCCGCTTGCAAGGCGTGTTAGGCCCCAACGTGCGACCCGTACGCGTCTGTTTAGACGGTGCCGCGAACGGTGCCAGACGCGGGGTCGATGCACGGCCCCACGTCAACTTGACGTCTCCACCGGGTAGGTACACGTCCCGGTAACTCCTCTCGCCAGACGGGCTTCGGAACGCCGCCTTTCCACGCAGCGCAAGGTCGATCCCACCTTTCGTCGGAGCGGGGCGAGGAAGAATAATACTCGTCGCTTTTCTTCCTCGTGTCATTTTTTCTTCCGTTTCCGGTCACTTCCGTTTCCAGACACTTTTTCAGAAGGGCTCCTGACCCTCCAACCACAACAACCCTTAATCTACTCCACATGGATAAGCAAAGACCTGAATGGTAATTCACATACATTCACATAAATATGTAACACTCCCCCCCCTTCAAGAAAGAAAGTTTGAACCCAGCGAAAACTTTCTTTGCCGGCCAATTTGGAGAAACCAACCAGATAACTCAACCCCCCCCAGATTAACTCAATCTGGACAAAACACCAGCAACGACATTGTCCCTGCCCTTTACATGTTCACTTTCCCGTTGGACTCCTGCCAAGCCAAACTCCATCTCATGACCCTCTGACTTTAACCGTCAGTTTCTTGTGAATGAAGGTTAAGGGGTTGATCAAAGATCCAAAGTTAAGCAACTCGATAGCACTTTTTCCGGGAGGCCAAGCCGAGTATTCACTACATGGATGCCTTTAGGAACGTGGAGTTCACGGTTAGTCCGTGCAGGAAAGTTCTCTACATGGGCGCCTTGAGGAACGTGGAGTTCACGGTTAGTCCGTGCATGAAAGTTCACTACATGGACGCCTTTAGGAACGGCGTTCACGGTTAATCCGTGTAGGAATCTTGGCTCGGCGGCTCCGCCGCATTCAGTGCTTCGACTTCTCTAATAATTATGGTGGGACCGCTTGTCCCTGTAGTCCCATGAATAGCGGTCTCCTTCTCGGCCACTACTTTGACAATCCTTCCTTCGGGAGCTGCCGTAACTCAGGGAGCCTCCATAATAATATTGATTGCGGCCACCACCAAAACTACCGCCCAGTTGTCCTCTCCTGTAGACCTCTCGACGCCTACGAAATGCCTTCCCTACTGTTATGGTCCGACCCTCCAAATCCTTGCCATTCCAATTCTTCTCTGCCTCTCTGGCGTCTTTTGTGCTGGCAAACGTGACAAAGCCGAACCCTCTTGACTGTTGCGTTTCCCAGTCTCTTACCAACCGCACTTCCACCAGCGGCCCATATCTGTTGAAGACAGAGGTCAGAACTTCTTCCTCTGTTTTGAAGTTCAGTCCCCCTACAAATAACTTGGCACTTTTGTCGCCATCCCGAGCTGGTGTGGTGTTATTTTCCCTGCTGGGCTCTTTACCAACCCTCAGGTTACCATAAACTTGACCCCCGGCCAAATCATTCCCGATAACCACAGATACACCCTCTACAGGAAGCGTGGCTTGTAAACCGACGGTGACCGGTCCTGACACCAAATCGGACTCCAAATGGATGACATGAAGGGGAGCACTAACACCGCCCCCGATCCCCTGTAAACGAACACTATCCCCCGTTGCCGTCTCCTCGGACCATGGCAAAATGCCTTCAAGCATTAAAGATTGATGTGCCCCTGTGTCCCTCAATATCCTAACCGGTTTCCGGTTAGTCGAGGCTCCATCCCGTGACACAAACCCCTCTGAAATAAATGGTTGGTAACCCTTTTGATGGCGATTTCTCACAATGGCCATTGCATTTGGAGTCGTAATAGTCGGACTCCGCTCTGGGTCTTCCCTTTTCATGCGGTAACAACTGGACATCAAGTGTCCAGGTTTCTTGCAAAAAGCGCAAGTAGGCCCGGAGGAAAAACTCGTGGTCTGCCTCGGGCCCCCCGAACTATAAGTTTGTCTTGGGCCCGCATCCCTCTGATTTCGAACAGGTGGGGTATCATAGTTGTCCCCATAATCATCTCGAGGCCGCCGCCATGTATGGTCGTTCTCCGCACCTGCTGTTCCCCACCTCCCCTGCGGAGATCTAGGCGAGGAGTTAGGTTCGTGGACCCCTATTCGGTGGGTTAAGGCATAATCATCTGCCATGGTGGCTGCGTCCCACAACTTTGGTACTTTCTTTTCCTGCAGGTACACTTTGATGTCCTCGTGGACACACTGCTGGAATTCCTCCACCAGGATCAAGTCACGCAATGTTTCGAAGTCTTTCCCGACTCCTTTTGACTCACACCACCGATCAAACATGTTTTCTTTCACTCTGGCAAACTCCACATGGGTCTCACTCTCCCTCATCCTGGCATTCCTGATTTTTTGCCTGTAAGCTTCCGGAACCAACTCATAGGCCTTGAGGATGTGCTTCTTCAGTACCTCATAATCTGCACATTGGTCCATTGGTAGCGCCGATTAAATCTCTTGAGCTTTCCCCACCAGCACACTTTGCACTAGTATGGTCCAGGCCTCCTCCGGCCAGTTTAATTGTCGAGCCACTTTCTGAAAGTGTGGAAAAAATTTCGCGACCTCCTTTTCACTGAACGGTGGAACCAGCCTCACATGTCTGCCCACATCCCAGGTTTTCTGGTTAGGTGTCGACCCCGTCAGCAAGGGTGGTGCCTCTCCCCGTTCTCTCATTAACTCCAGCTCCTTGAATTTAATTTCTTGCTGAAGCTCCATGTCACGTTCCTTTAATTCCCTTTCTGCTTTTCTCTCCTCTGCTTCGAGGTCCCTTGCAGCTCTCCTCTCCTCTGCTTTTCTCCCTTCTAACCTTTCCTGGAGTTCTCGTTCCACTCTCCTTTCCTCTGCTTGTTTCTCTTCTCTCCTCTCTTCTGCTTTCCTTTCTGCTTCTGCTCTTTCTTTTTCTGCTTTCCTTTCTTCTTCTGCTCTTTCCTTTTCTGCTTTCCTTTCTTCTTCTGCTCTTTCCTTTTCTGCTTTCCTTTCTTCTTCTGCTCTTTCCTTTTCTGCTTTCCTTTCTTCTTCTGCTAACCTTTCCTGGAGTTCTCGTTCCACTCTCCTTTCCTCTGCTTGTTTCTCTTCTCTCCTCTCTTCTGCTTTCCTTTCTTCTTCTGCTCTTTCCTTTTCTGCTTTCCTTTCTTCTTCTTTAATCCGTTCCTGGCTCCGTAATTGCAACTCCAGTTTCCGGAGCTCAACGTCTTCTGGTTCTTCGGGTAGCCACTCCCAGGCTAACTCGTCCCATGTTCCTAATCCCACCATAGATTGTATCACCGTGGCCTGCAACTCTGCCTTCCTCAAATTAGTTCGGACCTCCAAGTTAAAATGTTTGGCCAATTTCAAGAGGTCCGACTTTAGTAACGCTCGGAACTGTGCCTCACTCGGTGTTACCGCAAAGTTCTGTGCCACAAACGCCATGGTGACTATCGTTAACACCTGTTAACCTTCACCCAAGACTTTACCCCAATTTCCCCCAAAATTTTCCAATTAATACTTAATTAATAAATTTTAATTAATAAAAATATTATTTTATTATTTTATACAAATACACTTTTAGATCCCGGACGTAGACCCAATTGCGAATCCGCAAATCGTAATTTGGACGAGCCCCCAATTCTGTTACGTGGTCCCCTCGGTGACTACCTGGTCTCGGTGAACCCCGGACCGTGAGAGGACTTTCGCCAGCAAGTAGTATTATATATATGCGCTTTCGCAACGCAATCCCTATGAATTCCACCCAAGAGAAACTGGTGTGCAATGATATATTTCCAGGGTAAGGATATCATACGATTTCAATGATACAATCACGGATATTCCCCGAGCAATCAACAACAAACAACCATCAACAATTCCCAATCCACAATCAATTCCCTATATGATTAAGATGGCCATCTTATATATGTGTGTCCACTTCTGTACTCACGACCCCCTTTTGGTCTCTGCCCCTCACAATGTCTCTGGGCCCCTCCCGACCGAGATGCTGGTCGGCGTCGCCGCACTCGGGCGGTTGAACGAACCCCGGGTGGACGTGTTTCCACCGGGCAGGTATCGTACCAGGCACCGCGGCTGCAGCCCCTCGTGGCCACGCGAAGCGGGCACGGCAAAGCAAGCCAAAAGCCCCACGCCGCTTGCAAGGCGTGTTAGGCCCCAACGTGCGACCCGTACGCGTCTGTTTAGATGGTGCCGCGAACGGTGCCAGACGCGGGGTCAATGCACGGCCCCACGTCAACTTGACGTCTCCACCGGGTAGGTACACGTCCCGGTAACTCCTCTCGCCAGACGGGCTTCGGAACGCCGCCTTTCCACGCAGCGCAAGGTCGATCCCACCTTTCGTCGGAGCGGGGCGAGGAAGAATAATGCTCGTCGCTTTTCTTCCTCGTGTCTTTTTTTCTTCCGTTTCCGGTCACTTCCGTTTCCGGACACTTTTTCAGAAGGGCTCCTGACCCTCCAACCACAACAACCCTTAATCTACTCCACATGGATAAGCAAAGACCTGAATGGTAATTCACATACATTCACATAAATATGTAACACTATACACTGTCGGACGAGCGTTTCGCAGGGAGGAAGGCACAGCACTGAGTGCACCATCCATCGGAAGGGCATTAGGCTGGGCCTCTCATCTGCTAACATTACCTGGTGGATGTTAAAGGTCCCCTATGCAGTTATTTGACGAAAATTAAGCGAGTTATCGCTGCCACCTTGAAAAGATTCCAATGGCAAACCAGCAGCGTATTTATTCCTTGCCACGAGACTTAACCGGCCTTCCAGTACATCAAATAGAGATAGAGAGAGAACATTATTCATGATTTAAGATGAAAACTGAGCTGGTTTGTTAAGGTTAAGTTTTCAACTAACTTATTCACATTGTCAGGTGTGCATTGCATTTGCTGCAATGCTGTCGATATTAATCACCAGAATTCCCTGACAAAATCTCAAGGCACCAGTCTTGTTGCTCTATTAGCGCAAAATTATTTGGGCTTCCAGTTGCTTCCATCGAGTCGCTCTTAGATCTTTTCAAATCACTGCTTTCCACCTTTTCAAGGTCACGCACGCTCATTGATTAACCCTCCGCTTGTCTTCTTCCTCAAAGCTGAGCTGTTTGCTCAGCTCCCCTCATTTGCCCTCATTTTGTCCTGCCTGTAAAACCACCTCGAATTATGTCACATGTTTTCATGAAAGCTTGAACCCCAAATTGCTTTGTCATTTATATTATTGGATTTCGACACAAATGACTGCCTGTCTCGCATTTTGTTGTCCAACAGCATGTTTGTTTGCTTCTTCTCGTGGACTCTGAGATGGCTTGTGGCATCCAGCCTTTATATGTTTGTTTTCGTGTTTCCATTAGGCTTTGACTCTCCTTTACATTTAAACTCGGGTGTTAATAAAGAAATGAGAAATCATTCATGGAGCGACACTTGGCAAAAGAGAACAAGGTAGAGTTGCACTCATAGAGCATCCTTTTGACCTCAAAAATAATTGGTGGTTGAAATCAGTGACCTGATATTTAAATAGTCTTTAAATTTTAAATGAATGGGATGAAAATTGACAATTTTAGAAATTTGTAGAGTTTGTTGATCTTTTGACCTTTTCACCTCAAAAATAAATAGGATTCTGTCGGACCACCAACTCTACAAGTTGGTGAAGTTTTGTGACTATCAGTTTGAAATTGTGACCTGTAGGCAAGTATAAGTGAGCGGACAGAGAAACACACAAACACACACACAAACCAGAGTGATCAACATACTTGTCCAAAAAAAAAATTTGCAAAGTAATAAAAACAAGCGTTCCGCCTAGGTCCCCCGTCGGTGAAGTGATGTGAGTTGACAAAGTGGAAGACGCAAGGCGGCCATCTTGGATTTTGACGTGGCGACCCAATTTTCAATAGCGTTCTCCCTTATGCTCCCGGTGTGTACCCCGGTTTAGAATAGGTACACCGTATCCCTGCGTGTCGTAACAGGCGACTAAAAGGGTTGGCGTCAGGAAGGGCATCCGGCCATAAAAACATTGCCTCAAAAAGAGAACCATGACAATTACAACTAGATATGGGCAGGGTACAGCCCGAAGTACCCCGTGGGGGACCCCACTCCCTCTCGTCAAAACTCAAGGTGGGGAACTCGATCGAAGCAAGGGTGGTAATCCACTCCATTTATGACGACGAAAAGTCTGATGCCCGACGTGGAGATCGGTTTCTGAGGTTTGGGACATGGAATGTAGGGACAATGACAGGGAGATCAGGAGAAGTGGTGGAAGTATTGGTCAGAAGAAGAGTGGACATATGTTGTGTGCAGGAGACAAGATGGAAGGGAAGTGGTGTGAGAATGGTGAAGGGTAGGCAGGGACAGAAATACAGGTTTGTGTGGCAAGGGTGCCCAGAAGGCGAAATGAGAAATGGAGAAGGTGAAAGGATTTTAGAGTTTGCTGATGGAGCTGATTTGTTGATTTGTAATACTCAGTTCCAGAAAGGGGATAATAAGCCTGTTACATACACGTCAGGTGGGTCGACGACAACCGTTGACTACCTGATGGTGCATAGGCGAGATAGGGGGCACCTCCGGGACACAAAGGTGATCCCGGGGGAGGAGGCTGTTTCACAGCACCACTTGGTTGTCTGCGACATAAGGTTGGAAGGTGCGAGGCGAGCGAGGCGGGTGAAGTACCAACCGAGAATGAAGGTGTGGAGGTTGAAAGAGGTGACAGTAAGGGGGGCATTAAAAGAGAGGCTGAGTATGGTAGAGGATGATGTGGTTGAGCTTGAAAGTGGTTGGATGTCAATGAAAGATAGTCTGTTGGGAGCCGTTGGTGAGGTATGTGGATGGACAAAAGGACCAGCGAGGCACTCGGAAACATGGTGGTGAGATGATGAAGTTGGAAAGAAGATTGACGAGAAGAGGAAGAAGTTCAAGGAGTGGCAGAAGGCGAAGGGTACGGGGGCAGAAAAGGAAGAGCATGAAAGTTATAAGGCAGCCAAGAAGGCTGCAAAGAAAGAGGTAGCAAAGGCGCAGGAGGCATGTAGGAAAATGTTTGGAGAACGCTTGGATTTGGAAGAGGGTCAGTGAGCGGTATTCAGGATTGCAAAGCAGACAGCGAAAGAGAGGTGTGATGTGATGGGGGTGAGTTGCTTGAAGGATGAAGTGGGACAAATCGTTGTGGACCCAGATGGAATTAAAGGAAGATGGAAATACTGTTGAATGCAGAGAATGAATGGGATGGCAACATAGAGAGTAACCCCGTTTTAGGACCGGCAGAGAAGATAACCGAGAAGGAAGTTGAGGAAGCGATTAAAGCAATGAAGAGAAGAAAAGCGGGAGGGCCGACGGGAGTTGTGGCAGATATGTTGAAGGCAGCGGGAAATTGGGGTGTGAAGAGAATAACAGAGATCTGCAATCTGGTGGTGAAAGAAGGCCGCATTCCAGTGGATTGGGATCTGAGTACCCTTGTCCCTCTATACAAGGGGAAAGGTGACCCTCTGGACTGTGGCTTGTATCGAGCGATAAAGTTTTGGAGCATGGAATGAAGGTATTGGAAAGGGTGTTGGAGAGGAGGATAAGGAAGAAAGTGAAGATTGACGAAATGCAGTTTGGATTTATGCCAGGAAGAGGAACGACAGACGCGCTTTTTATTGTGAGGCAGTTGCAGGAGAAGTACATGGAGAAGAGGAAGAAGTTGTTTCTTGGGTTTGTTGATCTGGAGAAAGCATTCGATAGGGTTCCACGTGAAGTAGTGACATGGGCATTGAGGAAGTTAGGAGTGGAGGAATGGTTGATCAGAGTAGTGATGGCAATGTACAAAAGAGCATGCACAGCTGTAAGGACGAAGGACGGGAACAGTGGTGAGTTTGAGGTGAAGGTGGGAGCGCATCAGGGGTCGGTACTAAGTCCACTACTATTTGTAGCTGTGATGGAGTTGCTGGCTCGGAACGTAAAGGAGGGTTTACCGTGGGAGTTGTTGTATGCAGATGATCTGGTGTTGATTGCAGAAAGTATGGATGGACTGAAGGAGAAGATGAACAAGTGGAAGAAATGTATGGAGATGAAAGGTCTGAAGGTGAATATCGGAAAAACAAAGGTGATGGCAAGTGGTAAAGCATGTGGTGAGGTGGAAAGAACTGGGAAGTGGCCATGTGCTGTGTGCAGGAAGGGTGTCGGAGTGAACTCCATTCAATGTACAATGTGTGCTGAGTGGGTTCATCAAAAATGTAGTGGTTTGAGAGGGTCATTAACCAGTGTGGCAGCTACATTCAAGTGTAAGGTGTGCACAGAGGGAGCTGCAGATGGAGGAAATGTTGAGTTGGATCTTGGAGACGGCATGAAGCTGGAAGGTGTGAAAACATTTTGTTACCTAGGAGACATGCTGAATGGAGAAGGTGGAGCAGACTCGGCAACGGTTGCTCGAGTGAGATGTGCATGGAAGAAGTTTCGGGAACTGAGTGGCATGCTGTCGAGGAGGGGAGTGTCGTTGAAGCTGAAGGTAAAGGTGTATGCTGCATGTGTGAGAAGTGTTATGATTTATGGGAGCGAGACATGGGTAATGAACGTAGAGCAGCAACGAAGGCTGGAAAGGGTGGAAATGCGAATGGTTCAGTGGATGTGTGGAGTATCGTTGAGAGAGAGGAAGCCAAATGATGAATTGCGAAAGATAATGGGAATAGAGCCTGTGATGGATGCTGTGAAGAGAAACAGTTTGAGATGGTTTGGTCATGTGTTGAGGAAGGATGAAAGTGACTGGTTGAGAAGAGTGATGGAAATGAATGTGGAAGGAAGTAGAGGACGGGGAAGACCGAGAAAGACTTGGCTAAAGATGGTCGAAGAAGAAATGCGGGCAAAGGGGTTAACAAGGGGAGATGCAGAAAATAGGGCAAAATGGAGAAGATTGTCATGGGGACCGCAAGGCTAACCCCCGCTCTTGCATGGAAAATGGCCTTTTAAATGCCTGTTGTTGTTGTTGTTCTCCCTTATGCGTAGATACACCCACACACCAGATTAGAAGTTAGCAGTTCGTTTATTTTTCAAGATATTCCGCTCACAAGGTTCAGACATACATGGCGGCGGCCATCTTGGATTTTGACGTGGGTTGCACCCACACACCAAATTAGAATTCGGTCCTTCGCTTGCGCACGCACGCACGGACGGACGCACACACGGACGGAGGGGAAAACCATAGTCCCCCTTTCGCTCCGCGGTGCGACGGGGGACAAAAAGAAAAATTGAGTATGTGTTACCTTGTGTGTGTGTGTGTGTGTGTACAGGTGAGTATCACATACTGGATGGTATACGTGTTGCCTTTCTTCTGGACATTGGGCCATGTACTTGACTCTAAGGGCCCCGGAAGCTGGGGTTGAAATTCACTGCCACGAGAGCCGAGTATGATCACTTTCACTGAGTAAACTTTGTGCAAAGGATTGTTTTTGCCATGACGCAGTCTCCTTAAAAAAAGAACAATCGTTGAGAAAGCAAAATGAAGAACCCGGGTGGAAAGTTGTTCAAACGTAAGAAACGCAAGCGATGCACTCACTCGATCCTCTTCGGCGCTGAACAGGTCATGAGATTCCAACTTGACGATGCTGTGTCATGTACAAACTTTCTGCTAATGGAAGGAGGGCGGTGAGTTTGCTTTCAAAGACATTTGGAGCAATGATAATGTGGTTGTGTCATCCATCTGTCGCTTGTGATTGAAAAGTTTGGGCACCAACAACTGCATCATCTATCAGGCCCATTTTGTGCAGAATAGATTCACAGAACATGACAGCATTTCTTAGACTGATGGCGTTCCTCTGAAGACAGGAGACAATGGAATCGTGTCTTTATTACCTCGGCCACCGAAGGTTGACATAAGTTATGGTTTCACTCTTGTCTTTCTGTCTGTTTATGAGAAAGATATCTTTTTAAAAATTTGGACAGATTCAGACAAAATTTGGTGACAGGTTGGGCATGTGACAAGGACGAATTGATTCGATTTTGGTGAAGATCCGGATACGATAATTTTTGAATGATTCTTCACCATTGAGAGATGGCGGCAAAACAATATATACAAGCGTTACGCCTCGGTGCCCCGTCGGTGAAGTGATGTGAGTTGACAAAGTGGAAGACACAAGGCGGCCAACTTGGATTTTGACGTGGCGACCCAATTTTCAATAGCGTTCTTCCTTATGCCTAGATACACCCACACACCAGATTAGAAGTTGGTACTTCGCTTATTTTTCAAGAAATTCCGCTCACAAGGTTCAGACATACATGGGGTGGCCATCTTGGATTTTGACGTGGCGAACCAATTTTAAATAGCGTTCTTCCTTTTGCCGAGATACACCCACACACCAGATTAGAAGTTGGTACTTCGCTTATTTTTCAAGAAATTCCGCTCACAAGGTTCAGACATACATGGCATCAGACATACATGGCGGTGGCCATCTTGGATTTTGACGTGCGTTGCACCCACACACCAAATTAGAATTCGGTCCTTCACTTACGCACGCACGCACGGACGCACGCACAGACGGACGCACGGACGGACGCACACACGGACGGAGGGGAAAACCATAGCCCCCTTTCGCTCCGCGGTGCGACGGGGGACAAAAATGATAGCTCAAAAAGTTATGGACGACTTATGACAAAACTACAGTAGTTTGATGAGTTGGTTCGGTGACAAGAACAAGCCGAATAGATTTTGGTTTAGGTCCGAATCCAGATCCGGCCTATCAGTGGGATACAAAACATAAACTGTTGAGCCTGGTGGAGGAATGCGCTCTACCGAGTGCCATTCTAGTTTCGACTATAAACTCCATCTGTAAACCTCATAAATGGCAATCCTGGACTCACAGTGAAAACATAACATGGTGAGTTTTGTGGACTCCACAGTGTGAAATATTGAAGCCGCCATTCAGACCAGAGGTGGTTTGTCCTCTTCCACCATTCCTTGTTTTTTTTAATTGACAAAGCAATATTGACGGTTCCCTATCCCGAAACCGAACACCAACCGAAAATCTTTGCAAGAAAATATATCAGTTGTTATTTGTAAAGCACTCCTAAAATAATGTCAAAGTTTTCACTATTTTACAAAATGCACCATAATGATGTTTACATATACATATTCTGACTGGCAGGTATTTCCTGCCGTTTTGTCCTTTAGGAGAAGTTTGGAGAAGTGTTTTTAAAGGTCAAGCCGAGATCAGGCACAAAGCTGCTTGCATACTTTGCTTATTATCCAATCATGCCACCTGACATATGGAGCTTCTTATGAACTCTCGCCACTTTCGTTGGTCTTGGGCCAACGTTCCCATTTCATTCCAGGTGACCTTCATTCCTTTCATTTCCTTCTCGACGGTACGTCCCCAGGTCTCTTTTGATTGTCCAACCCTTTTCTGATCCCATCAGGTACCCAGAATATTGCTGTTTTCCGAATATCTTGGTCTTCCATTCACACAACTTATTCATACTACCTATTTCTAACCCTAATAATAACTCTAAGCCTAATTCTAACCCTAACAAGCATAACCCTAACCTTAAAAACCCTAACCTTAACAACCCTAACCCTAATCCTAACAACCCTAACCCTAACCCTCACTTTAACCGTAACCCAAACTCTAACCGTAACTCTGACATTAACCCTAACTCTAACACGTACATGAACACGAACATTAACATGAACCCTAACCCTAACCCTCACTCTAACCGTAACCCTAACTCTAACCGTAACTCTAACATTAACTCTAACATTAACTCTAACTCTAACATTAACCCTAACTCTAACCGTAACTCTAACATTAACCCTAACTCTAACCGTAACCCTAACTCTAACCGTAACTCTAACATTAACCCTAACTCTAACACGAACATTAACACGAACCCTAACCCTAACCCTCACTCTAACCCTAACTCTAACCGTAACCCTAACCCTAACCGTAACTCTAACATTAACCCTAACTCTAACACGAACATTAACACGCACCCTAACCCTAACCCTAACCCTAACCCTAACCCTAACTCTAACCGTAACCCTAACCCTAACCGTAACTCTAACATTAACCCTAACTCTAACACGAACATTAACACGCACCCTAACCCGAACAAATCCATCTGCACCTCCTCATTTTGGGCTCTTCTTCTTTGCTAGTTCTCTGCTATGCGCAAAGCCACCAGTGAAAGAAAATCTTAGCATTTGCTGTCCAAGCAGAGTCTGCACTCAAGAATTGAAAACAACGATCACACACACACACACACACACACACACACACACACACACACACACACACACACACACACACACACACACACACACACTCCATGCAATGGAGCCACAACGAGCTGGAAATAAAGGTTCCATTCTTCCAACTGTTTTCTTTCCATTCGGAATCCTGACGCTTCTATTAACATTGGCATCCTAATTTTGATTGACTGGCATCTGCTTTGCATCAAGTGATTGAAAAATTGAACATACCAAAATAAACCTTGTCGTACGTAAAGAAGGAATGCTTTTCAACTATCTTTCGACAACGCCACGTGACTTCTTCCAGCAATGATGGTTGCCACCGCTTCATGTCGGCTCAAGGTGGTCGCCTCTACCTACGTTCTTTAACCTGGACATCGCTTTGACGTAATTAACCTGTTCGTTAACCCATCATCGAGTTATGATATGCTCTGCAGCTGCTCAATGAAGGCAGATGTGATATCAAAAGCACCGGAAATGTGATGCAATTAGACAGGCTTCTTTTTATGTGTATAATTGCGTTGGCAAGAAATATTAGCATTGAAATTGCTTGTCCGTTACATGTCGCACGTAATTTTCGCATGACAGCGCCATACGTTCGACATGAAGTGTTTTGGTAAAGATCTATTTCAGATATGTTTGTTATCCATCATGGGAAAGGTCAGAATTATGTTCTCAGCAAGGACAAAAAAAGATTTTTTTTCCGTGAATTAAAGCATTTCTTTCACCACAGGCAGGTTGGTGGTCTTTCTGTCTTCTCCCGACTCCTCTCCGGTCTTGCTCCCCCAGCTCTGTCTGTGCTCTGTCCCCCAAATATTCCTGCAGGACGCACAAGATCTGCCAGCAACCCTCTGATGGTTAAACTGCCAAAATCAAGACTCTCTGCTCACCTTCACTCCTTCATTCCTCTTTTCTCCCGCCTCTGGAACGAACTCCCTCACTCTCTTCAATCCCACTCCTCCCTCCAGGTCTTTAAAACAGCTGTTCACCACCATCTCTTATCTTCCCCCAACCAAAACCTTGATCTTTTCTACCCCCGCTAATTCACCCCAGATCCACTTTTCTGAAATACTGACTTCTTTCCTGGAAGTCCTAGCTGTGTTCCTGTTTTTTTTTTTTTTACCTCTCCCACCCCACCCCCCTTCCCATGCCCCTCCCCCCAAGCCCTCTCCCTCCCACAGATCTCCCGATGTCCCTGCTCTCAAATGTTGTACTTGTGTGCTTCCTCCTCTCTCCCCATCTTGTCTCCCGCTCCCTTTATTTCGTCTTATTTGTCCGTTTGTTTTTTTTGTCATTGATGTTAGCTCTTACACGAGCCTCGATCTTGTATACAAAAAAAAAAAAAAGAAGATTTTGCACAGGTATCATCCTCTACGACTTCGACAGTGTACCATATAGTAGAGAGAGGGTCGATACTGCTATTGCAGTCTCTTGGCAAAGTTCATACAAGGTGTTTTGCCACTGTCTTCCCAGTAGTCACTCAGATATAGAATTTATAATTTGTTCAGGATGCTGGTGATAGCTCACCTACTTTTTCCTAATGACACTGTGGCATCATTAACATCCACAAACTAATGCTGACTGATTGGATTCCAAGTTTAACATCCATCCGAGGGATGGAACACACACCAGGATGAGAGTTTGCAGCTGGCAAAGTGATTCAAACCCAGCCAAGACACATCTAAGGCGAGTGTGCATACCTCCAAGGTCGAAGTTATCCTGCCAGCCCATATAAGTAAATATATTAATGTTTTTATTTTTTTAAACAACATAATGTTATTCCATATAATTTTCACTGATTAGTTGTATTGACATTGTTTAAGTACATATAATGAGGGGCAGAAGCTATCTTGCCAACCTAAACGTAACTTCGAGGAGTATAAAGCAGTAACACTTTCAACGAGGGAGCCTTTTTGTCCCCCGTCGCACCGCGGAGCGAAAGGAGGACTGAAGGAGCTGGGGCTCCCACGTCGATCGGAAGAATGGACGCGACAAAAAGCTGGAATTCATCCGAGTTGCTTAAATCAAACCAAACACTCAGGCACTCTCAAAAGCCCGTTTATCGGGCAGCAATATACATACATATTATCCCGGAGCGTTTGCCCAGGAAAAGCGAGAGGGGGCGTGGCCCAGCGTCCTGGCTGCGGCCTGGCAAGTTGAGGGCGAGCCTGCCCGGGCGTCCTGGACGAGCCCGGCATGGTGATCGCTCCGCGTCCTTGATAGGTGCAAGGCGATTGTGAAAACCCAGCGGTAGCCGCTACACACATCCCCCCAGAATCGACTTGCACTGGCAGGGTCAATTTGAGGGGGGTCCTGATGACCCGGCCGAAGCGACCCCTGGTGGGTCGTGGGAGGGGGTCCGGTGTGGTGGTGGGCGGTCG
Source organism: Myxine glutinosa (assembly GCF_964187855.1). Classification (NCBI taxonomy): domain Eukaryota; kingdom Metazoa; phylum Chordata; class Myxini; order Myxiniformes; family Myxinidae; genus Myxine; species Myxine glutinosa. The sequence continues at coordinate 20,412,701 of NC_136262.1, forward strand.
AGTGGGGGGCACCGTGGACGTGAGGCGGCCTCGCCGCGGCGGAAGGGCCACCCGTGGTGGGTGGTCGACGTCCACGTGCGCCGGCTTGAGGCGGTCCACCGCAATCCGGTCCGACCTGCCGCCGATGTCGATGACGAACGACTTGTCGTCCCGTCGCAGCACCCGGAAGGGCCCGTCGTACGGCGGCGGGAGTGGCCCCCGATGTGCGTCGTGACGCACAAAAACATACTCCGCTGTGCGAAGTGCTGGGGGGACGTAGGACTGGGGGTCACCGTGGTGGGATGTTGGCACGGGGGCAAACCGTCGGGCGGCCTCCTGGAGGTCCGAGCGCTGGTGAGCTGCGGACCAGGGACTGGTAGCGTCGGGCACGAATTCGCCCGGGACGCGTAGCGCCTGGCCATAGACAAGCTCGGCGGTGGATGCCTGGAGGTCCTCCTTGGGGGCCGTGCGGAGGCCCAAAAGGACCCACGGCAGCCGGTCGGCCCAACCGCCGTCTTGAAGGCCGGCCATGAGCGCGGCCTTCATGGAGCGGTGGAATCGCTCGCACAACCTGTTTGCTTGGGGGTGGTAGGCCGTAGTACGGTGGAGCTTGACCCCCAGGTTGCGGGCGACCGTGCCCCACAGCTCGGAGGTGAACTGTGGTCCGCGGTCTGACGAGATGTCCGCCGGTGCGCCGAAGCGGGCGACCCAGGTGGCGATGAAAGCCTGTGCCACGTCGGCGGTGGTGGTGGAGACGAGGGGAACGGCCTCCGGCCACCTGGTGGTCCTGTCCACCATGGTGAGCAGGTGTGTGAACCCCCGTGACGGGGGGAGGGGGCCCACCAGATCCACGTTGACGTGGTCGAAACGTCGTTCGGGCACGGTGAAAGGTGCCAGCGGGGCCTGGGTGTGTCAGTGGACCTTGGCCCGTTGGCAGGCCGTGCAGGTGCTGGTCCAATCGCGGACGTCCCGACGAAGGCCGTGCCAGACGAATCGCGCCGACACCAGCTTCTGGGAAGCTTTCCGGCCCGGGTGGGAAAGGCCGTGGAGGGAGGCGAAGATGCGGCGTTGCCAGGTGACGGGCACGATGGGGCGAGGCTGGCCTTGGGAGACGTCGCAGAGCAGGACAGTGTCCGCGAAGGGGATGTCGGCCAGGCGGAGGCCCGTGTCCGCCGCCCGGAGGGCTTGCACCATGGTGTCGGTGGTTTGGTCCGCCGCCATAAGCGCAAAGTCCACGCCCAGGTGGACCGCGTTCGCGCTGGCCCGGGAAAGACAGTCGGCCACGGCGTTGTTTTTGCCGGCGACGTGCCGGATGTCCGTGGTAAACTCCGACACGGCGGAGAGGTGGCGCTGTTGGCGGGCCGACCATGGCTCCGTGACCTTGGCCATGGCGTAAACCAACGGCTTGTGGTCGACGAACGCCGTGAAAGGTCGGCCCTCCAGGAGGTGGCGGAAATGGCGGACGGCCAGGTGTAGGCCGAGGAGCTCCCGGTCAAACGTGCTGTATTTGAGCTCGTTCGACCGGAGCTGCCGGCTGAAAAAAGCGAGTGGCTGCCAAACCCCGTTCACCCATTGCTCATGTACGGTGCCCACCGCGTAGTCGGAGGCATCCATGGTGAGGGCGATGGGAGCGTTGAGCACCGGGTGAGCGAGCAGTGTTGCGTCGGCGAGGGCCCGCTTTCAGCTTTGGAAGGCCGCATCCATTGCTGCGGACCAGGCGATGTCGTGCTTGGCCGGCTTGCCCCGGAGGGCTTCGTAGAGGGGCCGCATGAGTTGAGCAGCGCGGGGCACGAAGCGGTGATAAAAATTCACCATTCCCAGGAATTCCTGCAGGGCCTTTATGGTGCGGGGACGCGGGAACGTGGTGATGGCCTCGACCTTGGTTGGCAGCGGCACGGCCCCGTTCTTGGTGATGTGGTGGCCCAAAAAATCAACGGCCGTCGTGCCAAAGTGGCATTTGGCCGGGTTGACGATGAGGCCGTGCTCGCTGAGGCGCCCGAACAGTGTTCGGAGGTGGAGGAGGTGCTCGGCCCGGGACGTGCTGGCGACGAGGATGTCGTCCAGGTAAACGAAAAGGAACGGCAGGTCACGCAGCACGCCGTCCATCAAGCGCTGGAACGCCCGAGCCGCGTTCTTGAGACCAAACGGCATCCGCAAGAATTCGAATAAGCCGAACGGCGTGATGACTGCCGTTTTAGGGACGTCGGCCGCCCTGACAGGTACCTGGTGATATCCCCGTATGAGATCAATTTTCGAAAAAATGACCCGTCCCGCCAGACGGGCGGAGAAGTCTTGGATATGTGGGATCGGGTACCTGTCGGGGGTGGTAGCGTCATTGAGACGGCGGTAGTCGCCACACGGGCGCCATCCACCCCCCGGCTTTGGCACGATGTGCAGTGGCGAGGCCCACGCGCTATCGGAGCGCCGCACGATGCCGAGGTGCTCCAACGCGTCGAATTCGGCCTTCGCCACGGCGAGCTTGGCTGGGTCGAGGCGGCGGGCCCTGGCGTAGACCGGCGGGCCCGTGGTTGGTATGTGGTGCTCGATCCCATGCCGTACTGCGACGGCCGAAAACGACGGCCGCGTGAGGGCCGGGAACTCCGTGAGCAGGCGAGCAAACTCGTTCGCCGCCGGGACGGCGCATGCCAGCTCGGTCGGCGCGGAGCTGCTCAATGTGCATACCAGGGAGCTGAAGGTTTCGGCGTTGATTAAACGACGCCGTTGGACGTCCACCAGCAGTCCGTGTGCGCAGAGGAAGTCGGCGCCGAGCAGAGCCATGGGCACGTTTGAGGTTACAAACGTCCAAGCAAAGCGTTGGCCGCCGAAGCAGAGGGTGACGTTGCACGGGCCGAAGGTGCGGATGGTCGATCCGTTGGCCGCAACCAAGGAGGGGCCGCAAACCGCGGATTGCCTGTCCTGGTCAGAGGCGGGTATGACGCTCAGTTGGCGCCGGTGTCGCACAGGAAGCGCCGTCCGGACGCTTTATCCGTGATGAACAGTAAGTTGCCCGTGTGGCCGGCGCTCATGGCTGGTAATGAACGCCGGCCCGGCCGTTTCCCGGCCTGCCGAAGGTGCACGGGGGTCAGCATGTCCGGGCCTTCTGTCCGAACCTGGCATGATAGTAACACCACGCTTGGTCAGGTGGAGGCCCCGGTCGTCGTGCTGGAGGTGGTCGGCTCGGTGTAGCGGCCGCCAATTGCGTCTGCAGTTCGGTCGTCGACCGTGCCGGGTGCTCGGGCGCCATGGGTGTTGCGTCGGACGGCGGTGGGTCCCATGTCGCCGCTGCGATGCGCTGTCCTGCGGCGGAGATCTTGTCGGCTTCTCTGGCAAGGGCCCGGGGATCTGTGATCGTCGTGCTTGCCAGGGCGAGGCGTACCGGGTTAGGCAGCTGACGGAGGAACAGCTCCCGGAACAGGACTGCCGGAGAGTGCTCGCCGAGCAGTGAAAGCATGTAGTCCATTCGCTCGGAAGGGCGCGTGTCGCCGAGCTCGGGCAGGTCGAGCAGGCGCCGTGCGCGTTCTGCCGATGGGAGGGCGAAAGCGTCGAGGAGAAGCTTCTTAATCGCGCCGTATTTGTCAGCGGATGGCGGGCTCTCGAGGAGGCTCAGGGCGCGGGCCGCGGTGGCCGAACCGAGCGCTGCTACCACATGGTGGAAGCGGGTGTCGTCGGCCGTGATGCCTCGCAGGGCGAACAGGGAATCCACCTGTGCGAACCAAACCGCCGCGTGAGCCTCCCAGAAGGTAGGCACTTTAAGGGCGACTGCCGTGTCCATGTCGGTAGGTCACCAATGAAGGAGCTGGGGCTCCCACGTCGATCGGAAGAATGGACGCGACAAAAAGCCGGAATTCATCCGAGTTGCTTTAATCAAACCAAACACTCAGGCACTCTCAAAAGCCCGTTTATCGGGCAGCAATATATATACATATTATCCCGGAGCGTTTGCCCAGGAAAAGCGAGAGGGGGCATGGCCCAGCGTCCTGGCTGCGGCCTGGCAAGTTGAGGGCGAGCCTGCCCGGGCGTCCTGGACGAGCCCGGCATGGTGATCGCTCCGCGTCCTTGATAGGTGCAAGGCGATTGTGAAAACCCAGCGGTAGCCGCTACAGGACTATGGTTTTCCCCTCCGTCCGTGTGTGCGTCCATCCGTCCGTGCGTGTGTGTGTGCGTGCGGACGAGCGTGCGTGCATGCGTGCGTGCATGCGTACGTGCGTGCGTAAGCAAAGGACCGAATTCTAATTTGGTGTGTGGGTGCAACCCACGTCAAAATCCAAGATGGCCGCCGCCATGTATGTCTGACACCATGTATGTCTGAACCTTGTGAGCGGAATATCTTGAAAAATAAACGAACTACTCACTTCTAATCTGGTGCGCGACTGTATCTAGGCATAAGGAAGAACGCTATTGAAAATTGGGTCGCCACGTCAAAATCCAAGATGGCCGCCACCATATATGTCTGAACCTTGTGAGCGGAATATCTTGAACAATAAGCGAAGTACCAACTTCTAATCTGGTGTGTGGGTGTGTCTCCAACCCACTCGCAAATATTATCGACTCTTCCATGTTTTCTGCATCTTCCACTTTGTTAACTCACATCACTTCACCGACGGGGGACCTAGGCGTAACACTTGTCACCTTTATATTTCCCTTTGTCTGTATTCGGGTCTGTATGGGGACGTCCCATTTAAGATATTAGTCTTATCGCGCATTTCTTGTTTGCTGGCATTTATTTTCATTAAACCTGTTTATTTGTTGCAAATTGAATTCCGTGTCGGGTTTGAGTCATTATCGCAGGTTCAAAGACGTCAGGTGGAAGCCGTCCAGGAAAGTTTGTCATTCTCCTTTCCCTCGCGTGTAAAGAATATCATCATCATTGGATTGAACGCCTTGGAGTTAAAGCTCGTTTGGTCATCCGTGTCGCCCTGCGGTGTTCACTACAGGGCAGACACACGACTATATAAATATATATATATGTATGTATGTATGTATGTATGTATATCTATATATATAAAACACAGTTTGTGTGTGTGTGTGTGTGTGTGTGTGTAATGTTACCGATAGACTCCTAAACGGAGAGGCTCACGTGCTTGATATTTGGCATAGGCATGGCCATTGAGCCTGGGAAGAACATGGCCTACCTAAAAAAAATTATTTCATAATATTTTTTAACCAAATTTTTACCTCAGCACATTTCAGCGAGGAACATTATACATGGAATCTCAGCATGTGCCAGAGCAGCTCGCTGATTCGCTCAGAGCGATCACGTGATGTTCCATCCCCGCCGCCAGACCATTGAACGGAAAATATATCGAATCAATGACCATTGCCATTCACACCACATAGGTGGAGATGCAGCTACCGAGCGCCATCTTGGTTGGCACTCGATGCTGGGCGATGGTGATTTCCGTCACACGTTTGCACGTAATTCAGAGCAAAAAGCGATTGCGTTTTTTCACCTTTTGTGTGATCGTGTTTTGTGTCGATTTTGTGCGATATGAATTAAACGTCTTTGAAACAGCTGTGAAACGTCTTTCCACAACCCTTCCGTAACCGATTGGAGCAGTTTATTGCCACTCAAAATGGCATTTTAACAGTTGTCTGGCTTTTAAAATCTGGGACACGTTCAAAACAAATGAGATCCGCGAAGCGAGTTGGTCGAGTCGTGCTAACCAAGATGGCGACACGGCGGCTACACTTTTCACGGAGTATGAGCGTTCTATATATTTTCAATTCAGTGCGCCAGACTCGCTCATGTACTTGATTTGTGGCATAGACATGCCATTGGGCCTTCACGGTGTAATTTGTGTGAGGCTTTTGTCCGAGTGAGCTTGAGTCGAGAGGGCGAATGTACGGGTTGAGAATGTACGGGTCTCCCTTCCCCCGCCCTTCCCCCGCGATTGTTGTGCTGCTCTCCTACCATGAGAACTGCAACGTCATTGTGGACTGTCCCTCCCCTTTCCTCCCTCCCTTCCCCCCCTCCCTCCCCTCCCCTCCCCCCTCCATCCTCCCCTTCCCCTCCCCCCTCTTCCTCCCCCTCCCCTCCCCTCCTCCCCCTCCCCTCCCCCTCCCCCTCCCAACCCCCTCCCCTCCTCTCCCTCCCCCCTCCTCCTCCCCCTCCCCTCTCCCCTTGCCCTCCCTTCCCCCCTCCCCCTCCCTCCTCCCACTCCCCTCCCTCCTCCCACTCCCCTCCCCCATCCTCTCCCCTTCCCCCCCCTCTCCGCCCCTCCCCCCTGTTCCCCTCCCCAGCACATATATATATATATATATATATATATATATATATATATATATACATATATATATATATATATATATATATATATACATATATATATATATATATATATATATATATATATATATATATACCCAATTTTCAATAGCGTTCTTCCTTATGCCTAGATTCACCGACACACCAGATTAGAAGTTGGTACTTCGCTTATTTTTCAAGATATTCCGCTCACAAGGTTCAGACATACATGGCGTCAGACATACATGGCGGTGGCCATCTTGGATTTTGACGTGGGTTGCACCCACACACCAAGTTACAATTCGGTCCTTCGCTTACGCACGCATGCCCGCATGCACGCACGGACGGAGGGGAAAACCATAGTCCCCTTTTGCTCCGCGGTGCGACGGGGGACAAAAATATTGGATTTATAAAAGAAAATGCCAGTCAGAAAATAATGCATGATAAACTATGATTTCTAAGTGGAGCGCTCCCAAACAGACCCAAATACAGACAAAGGATAAAGTAACTGGAAAATAAATATGTGTGGTTTGTGGCACTTCGCTCCAAGCTGCTCTGGAATCTCGTCAGGAATCGTCAAAGATCGTCGCGGCCTTGGCGGGAACTGCATGCTTTGCTGCGCAGCTCATGGGTGGGAAAACTAGGCCTCTGTGCGCAGTTCGCTCTTTCAGCCATGCTTATCCTCGCGATCTTGTTCGGGAAACCAGTTCTTGGTCTGCAGTTCTTCCTCCCCATGATCACTATCAAGATGTCGGAACACGACCGTTCGTGATGAATCTTCCTTGCACAAGAGCCAATAAGTGACCGTTCGCTATGGGGTCCAGAACGAGAAGCAGAAAATGTCAGCACACGACTGTTCACCACCAGATCCAGAACCCGAAAGACGAGAAGAGAAAAATGTCCGCCGTTCCAACTATTTTATACTTGAGGCTCTGATGTCATCCCACGACGTCTCCGTGTCCGCTCCTATCAGCGAGTCCCATCTTACCAGTCCTTGTGCCAATGAAATCCTGGACCAATCACTGCTCTTCTCGGCATGGCCTCACAAACTTGCAGGTTCTGTGTGCTCACCAAGTCGGTGTTATCAGCGATAGTGCTCATTGTCTTGTTTCCGGTTGGTTTTTATTTAGAGTTATTAATTATGGTGTCGATTGCTTGGCTTGGCTATGGTGTGTAGTGCGGTGTCATAAGGAGCACAGGAAAAGATTAGAGGCAATTACATACAGGGGATTAATTTACCCATAATCCCTCGCTAATTAACAAACCCCACCGCTCTCATGGGGACGAAGATACAAGCTCTTCCACGACATATGGTCTCCACAAATTTCCTACTTATTACATGGGGTTTCTTCTTCTTCACGACAGTCGGAGCACATTAATCTATACACTCTACCTGGCTCTAAGGTAATCATTGTCTACCCCCTACAAGCTGTATGGAAGATTTGGTGAGCAGTGATTCTGGATTCTGGAAGTTTCTGGAAGCAGTGATTCAGGATGTGCATCAATACCTAGAAACCTCTGAGTTGGGGTAGAAATAAAGTATGTTGTATATCCGGGATAAGGATTGTTACCTGAAATGGCACAGAAAGCATATTTTTACCTGCGACATGCTGCAGGTTGGGGTTCTTGTTGGGGGTCAATTTTTGAAATGTGCACCAATTGGTTCGGGCAGCTGCCGGGAACACACCCACGTGTCGTTTGCCTCCACCAACCACAGTGCCAAGACGAAATGATATGGCTGCCATCTTCCTTCCGGGCCATTGCACGTTAGGCCTATAATCGGCCTCTGCTGATTTTAATACACTGTCTTGCTTTGTTGTGTCAGATTTCCATTGGCTTTGTTTGGGTCGAGTACGGTATTATATTATTAGTAAGGTTTAATCAAACCTGTAAGCGCCTCCCTAAGAAAAGTGTTAGATAATTTTTGAATGGCGCCATTTCCACGCTTCCCAATCGGCCCGTTGCCAGATCTTTAAAGCCAATTCCGTCGTGCTTAATGGCAAAGTCCCACACCTCAAATTACCACGTACAGGTTTTTATGAACAAAAGGTTTATTACTACTGTTACGGATTTGTCACTTCTGTTTGGGGTTTTCCTCCACTTGAAAGATTTCTGATTCTATGTACTATTATTGTCGTCCAAAGGTTTATTGTTTATGAATAGTTATTAAAAGTTAAAAAGGTTAACTTAAAATGATACAGGAAACCAAACCGGAAGACGAGGAGGTGAAGAGGAAGAGGCGGCGGGAGCAAAGTTGGAGAAGACGCATGAAGTCAAGGCTCCATAGCGAGGCTGGTCTACCGAAAGTCGCGAGGGAATTTTGAGTTCCTTGAAGGGACATCCGGCGATAGGAATTATCACTGGAGTGGAAAATCTGTGTAGTCAGATTTGGACGCTGAGATTTTGACGAATCCTCGCCTAGTCGCATCGGCTCAAGTAAGAGCCGTCGGCCATTTTGAACCCCACGCTTCAGACACCTACAAAGGTTTTGCCTCGCGTCATCTTCACCCCAAAATCCTACCGTTTGTCGGGGATGTGTGTGTGCGACCGCTTCGTCTCCAATTACGTTGCGGTTCGTTGAGTGAGCGGTGAAGGTGCCCCTTTGAAGGGCGCCGTTGTACAGTTTCGGCGGGGCGATCACCATTGTCAACTGTACGCGAATCGAATATCGACTGGAGAGCGAGATTCGGGCTTCGACTGGATATCGTTCTAGCGACCGCTGGAGCGAGTCACATTCGCCTTGGGAAAAGTTATAGAGACATTGAGGAGTGTCCGTTTCACTCGCTGGGAGCGCAGTGAGTTATCTGACTTTATTGATGGTATATAGAGTGCACTCTTAATTGCCATTTGTTGTACCGTTATTCCTGTGTGATTTTCAATATATTATTTGTTCATTTATAATCATTGGTGTGGTTTCACTATTGATTTCTAACACAGAGTAACATATTTTTCTGCCGTGGCTCCTCTCGGGGTTCGGAGGTGTACCGAGACCAGGAGATCGTAGAGGAACACGTAACAGAAATTGGGGGCTCGTCCAATTGACTCGTGGGCTCGAAATTGGGTCTTCGTCCGGGATAGAATTCCCTAGCATTCCCAAATTTTCCAATTTTGGAATATTTTCCAACATTCCCAAATTTTTCAAAAAAAAGCATTTTTTTTTTTTTTTTGGGGAAATTTCTTGTCTGAAGGTTAACAGATGCTAACGGATAGTCACCATGGAGCTTGATGCAGAGAAGTTTGCAGCGACCCCTAGTGAGGCACAGTTCTGAGTGTTACTAAAATCGGAACTCTTGAGATTGGCCAAACATTTTAGCTTGGAGGTCCGAGCTAAAATGAAGAAAACAGAGATCCAGACAGTGGTGGTAGAATCTATGGTGGAACTAGGAACATGGAGAGAGGGAGCCTTGGATTGGTTACCAGAAGAACAAGAAAATGCGTAGCTCCAAAAAATGGAGATACAATTATTGCAGAGCCAGGAAAGGTTAAAAGCACAGGAAAGAGAACTCCAGGAAAGGTTAAAAGCACAGGAAAGAGAGCTCGAGGAAAGAAGAACTGTACAGGAAAGAGAACTCCAAGAAAGGTTAAAAGCACAGGAAAGAGAACGCCAGGAAAGGTTAGAAGAGGAAAAAGCAGAGGAAAGGAGAGCGGCAAGGGAACTCGAAGCAGAGGAGAGAAAAGCCGAAAGGGAGTTAAAGGACCGTGAAATGGGGCTTCAGCAGGAAGTTAAAGTCAAGGAGCTGGAGTTAATGAGAGAACGGGGAGAGGTGCCATCCATGCCGACTGGTTCGACACCTAGTCAGGACACCTGGGATGTTGGCAGACATGTTAGGCTGGTTCCACTCTTCAATGAAAAGGAGGTAGCCAAGTTTTTTTTACACTTTGAGAAAGTGGCTCGAATGATAAAATGGCCGGAGGAGTCCTGGACCATGTTAGTGCAAAGTGTTCTGGTGGGTAAAGCTCAGGATAGTTATTCGGCTTTACCGATTGAGCAATGTGCAGATTATAAGATAGTGAAGAAAACCATTTTCAAAGCCTATGAATTGGTCCCTGAAGCTTACCGGCAAAAATTCCGGAACGCCAGGAAGAGGGAGAGTGAGACCCATGTGGAGTTTGCCAGAATGAAGGAAACCATGTTTGATCGGTGGTGTGATTCGAAAGGGGTTGGGAAAGACTTCAAACTATTGCAACAATTGATCCTGGTGGAGGAATTCCAACAGTGTGCCCACGAGGACATTAAAGTACATCTGGAGGAAAGGAAAGTACAAAAGTTGCATGAGGCAGCAACCATGGCAGATGACTATGCCTTAACACACAGGATGGGGTTCCACAAACCTAACTTCTCGCCTAGACTTAGCCAGGGGAGCTATGGTACATCAGGGGCGGAGAACGAAAATTCAAGGGTGCGGCCTCGAGATGATTATGAGGACCACTCTGATACCACGACTTCTAGAAATCCGAAGACAACAGTTCCAAGGCAGACGTATCCTGCGGGGGGCTCGCGGCAGACCACAAGGTTCTCCTCCGGGCCTACTTGTGCTTTTTGCCATAAACCGGGACACTTGATGTCCCACTGTTATGCTCTGGGAAAGGAAAATCAGGAGCGGAGTTCGACTAGTACAACTCCGATTGCAATGGCAAATGTGAGGAATCACCCTCAAAAGGGTTACCAACCATTTATTTCAGAGGGGTTTTTGTCCTTGGATAGAGACTCGACTAACCAGAAACCAGTTAGGGTCTTGAGGGACACAGGAGCACATCAGTCTTTGATGCTTGAAGGCATTTTGCCAGTGTCAGAGGAGACGGCAACTGGTGATAGTGTTCGTTTACAGGGGATTGATGGCTGTGTTAGAGCTCCACTTCATGTCATCCATTTGGAGTCTGATATGGTGTCAGGACCGGTCACCGTAGGTTTACAAGCCACTCTTCCTGTAGAGGGAGTATCTTTTGTTATCGGGAATGATTTGGCTGGTGGTCAAGTTTCTGGTAACCCGATGTGTGTTGAAAAGCCTAGGAGGAAGTACCCTGAAACTAAGTGTTAGCACACGCAAGTCAGGGATGGAGGCAACATTGGCAAGCTCTTTGTTGGGGGACTGAACTTCAAAACCAAGGAAGATGTTCTGGAGTCTGCCTTCAGCAAATATGGACCGCTTTTGGAAGTGCTGCTGATAAAAGACAGGGAGACACAAAAGTCAAGAGGGTTTGGCTTTGTCACGTTTGAAAACTCAAAGGATGCCAGAGATGCAGAAAAGGATCTGAATAGCAAGGAGTTGGAGGGTCGGACCATAACAGTAGGGAAGGCATTTCATAGGTGTCGTGGGGGCTACAGAAGAGGACAACGGAGTAGTAGTTTTGGTGGTGGCCACAATCGATATTATTATGGAGGCTCCCAGAGTTACGGCAGCTCCCGAAGGAAGGATTATCAGAGTAGTGGCCGAGAAGGAGACCGCTATTCATGTGACTACAGTGACAAGCGGTCCCACCGTAATTATTATGAAAGTTCGGAAAAGTTGAAGCACTGAATGCTGCGGAGCCGCTGAGCCAAGATTCCTACACGGATTAACCGTGAACGCCACGTTCCTCAAGGCGTCCATGTAGTGAACATTCCTGCACGGACTAACCGTGAACTCCACGTTCCTAAATGTGTCCATGTAGTGAATACTTCCAGGCCTCACCACCCAACCACCATGGAACCTGGCTTTCAGCTCGGCCTCCCGGGGAAAAGTGCTGTAGACTTGTTTGACTTTGGAGTTTTATCACAGCCCCTTAACCTTCATTCAAAAAGAAACTAAGGAAAAAATCAGAGGGTGCTGAGATGGAGTTTGGCTTTTCAGGAGTTCAACTTGGAAATTGAACATGTAAAGGGCAGGGACAATGTCGTTCCTGATGCTTTGTCCAGAGTGAATTAACTTTGGAAATCTCTGTGGGTTGTGTGAAATATTGTTGCTTTTTTTGAGATGTTGATAATTGTTGCTCACAGGAATTGAGGATTTGGGTTGTGAGTTTCCTTTTGTTTGTTTAAAGAGTTTGACTGCAAAGAAAGTTTTCGCTGTGTTCAAACTTTCTTTCTCGAGGGGGGGGAAGTGTTACGGATTCGTCACTTCCGTTTGGGGTTTTCCTCCTCTTGAAAGATTTCTGATTCTATGTACTATTATTGTCTTCCAAAGGTTTATTGTTTATGAACAGTTATTAAAAGTTCAAAAGGTTAACTTAAAATGATACAGGAAACCGAACCGGAGGACGAGGAGGTGAAGAGGAAGAGGCGGCACGAGCAAAGTTGGAGAAGACGCGTGAAGTCAAGGCTCCATAGCGAGGCTGGTCTACCAAAAGTCGCGAGGGAATTTCGAGTTCATTGAAGGGACATCCGGCGATAGGAATTATCGCTGGAGTGGAAAATCTGCGTAGTCAGATTTGGGCACTGAGATTTCGACGAATCCTCGCCTAGTCGCATCGGCTCAAGTAATAGCTGTCGGCCATTTTGAACCCCGCGCTTCGAACACCTACAAAGGTTTTGCCTCATGTCATCTTCACCCCAACATCCTACCGTTTGTCGGGGATGTGTGTGTGCGACCGCTTCGTCTCCAAATACGTTGCGGTTTGCTGAGTGAGCGGTGAAGGTGCCCCTCTGAAGGGCACCGTTGTACAGTTTCGGCGGGGCGATCACCATTGTCAACTGTACGCGATTCGAATATCGACTGGAGAGCGAGATTCGGGCTTCAACTGGATATTGTTCTAGCGACCGCTGGAGCGAGTCACATTCGCCTTGGGAAAAGTTATAGAGACATTGAGGAGTGTCCTTTTCACTCGCTGGGAGCGCCGTGAGTTATCTGACTTTATTGATGGTATATAGAGTGCACTCTTAATTGCCATTTGTTGTACCGTTATTCCTGTGTGATTTTCAATATATTATTTGTTCATTTATAATCATTGGTGTGGTTTCACTATTGATTTCTAACACAGAATAACATATTTTTCTGCCGTGGCTCCTCTCGGGGTTCGGAGGTGTACCGAGACCAGGATATCGTAGAGGAACAAGTAACACTACAGAGAGAGCGGGAGGGCAGAAACTTGCTAACTGAATACACCTCTGACATTTTTTCGGCCCGAGCCTAGATCTACTCTAATCTATATACTCCATGGAGGATAATAGCATGACCCTTCCTGGTGCTCTCCTGTTCGGAGTGTGTGCACTAGTTGCCTGAAACCAGGCCCAGCTATCCGTCAGACTCGTAATTGATATTAAACAAACCAAAAAGACCCTCGGAGATTAATTGTATAATACCCTCAACAGCAGGACGAGGGAGTTGAGTGGACAGAGAGGGCAAAAATATATATTTAGTGTCACAGGTTGTGACCACAGTGCGGTCATTCTTGTTTTTTATACATGGTCTCGGATCATGGAAGAGCTCTCGGATCATGGAATGGAACAGCAGGAAAAAGGGGAAAGTAGATGAAGACAGACAACCAAGGGATGCAGGTAACGATGAGGGATAGGTGAGAACACAAGGGATTAACAAGATGGATACACAAGTAAAATTTTGGGATCGGCGGGGATTGGTTTAACTTTGATGGGTGTAGAAAAGATCATGGTTTTGGATGGGGGGTGACTTGAGATGGTGATGATGAGCTGTTTTGAAGACCGAATGGAAGGACGAGATCAAAGAGAGTGTGGAAGGTGGTTCCACAGGCGGGGAAAAAGAGTAATAAATGACTGGAGATTAGCAGTGTTTCTGGATTTAGGCAGTTTCACTCGGAGGGGATCTCTGGTAGAGCGCGAGCCTCTTGCAGATACTTGGGTGGGACAAAGTACAGATAGGGCAGAGGGTGCAAGACCAGAAATGAGGCGGAAGAAGGCAGATAAACCACCGACCTGTTGGCTCTGGTGAAGTAATGGGCCCATAGAGTTAGTTTCATCGCAAGAGATTTCAATGATCTTGAAAGCCTTGGTTTCCACAACATCAAGCTGAGCAAGATGTGAGGCAGGGGATTCAGCCCACAAAGAAGAAGTCAAAATACTTGGAAAAGCAGCTGAAAGAAAGGGCTGTGCATTTGCACAACGAAGCACTTGGAGAACTTTCTCAGCTCGCTGAATGAGCATCAGCTGACCATAGTGCAAACTTCCGACCACGTGGGTTGGCGTAAGGCCCGAATGGACTTGCGTGTGATTCACAAACCCCTGACGGATCGCTGCCAGTGAATGGAATGGCCAGTGAATGGACATCTGAATTTTGTGCTTCTGAAAACCGATGGGAAAGACATATCTGGGGCATGTGAATGTACAGGGGGTTTAAAATGATGATATTTACTATCAATTATGTTGGTATAGGAGGGTAGTATGGGTTAGGGGGAGCTATAAGGGCTGTTATAAATATTTTATTTTTTGTTCCAGGGCCACAACAAACAGTATACTAGAGTTTTATATCTATTGCCAAAATAATTGTGTGTGTGGGTGTGGGTGTGTGTGTGTGTGTGTGTGTGTGTGAGAGAGAGATAGAGAGAAAGAGAGAGAAAGAGAGAGAGAGAGCTGTGTGTGTATGTGTGTGTGTGAGAGAGAGAGAGAGAGAGAGAGAGAGAGAGACTTGACTTTTATGTGCTTTTATTATAAAAGTATCAAAACACACACGGAAGAACACCGCAAAATTTTTACAAGAAAAGGAAAGTTGTACAAGCAAAAAGGATGTATATACATGTATATGTGGACATTGAGCGTAAGTATAATTTACAAAAACAAACTCAACACCGCATCTGTAAAACAATCGTCGTTCACACTGCCGAACCTTATCCGGGCCGACACTATTCCTTTAAAGCAAAACAGCACATTTTCATCTCTGCCACTCAATTTGATCTTCCTAGTTTTATATATTGCAAGTTTAGCAATTCCGCACAGAAAATTCAAGAAAGGGACCGCTGTCTTGCTCTTGGTGCTCCTTTCAATGCCATACACAAAAATTGCAACAGAAAAAACAAACTTAAATTTATAAAAGAACTGTTGGAGGAAACAAAAAAGGGGTACCAATCTCTTACATTTCACAAAAGCATGGGTCACATTTTCAGCCTCTTCACAAAAAGGACAAACATTCAGTACAGAAGGATCAAACTTATTAAGTAAGTACAGTGGAACCTTGACTTACGAGTTTAATTCGTTCTGTGACCGAGCTCGTAACTCAAATTGCTCGTTTCTCAAATCAAATTTCCCCATTAAAATGCATTGAAATGCTATTAATCCGTTCCAGCCCGCCAAAAACCACACCAATTTTTTTTTAAATATACAGTATATATAAAAATATCTCGCGCTTTATATTTCACCTGTATGCAGCATACAAGTTGGCAGGATGGCCTGGACTGGAGGTACGCACACTTGACTCTAAAGTCTAAACTGTCCAGCCTGGGTTTGAATCCCGACCCAGCTATAACCTGTCATGGGTGAATCACAGGCAGGGTGATTCATCAATGTGTGTACCGCTAAACTGGGCGCCCCGTTTGCGTCCCATTAGTTGTTGGATGTTAAGGATCTCACCGTGTTTTCCACAAAGAGAAGGCGAGCTATCGCCAGCACTCTGAACAAGTTGTGGCCTGGCATGCTCTTCTCCTCTGCCGTTATATACGTCCTCCTCGGCATCTTTTTCCAGAAGAGCCCTGTCTCGTCACAGTTGAAGATTTGCTGGGGGATGTATCGTTCGGCTTCTATCAGTTCGGCAAAAGTTATAATAAAATCTTCAGCTGCCTTCACATCCGCCTCACCAAGTCGACAACACGCACACCTCGCTCATGTTTTTCGACGATTGCGTGTTTTATATCCAAGCACATCATCCTCTTCTTCTTCTCAGTTATAACCACGTGACCGGAACCCACCTGGTGGCGTAAACTCAAAATAACCAACATGCGAAAACAAAAATGCAGCGCTATACGGCAGAGATACTGTACTTGCACGGCAAGATAACCACGTGACCAGAACCCACCTGGCGGCGTAAACTCAAAATAACCAACATGCGAAAACAAAAATGCAGCGCTATACGGCAGAGATACTGTACTTGCACGGCAAGATAACCACGTGACCAGAACCCACCTGGCGGCGTAAACTCAAAATAACCAACATGCGAAAACAAAAATGCAGCGCTATACGGCAGAGATACTGTACTTGCACGGCAAGATAACCACGTGACCAGAACCCACCTGGCGGCGTAAACTCAAAATAACCAACATGCGAAAACAAAAATGCAGCGCTATACGGCAGAGATACTGTACTTGCACGGCAAGATAACCACGTGACCAGAACCCACCTGGCGGCGTAAACTCAAAATAACCAACATGCGAAAACAAAAATGCAGCGCTATACGGCAGAGATACTGTACTTGCACGGCAAGATAACCACGTGACCAGAACCCACCTGGCGGCGTAAACTCAAAATAACCAACATGCGAAAACAAAAATGCAGCGCTATACGGCAGAGATACTGTACTTGCACGGCAAGATAACCACGTGACCAGAACCCACCTGGCGGCGTAAACTCAAAATAACCAACATGCGAAAACAAAAATGCAGCGCTATACGGCAGAGATACTGTACTTGCACGGCAAGATAACCACGTGACCAGAACCCACCTGGCGGCGTAAACTCAAAATAACCAACATGCGAAAACAAAAATGCAGCGATATACGGCAGAGATACTGTACTTGCACGGCAAGATAACCACGTGACCGGGTGGCGAAAGCTCGTAACTCAGATCTCGGCTCGCATCTCAAAGCAATAAACCGCCCGAGCGACGGCTCGTATCTCGAAAAACTCGTAAGTTGGGGCACTCGTAAGTCAAGGTTCCACTGTATTTGGTGACCAGGGCCTGATGAACTAGTCTCCAATTTAAGTCTCCGGTTCGACCTAAAGTTGGAGACCTATACATCTCTTTCCACACTGGAGATAGGAACGAACTAGCCGGAATGATCTCATCCCACCGATTCTTTAAAGGTTTTGTGAAACCCGGTATAAGCACCTCTTGGCATATCCCATAAATAACTTTTTTTCCCATCATATGGAACACACCGCAACCATCTGACTTTGAGAAGACACACTGTTGTTTTTTTGAGGTGACTTGGAGCTCGGGGAAATAGAGACGAGAGTCCACCACTTCATCTGCCCCAGTCCACCCGATATTTAATTCCCTGAAAGTTTTAATCACAACTCTCAAAACTTTGTCCACCATTCTAGATGACCGAACCCCCACTTTTGATGTGAGAGAACCGGTGGATAACCATCCATTTAGGGAAGGCTTCATCAGGTCTCGCACTCTGTTTATTCCATTACAGGTGAAGCAATG
The DNA here is from genome assembly GCF_964187855.1 of Myxine glutinosa. Classification (NCBI taxonomy): domain Eukaryota; kingdom Metazoa; phylum Chordata; class Myxini; order Myxiniformes; family Myxinidae; genus Myxine; species Myxine glutinosa. Next base: position 20,430,232 of record NC_136262.1, read on the forward strand.
CATAAATGACCTGGAGGTTGAAATTTCAGGGAATAAAGGATTCAGAACCAATGGCTCATGCATATATTTTTTTGCATCGTAGGACACCTCTAATCGTTGTATTCCAAGGACTTGCCAGGCATTCAGAAGGCTCTCATGAAACTCGGGGAGCAGAGTCGTGTTGACATGCTGCAGGTCCATGAGGAACAGCTCTCGGTCATACTTCAACCCATCTGCTTCCTGCAGCCAAGCGTTTGTGAGAGGCCGCCACGGGACACACTCACCATACAATAAACGCTTTATCGTCAACATGCGGAAAGCCATTATCCGAGTCGGAACATGTATCAAGCTTTGGCCACCTGCATTTCGGGGTCTGCACACCGTGTCTGGTCCAAGCCAATGGTGGCCTCCCCAGAAAAACTGAGTTAGAACCCTCTGAATGCCTGTGACCAAGTATCTCGGAGGTTGGAGGGGGATAACTTTATGCCAAATAAAAGGAACCACCAGGTTATTTATTATTGTCACCCTTGCCTTAACCGATAGAAGGTGGTGCAACCGTTTCCATCTAGCCAGTTTCTGCTTAATTCTTTCCAAGAAACCCTCCCAATTTTTTTGTTCATATGCTTGGACTCCGAGAAATAACCCTAAATATTTAAACCCCTCTTTGTTCCACTGCATTCCTCCTGGTAACACAGGCAGAGCTGAGGAAGGTGGACTGGGGCCCACCCATAAGGCAACACTTTTGTTCCAATTTACTTTTGCCGTGGAGGCGAGCTCAAACTGGGACAGACATCGAAAGACCTCACCCACATCATTTTGGCTGGAAACAGCAACACAAATGTCATCCGCATAAGCTGAAGTAACCATTTTGTGGTTTTTTGTTAAGGAGACTCCTTCCACTGAGTTTCGGAGCAAAGCTAGTAAAGGTTCGACCGAGAGACTGTATAGCATTCCTGAAAGCGGGCAGCCCTGACGGATGCCTCGCTGAAAGGGAAAAGGGCAACATAAGCTGTTGTTTACCTTCAACAGACAGGATGCATTTTCATACAACAACTTAACATAGGAAACAAAATTTTGTCCAAAACCAGCTCTCCTTAGTACAGCAAACAAAAAAGAATGGTCAACACTGTCAAAAGCTTTTTCTTGATCTAAAAGAACCAAACCAAAACCATGAGATGTAGTACGACCGAGACTGATCAAGTCTCTCACCAAAAAAATGTTATCGTAAATAGAACGCTCAGGAACACAATAAGACTGATCAATATCAATCAAAAGGGGGATGACTTCCTTTAGACGTATCGCGAGCGCCTTCGACAATATTTTATAGTCCGTATTTAGGAGTGACACAGGCCGCCAATTTGTGGCGTCTTGCAAGTTCCCTTTTTTTGGAAGGAGACACAAAACTGACCTCCGGCAACTTAGTGGCAATTCACCTTGTTCAAGGCTATCATGAAAGATGTCAAGTAGAGTAGGGCCTGGCATGTCCAAAAGGCCTTGTAAAATTCAACTGGGAGGCCGTCAAGTCCAGGGGCTTTCCCATCTTGAATTCCTTTAAGAGCAACAGTAAGTTCTCCGAGAGAGATGCCAGGCTCCAGTTGTTGTCGCTGGTCTTCAGACAGAGATGGGAGCAGTTCAAACATCTCGTTTCTGTTTTCCTGGTTCACAGTTCTCAAGGCAAACAGCTTTGAATAAAAGTTTCGTAATTCATCTTTGATGTCACTTTGAGAAGACAGAAGCGCACCGGCAGAAGAGCGCAAAGCGTGAATTTGTTGAGGGATCTTGGCTGTCTTTTCCAAGTTGAAAAAGTCTTTGTTTGGTTTGTCAAGTTGGATATTGTCCATTCGCAGTCGGACGAAAGCACCAGATGCACGCTCTCTCAACCATTTCAGCCAGTAGTGTTCTTTTCTCTGACAACTGCTGGACATTTTCGTTGGACATTCCAGATTTCTGCTCACAATAAAGTATATCGTTTTTTAAGGCAGTTATCACACCGAGTGTGTTACAGGTATTATAACGACAGTATTGCTGGCAAAAGCACTTAATTTGGGATTTTGTGCAATCCCACCATTGCCTTAAATTTAGGTAGGAAAACTTTTGCATTTCACATTCCTTCCATACCATTCTGAATGCTTCTTTGAAATGCTCACTTTGTAAAAGTTTGACATTGAAAGTCCAATATGCACTTCTACACACGTGATGAGGTAGGCCACATACAACAACAACCATGTGATGATCAGAAAAACCAGATGGCCTTATATAAGAATTCTTGACAAGATTTACCTTATCATGGTTAACATAAATTCTATCCAAACGAGCCATTGTCAAAAGATTTCTTGCGGCACAAACCCACGTGTACTGCCGGATGTTAGGGTTCTGTACCCGCCACACATCCACAAGTTGAAATTTTTTAATGAGCTGTGCCAAAGGCCTTGCACTCGGTGGATGAGGCTCAGGAGTGTTTCTATCAAGTTGTGGGTTGAGGGTACAGTTGTAGTCTCCCCCCACGCAAACCAACATGGACAGGTCAATAGTGCTTAAAAAACCTGCTAACTTGTGAAGAAAAGCACTTCTTGCAGAGTTAGCACTAGGGCAGTATACATTAGTCGTGCAAATCTTTTGGTTACCGCTGACAAACTCCACAGATAGTAAATGGCCCTTGCAAATTTCTCTACATCTGATCTCCAATGGCTGGAGTCTAGGATGTAAGACTACTGCAACACCAGCCTTGGCATCAACGAAAGCACTGGAGAAAAAGTGACAACCTTTAAAGATATTACGCCACTCAACCTCAGAAGACTGATTTGCATGCGTCTCTTGTAACATCAGCACATCAATTTTTTCATTCTGAAACATTTGAAACACCTGGAGGCGACGCACACAACTGCGACCACCGTTGATGTTTAAGGATGCTACTTTTATCTCCACTCTGTTAACTATTCATAAAGTTCCTTGCCCGCTCGAGTTACACATTTTCTTAGCCTCTGGAATTGAGGTTCTGACATGTTAACCTGATAAGGTTCACGAATCATGTTCTTTGCAGTCAAAATAAAATCATGCAGATTCGGAAAGTAGTCTTTGATTTTTACATGTCTTTTCCTGAACGTTTCTTCAAGGAACTTGATAACATTTTCTTGAGAAACCATGGTGATGGTATTGTCATCACCCGCCTCACTCTCTTGAGCACTTAAAGCACTAAAGAGTGGAGTAGAAGAGGTTTCATCAGAATCAAGTGCTTCGTCTTGATCTGCACCTTTTCCTACTATTTGTTGAACACTTAGTTTTGGAAACAGCAATTCTACAGGGTCAAGGACCTCCGCACTCTTTGCAGACCCTTCCAGATTTACCATATCCCCTGTGGCTATAAGTATGTCCCCCAGCTCATCATCCCTTTCATTTTTATCTGTCAGGGAAGGGTTAACGTTATCCTCACAGTCACAAGGACTTTCCCCTTTATCTATTTTTTCCTCACTAGCAGATCCAGCTGCTAACTCGTCTGAGCGAGTTTGGTTATCAGGACAAGGACTTACCACATCCTGAGAGGATCGACTATTTTCCGGGTCATACTCAATCTCAGCAAGTGGTGCAAGCGAATCTTCCTCATGTACACACACTTCCTGTACCATCTCCATTACCGCCAAGGAGTTTCCGGTGTAGGCCTCACCCTGGAGGTCCTGCGAGCCTGACACGATCTGAATCTTATTTTGTTTTTCTTCGGAATCACAGGATTCATCACTTGAACGCTTCTGACCTTTTTTCCTGGTGTCCACTACGGATACTTCCATGGTATCGTCCGCACTGTCGTGTAACGTGGACGAAATGAGAGAGGGTTCAACCACTTTTATTCCCACCTTAAGTGGAGGGGCGGGGTTAGTCACCTCACGTTCTAAGTCTATCACTCCCTCCCCCACCCCCCCACCCCCCCGGTCGGGGTGGACGGGTCTGGCGCTTCACTCACCGCAGTCGGTGCGGTGGGTGGATTAACCACTCGAGCCGCCTCCTCCCCTTCAGGGTGCGGTGAAGAGGAGTCGCTCCTCACCAATCCTCCGCGTTCCTGCGGTGTAACCGCATTGGGACAGGCACTCCTCACATGCCCGTAGGCCCCACACTCGAAACATGTCATAGCCTCCGAGGAGGCATACATTTTGTATTCAAAGCCGTTGATTTTCACACTCAACACGACATTGAGCGTTTTTACATTTGCAGGCAGTATCATGTACACCACTCTCTTGAAGGACATGACATGTTTGAATCGATCGCAAACATTTCGCATCGGCACCATCGAAATCCTCGATACGACCTTACCGAACTTGTTTAATTGTTCACGTAAATCCTCATTTCTAATAAATGGCGGGATATTACTGATGTTAATCTTTACCGTCGGGGCTTGTAAAGCGAACACAGAGAGGAACGTGTTCGGTTCAATGAACAAGCCTTGTTCGACTACACTCGCTACCATGTGCTCCTCGGACAAAAATACGCCAAATTTCTTATTCATACGAGAGGCAGCACGAATACTGTGTGCACCAACGATGTTTCCAATGGCGGAAAGCACATCGTTAATTTCCACCTCGTTGGGAGGAACACAAGCTAGCCCGTGTTTACGAGTTAGCAATTCGTACGTGTCAATGCGGAAACGTTCGCCCGCCATTCTAACTCGACCAAAGACAAGTTCGTAACCAAGAACCGAGAGAACCCACTGTTTGTCGAACACCAACAAACAGATCAAATTCCCCCCCCCCCCCCCCCCCCCTTGTCCGGACCGGACAAGAAGGTATCAAACCTAAATAATCGAGCTAAAGTAAATAATAAACGTGCGTTATAAGCACAAAAATGGCTTACAAAGCGCCGTCAAAGCCAGTAGGCCGCACCCAACAAGGGCCCGCTCTCAATCCTCTCTCTCTCGAAGACAAGGGTGCAGAACGGATGAAAACACAATGCCGAAGCACACAGGATGGAGAAGGAGAGGGAGGGGGGGCAGGGGAGGGGGGGGGGGGAAAACGCAACGGGCTCACCAAAGCACAGAGCAGTTGCTCACAGCCGCCATGACGCCACACCCAACGCACTGACAGGTGGCGACAGAGAGAGAGAGAGAGAGAGAGAGAGCGCTGTGTGTGTATGTGTGGGAGAGAGAGAGAGAGAGCTGTGTGTGTGTGAGAGAGAGAGAGAGAGAGAGAGAGAGAGAGAGAGAGAGAGCTGTGTGTGTATGTGTGGGAGAGAGAGAGAGAGAGAGCTGTGTGTGTATGTGTGGGAGAGACTGACTGTTTCTTCCTTTTATTACAAGAGTACAAAAAATCAGTAATGTTCAGTCATAAAGAAACAAAGCACAATAAAAATGGTCTCAAGGAAAAATTATTATCAAATCATCATCATCAAGTGTGCATATGACATCATTAAAAACCCACTTTTCTTTAAAACATGTTAAATTCTTGTTCATTTTAAAAAACCGGTACTCTAGCTTTAGTCTTGCATTTACAAGAGCCTTAAAGGTGAGCAGTACATCATATGACGAGTCAGAAGCGTTTCCCATTTTTTTCTTTCTGGATTTATAAATTGCAAACTTGGCCTGGCCAATTAAAAAATTCATTAAAACCACATTTCTAAGGGAAGACGGTCCTAAAACACCATAAATAAAAACATTGTGATTGAAGAGGGAACCAAGCTTCACAAAGCGTTCCTGAAGGAATGTAAAAAGAGGTTGCAATCGTTCACACTCAAGGTATATATGCGGTAGGGTTTCAATGGATGCACAGAAAGGGCATAGATTAGAGTTAGCAGTAGAAAACCGGTTCAGTAAAACATTATAAGGTAAAATCCAGTGTACAAGTTTCCATTGAATATCTCCAACATACTTTGGAGTAGGCAAAAGATAAAAACTTCGCCAATTGGGGCAATTGGGGGGTATTGGGGGTAAAACATCCCGCCATCGAAGCCTCGGGTGCCCAGAAAATGTTTTTGCGTATAAAATTTTAACGTACGCGTTGTACAAAGTTTTCTTTGGAAAGGCGGGAAGGGATAATGCAGTATCATCAGGGCTGTTCAGGCCAGGGGACAGATTAAGTGGCGGGCTGAAGACTAGGAGTTTGGGGAAGTCACCCGCTGTTTCCTCGGGGGAAGGGCCAAGTTCCTCGCAGGTATTACGATACGTTGTGGATATCCCTTGAAGGAACCGAGAGATGATCCTGACAGATTTTATTCCGGTTTTTTGTGCCACAGCGGCAGCACTCAGCCGGTAGCTCCCAGACTCTGTCATGAGGTCTTTCACTCGCAGCAGCTTGGCATCAACAAAGCGTTGAACGAGTCCCCTATTATTCAAGCTGTTTTCCAGGAAGGGGTTGTAGCATAGGGGCTCATTCATCAACATTTCCATGTTGTATGTTGCCATTTCACGGGAAAAGGACAGGGCTTGCCAGGCGTTCATCACCCCTTGGTAAAAGGTGGGCAGCAAGGATGAATCGATTTGATGAGGGTTCATCAAGAAAAGTTCTCGGTCGTAACCCAGCTTGCATGTAAGCTGTAATATGCAGTTAGCCAGAGGCCTCCAGAGTAGGGCTTCATCTCCATATACAAGTTGGCGCACGATATGAAGCCGGAAGACCATAATCCGGCTGCGGATATCAATAAGACCTTGGCCACCTTCAGTGAGTGGTAAGTATGCCACGGGGGGTTGGAGCCAGTGTTTCCCGCTCCAGAAAAAGTCGACAATGCTCTTTTGCAGTGTAATAAGAAGGCTCCCGGGCGGTTGTAGGCATATCATCTTATGCCATAGCATAGAGGCGACAAGATTGTTAATGACGAGAGTTCTTCCGCGGTACGAAAGTTGAAAAAGAAGTCCTTTCCAGCGGGCCAGTTTTGCCATTACCTTGTCTGGTAATCCCACCCAGTTCTGTTGCTCAAAGGTGTTGTCCCCGAGGAAAATACCGAGGTATTTAATGCCACTTTTCTGCCAGTTCACTCCTCCTGGTAGGACAATTGGCGGGCAATCTCCAGGTCCTATCCAAAGGGCTTCACTCTTCTTCCAGTTTACCTGGCCTGAACAAGCCTGACAATATGTTTTTAGTGCTTGAGCCACCGCAGTGACGTCAGCACTATTTTTTATATAAATACAGACATCATCTGCATAGGCAGAGACTTTTAGCGGTGTGGTAAGAATTGATCCAGTGAAGCCAGAAATGTGCGTACGTAATTGGAGCAGAAGAGGTTCGATGGCAAGAGAGTATAAAAGTCCAGATAGCGGGCAACCTTGCCGTACTCCCCGTTGTACAGCAATGGGGCTACACAATACTTGATTAATTTTAAGAACACTGGATATATTACAATACAAAAGTTTAACGTACGAGATAAAAATAGGTCCAAACCCAAAATTCTCTAAAACTCTAAAAAGGTACATGTGGTCAATACAGTCAAAGGCTTTTCCTTGGTCAATAAAAAACAGACCAACATTCATATTAAAATTGTTACAAAACCGAATGGTATCACGGATAAGAAAGATATTATTAAAAATAGTACGTCCAGGAATACAAAATGATTGATGTTCTCCTATTAGTACATTCATAAAAGGTTTCATTCGATTAGACAAGGCTTTGGCTAAAATTTTATAATCCGTACACAAAACAGAAATAGGACGCCAGTTCTCTATAAGTTGAGTGTCCGCTTTCTTAGGAATTAAGGTGGTGACTGCTCTCCGGCAACTCCACGGCAGTTGTCCATCCTCTAAACATTCATTCAATACCCGCAGTAGGTGAGGTCCAATGGTGTCCCAAAAAAACTGGAAAAATTCACTTGTCAGCCCATCCAGTCCAGGGGCTTTATCAGGTTCTAAGGCCTTCAAGGCAGCGGTGAGCTCAGGTAACCTAAGAGGATCCTCCAACTGCTGCTTCTGATCCTCCGCCAATGTTGGAAGGTTAGAAACAAGTTCCGATATTGCATCCTGGTTAATGTCATGCCGCATAAACCGTTGTTTAAAATGTTTCCGGGCACATTCCCTGATTCTGCCATCTTCATAAAGGAGTTCCCCATCATGGAGCAAGCGTGTAATCATTGACGAAGAGGCCCCCCTTTTAAGGCTGAAGAAGAATTTGGTTGGAGCATCAAGGTCGTGTATGTACCTCATCTTCAGGCGCAATAAAGCATTTTGTGCTCGCCTTTCGGATATGGAATTCAGTAAGGCCGTTTTTCCATGGATTTGTTGCCTCATTCCCTGGTAGCACACACTTGCGGTTCCCTGAAGCTGTTCCTGTAATTCCAGGATTTCATCTTCAAGTAAGGTTGTGGTTTTTCTTTCCTCTTGAACACCATACGCACGATATTGTTGGCAGAATAGTCTGATGTGCGTTTTGGCATTATCCCACCATTGTCTGAGGTTTGAGAAATTCCCTTGGGAGGCAACCAGAATATTCCAAATTTCTGGAAAAATGTCCTTAAAGGTACTATCATCAAGTAAGTTGTTATTAAATTTCCAAAAAGCACTCTTGTGTTTCGGGCAGGGGGCAGAAATTTTGAGAAATGTTGCGCTGTGGTCCGAGAATCCTGATGGGCAAATTTTGGATGACAGAACGAGGCGTTCAAGTGGAGGATTAATATAAAACTTGTCCAAGCGAGCAAGTACAATATTACCCTGAATGCATCGACACCATGTGTATTGCCTGATTGATGGGTGCTGTACCCGCCATATATCTGTCAAATTCATTGGTTTTAAAAATTTGGTGAGAGGGATTGTGGAGGCAGGATGGGGCTCTGCACTGTTCCTGTCTAGTTGGGGTTGAAGGGTGCAGTTAAAATCTCCACCAATACAAACATGATTGTCTCGGTTTTTTAGGGCGTTTTGGCTGTCGAGGGACGTTAGGTGTGTCCCAAGGTCATTAAAAAAAACTCGCCGAGCTACAGGCGTACTTGGGGCATAGATATTAAAAATAGTATAGAATTTTCCACAGTAGTGGAATTCTAGGGATGCTAGGGATCCCTTGTGTATTTCGTCGAATTTAAGCGATGAAGGCGAAAAGGAGGGGCTAAGAATTATTGCGACACCGCCTTTGCGGGAGTCACCGTTACTAAAGAAGGACAGGCCGGGGAAGAGCCTACACCACTCTGCGACACAGTAGTCGTTGGCATGGGTCTCTTGTAAGAGGGCAATGTCAACTTTCTTCTGTAATAAAAAATCCCTTACTTGAACTTTGCGGACAGAGCTACATCCTCCGTTAATATTCAAGCTACAAATGGAAAAACTCATTACAGCTATAAGGAGGAGTGACCACCACTCAATTTTTTGATAGCAGTTCATTCTTAGCTTTTTGCGACCACTTCTTTAAACGGTGACGTTGGGAGGAATTGAAATTAAAAACGTGGGGCCGTTTTACCATCAGTCTAGCGGAATGTATAAAATCAGGTAGCTCCGGAAAAAAGGTTTCTATTACAACATTCCTTTTTCGGAATGTGTCCTTAAGAAACCTTTTTATCTCGGAGGGAGGGATTGGAGGGATTTCTTCTTCCTTGAGGCTACCACATTCACTAACAGAGTCATCTATATCAGATGGCTCAGATGGTGTGTCACACTGGTTTTCATCATTTATCTCCTCACCGTCATCACATCCCTCCACGTTATCGGATGGGGCATAGTCCATAGAGGGGGGGGACGGGGAGGGCATCTTCAGGGGAGCAGGGGGGGGGGTACTAATTTTTGTGGTTCAACCATATCAGTTTCTAGGTCAGTAGACAAGGGCGAGGATTCATCCACATCTATGTCCTCCAATACCGAGAAACGATTTTCTGTGACGAGGGACAAATCTAGGCCAGAGAGGGGGGGCTGTCGGTTTTCAGTTGTAGGTTTTTTAAAGAGATGACCGTTTTCATCTGTTGTTTGCAGATGTCTTTTTCCTTTTGGGCAGACTAATTGAAACTCGTCCTGGTTAGTGGGAAGAGATTGCAAGGGTTTGGGGGGAGGGGGGGGGGGGAGGGAGGACGTGATCATCGGGAGGGGATTCCCATCGGCTACCACGGCGGGAGAGGTAGGATCAGTTATAGCAGGCAACAAGCTGTGATTGGACGATGTCGCCTGGGGGGGGAGATCTATAGTTAACAGGAGATGGCTGCAATTAGATCCTTCAGTAGAGGGAGGGGCCCCTGTTTCAAGGGGAGGGGAAGGGGGTACGGCGGGGGGGTTTGGATTGGTGGTAAGAGGGCTTGGGTCGGTGGTGGACAGATTGGGATCAGTGGTGGTAAGGCTTGGGTCGATGGTGGGAAGGTTCGGGTCGGTGGTGGGAGGGCTTGGTTCGGCGGCGGGAGGGCTTGGTTCGGTGGTGGGAAGGCTTGGGTCAGTGGTGGAAGGGTTTGGACCGGTGGTGGGAAGGTGGGGGGGTTGCTTATTCCCGGTTCGGAGGGGAGGTTGCACTTGTGGAGAATTCTCTTTTCGGGGGCAGTCATGCTTAACATGCCCAAATTGTCCGCAGCCAAAACATTTTAGAACGTTGGTGGACACGTACACTGTATATTCGTTCTGTTGATGTTTTAATTTTATTATAAGGTTTAAATCCTTCTGGGAATTTTTTAAAATCATAAACACTTGCCGCCGGAATGAAACCACGTGCCTTAAATCGTTGTTTCGTGACCCAAAGGGAATCATGGAGATACGAGACACGATGGTACCGTATCGGGACAACTCTTTAATTAGTACATCGTCGGATACAAATGGGGGGCAATTTGATATCACGACTTTTATCGCTGGGCTATCTAGTGGGGAAATCATTACAAATAAATCTGGATCGATTGTCAAACCCTGTTCGACAATTTGTGGGACACAATCCACGTCGGACAAAAAAATAACGATCCGCTTGTTCATCCGTGAAGCGGCAACAACCTTGTCGATCCCGACAACACGACCGGTTGCGAGGACAACGTCCTCGACACTAACCTCACGTTCCGGAGGTACACAAAAGAACCCATGCTTACGGGTCAGGCTCTGAAAGGCCGTAAATCGAGATAGTGCAGCTGCCATGCTGGAACAGCTGCACTTACAACCCCTCCCCAACTCGGGGAGGGTGAATATATAATACAATCTTCCCTACCCGAACTCCGGGAATGGGAAGCAATCAGACCTCTCCGATTTCCCTAACTTCGGAAAAGGGAGGCAACAAAACAAACTGAAGGAAGGATAAACGAAAGGAAAAAAAGGAAATAGAGGTTTAAGATGAAGGAGCAAACACCGATCGGGCGACGCCCAAAAACGGCGAACCCTTACCAGCGATCACCCTGTGCTCTCCGGCTCTCTCTCCCGTCTCAACGTATATGGGAATCACCAGGAAGACTCCACGAACAGGTACAAGGACACAGAGGGGGGAAAACGGGAGGGGGGAGGGGGGGGATGGAGCAACAACACAGAGCACTCACAGGCCTCCACAAGCAGACGCCATGACAGTACAACCAGCATACAAACGACCAGCAGGGGGCGAGAGAGAGAGAGAGAGAGAGAGAGAGAGAGAGAGAGAGAGAGAGACTTTGACTTTTAAGCTCTTTTTATTATAAAAGTATAAAACAAGAGTACCACCAAAAGCAATTCAATCAGGGCAATCAGTAAAATCATAGCAATCCCGGACGGAAAAAACAATCGGTGCACTGCAAACCCAGCAACAGAAAAGGTGCAAATACCAGAAAAAAAACAACACACGATAAGAAACACCCACACTGTATTACACAGAAATTAACAATTTGTTTTCTTGGACCTCGCAAATCCCTCCAACACACCAGGTCGCAACAAAATTAGCAAGGTCGTTTGCCGTTTGGACACAGCCAAATTCAAGCTTGAGCCTTGCTGACACCAATGAACTAAAGAACACCATGATACTGCATTCCTGCATGGGTCTGCCGCCCAGCTTCGCCTTCCGCGACAGGTATACGGCCAGTTTAGCAGTAGCGGTTAGGAACCCGAATACAATGGATGTGGTTCCCTTTTTGGGAGGAAAGCCAAAGATGTAAGCTTTCAAGGAAAAGGTAACCTGCAATCTATGGGAAATAAAATTTAACCAATGAAACAAAGGAGAAAGTCTTTCACAATTAATGAAAGCATGAAGCAAATCTTCCCTCGCCGGACAAAAGGGGCAACAGCCGGAAATGGGGGAAAAAAAACGGATGACAGCATTGGAAGGAACAATCCAGTGGGCCAAACGCCACTGAAGGTCACCTGTTCTTTTAGAAATAAGTCCAGCATACATTGTATCCCATAAAGGCTCAGAGGGGGGACCGGGAGGCAAGAGTCCTTTCCACCGGGTAACCCCAGCTAGAGGTGGGTCCCCAAGAAGAAGTTTCACACAAGACCTATAGATACTCTTGCTGCTCATGCCATGGAAGGGGGGTGACCCTGCGCTCATGGGGGGCAGCTCGTTTGGGGTAAAAGTGACCCCTAATTTTGGGACTGTGGGCTCGACCTCTATGTCCTGCGTCCAATGTAGGCCTAGCTGGTGGCCCTTTCGGATCACCGCTCTTAGTATATTCTCGATTTGCCTCCTGGACCGAACACCTGTTAGGTCCGCCAGCTCGTTCGCAGGCTTCCATCCCTGTCCAGAGTCGTGTCGGAGATGACACACTTTCAGGATGTTGGCCGCTATAAAATGCTGGCAGAAGTCGCGACTCCTCGGGATATCGGGGAAAAGTGGGTTGAAAAATAAAGGCTCATGTGCATACATGTTAGTGCCATACGAGTCTGTTTGGCGACTTATCGAAACGCCCTGCCAGGCATTCAAGAGGCTCTGATAAAAAACTGGGAGCAGAGATGTATCGGTGTGTTGAAGGTTGGTCAGGAAAAGTTCCTGTCCGTATCCGAGCCTCCCAGCTCGTTGAAGAATGGAGCAGGCTAAGGGCTTTCCTGGTAGGTGTTCTGCATACAGCAAGCGTTGGATGGAGCGGAGCCGGAAGGCCAACAGGCGGCATTTCACATCGACTAGGCCATGACCACCCTCGGCCAAGGGACAACATATGGCGCTGGGTCGAAGCCAGTGGTAGCCTCCCCAAAAAAAATCCACCAGTTTCCTCTGGATAGCTTGGAGCAAAACCTCCGGTGGTTGCAGGCAGATGAACCGGTGCCACAAAAGGGTAGTGACGAGGTTGTTGACAACTAGCACGCGACCCTTATAGGACAGGTGGGGTAGAGCTCTTTTCCATCGGCTCAAACGCCCGTCTACCTGGTCAATGATCCTGTCCCAATTGTTCTGGGCATACTGAGGAGGTCCGAGGAAGACGCCCAAATACTTGATGCCATCGTTTGCCCACACTAGTTCTGCAGGAAGGGGAGGTGGTGGTAATAACGGTGGCATAGATAAGTCGTTTTTTGGAAAGGGGATCCACAGAGCCTTGCTTTTCCCCCAATTACACCTTAATGATGAGGCAAGGTTGAAGTCCGACAAACACTTTGCCATGGCGTCACTGTCGCATTTTCTTTTTATAATGACACACAGGTCGTCGGCATAAGCTGACAGGGTCAAAGGTGGGTGTCCTGGAGAAAGGGCAAGTCCAGGGATATCCTTTCTGAGGGCGATTAAGAGGGGCTCCAAGGCGAGGGCAAATAATAGACCTGAAAGTGGACAACCTTGCCTTACCCCTCTCTGAACCTTTATGGGTGGGCAAAATTCGTTGTTAACTTTGATCAGGCTGGAGATGTTTGCATATAACAAAGCTATGTAGGCTCTAAAATTTGTGCCAAGCCCGCAAGCTTGTAACACATGACACAAAAACTCATGATCAATGCTATCAAAGGCTTTTGCCAGGTCAAGAAACACCAATCCAAAATCCTCTTTAACACATTTACCAGTTAACAAATCTCTGACTAGGAATATGTTGTCATAGATGGATCTGCCAGGGATGCCGCAACTTTGATCAGGTGACACCAGGTCCCCGATAACTGTCTTCAACCGGTTCGCAAGGACCTTGGAAAACAGTTTGTAATCCGTGCACAACAACGAGATCGGACGCCAGTTTGACAGGTGTCGGAGATCGCCAGTCTTGGGTAGCAGGCAGAGTACTGCTCTTCTAAAACTGAGCGGTAATTCTCCGGATAAAAGAGATGCATCCAGAACATTGAGCAGCTCTGGGCCCAAAATGTCCCAGAATGCCGAAAGAAATTCGGCCGGTAGGCCATCGATGCCAGGGGCTTTTCCCGACTCCATCTCAGCGAGTGCACCGGATAGCTCTGGAAGGGTAATTGGAGCATCCAGTTCCAGACGTTGGGCCTCAGCCACGGAAGGAAGGTGAGAGGTCAAAACATTCATCATTTCGTGAGAAACTGTTTTGGCCTTGAAAAGTTCAGAAAAGAAATCAATTATATTTAATCTTATATCACTCGGATTTGTTAGGATGTTCCCCCCTGGGTCCAAAACCGAAGATATGAGTCGTGCTGGTTTCTCTATAGTTTCTAGGTGAAAGAAAGCCTTAGTTGGGGTATCTGAAACCTTTATATTTTGTATTCTTAGCCGAACTAGTGTGCCCGCTGCTTTTTCATGGATCAAATCCCTTAATTGGGCCTTCTTCTCGAGTAGCAACCGATAGTTCACTGGGTTGCTCTCATTGGCCAACTTGCTCTCTAACCTTAAGATGTCTGCTTCCAAGCAAGCCATCGTGATATGTTTTACATTGGTACAGTGCGAATTAAATTGTTGACAAAATACTCGAATTTGGGCCTTTAGGTTATCCCACCAGAGGCTAATTGAGGAGAAAGAAGATTTTTTAGTACTCATTTCAGCCCAGAAATCACGAAAGGAGTCTGTAAATAAACTGTCCTCTAAAAGTTTAACGTTAAACTTCCAGTAACTATTTCTGCATGTGGGTCGAGGAAAAGAAAGATCTAAGGTTACCATATGGTGGTCTGAAAACAATGACGGAAAACAACCTGACGAGGCCGCGACGTTCTTAAAGGGTACATTTATGTACCAGCGGTCGAGTCTTGCCGAAGACACCCGGCCATTGGCACATCGACACCAGGTAAACTGGACTGTGTTGGGGTGGTGCAATCGCCAAACATCCAGTAGACCGGCCGTCTTAAAGAAACGGGATAGGTCCGCATGGGACTCGGGGTGGGGTTCTGCCGAGTTTCTGTCTTTCGGAGGGTCAAAGGTGCAATTAAAGTCACCACCAATGCACACACATTGATCGAGATCAACTGATTTCAGGTGGTTTACCATGGAAGTGAAGAAGGCCTTTCGGTCCCTGCTCTCACTAGGTGCGTACACATTGAAAATGGTACAGCGGAAGTTTTGATGTGCAAGCTGGAGGGAAATAAGCCGGCCTTTTATGACTTCCTGAAAATGACAAGACTCGAAAGCTAGGCCTGGCTTTAGAAAAAACCCAACCCCAGCAGATGAGGCTGACAGATTGCTAAAATAGCATTGCCCTTTGAAAGTTTGGCACCAGTCATGTTCCACGTTAGGTGTGATGTGGGTCTCTTGTAGTAAAAGAACATTTGCCTTTTTACGGTCAAACAAGTTTTTGACTTGGGCCTGACGGAGGTGGCTTGCACCCCCACCATTCATGTTTAAGGTCGCAAAGGAAATGTTTTTCATTCCGTGGTAATGAAATCGCCCTGTGCTTGGGAACACTCTGCACCTGCTCGGGTAACAAACTTTCTTAACCTGTGGAGTTGAGATTTCGTCAGGTCAAAATCCTCACGCGCTTTGATTATTGACTTTGCGGTGCACATGAATGCAGCCAAGTCAGGGAAATTGTCTTTAATGACAATGTTGCGGTGACGATACGTTTCGTTAAGGAAGGTAAGAACGAGTTGAGGGGATACCTGCGAGTGACCTGTCATTGTTTGTGACGGCGCGGTTGCCTCAATGTCATCTTCGGACTCAGACACGTCAGATAACATGTCGTCGGGATCTGGGGTATTACCCGCTGCCCCCGCGGTCTTGTCTGGGGGCACCTTCACAAGTTTCTCAAGGTGTTCCCGAGGGCACTCGTTAACACTTTGGTGGATATTTGTTTCTGGGGTCGGAGCTTGGGTTTGAGATCCCGGCAAACTCAGATTTGCTGACCCCGTTTGTACAGTGGGAGCGTTTATTGAATCCTTAGTCTGCTCGGTATTTAAAGGGGGGGCAGGCGGAAAACCATTTCCCAGCTCGGAAATGGTAATACTTTCACTGGAGGTTTCGCACTCGGAAACTTCCAGGTGAGAGGTACAAATTTTATTTTTTGGCTCATTTACATAATGAGACTCACTGGTGTCATTGGCAACGGTATCCATGTTCTCAGTTAGTGAGGGAATGTCAGAGGGGCACTCGGACACGTGTGCGCCGGAAATGGTGCCGCCCATGACCGCCTTCTTTGCAGCACCAGCGAAACTGCTTGGCGCTGGTGCTCTTCGCTTTTTAGAAAACACTGTGGATTCTTCGTTCATGGGTTCGGGAAAGGGGGCAATGCTAGTTGTGTCAGTCGCATCGGTGGGTGTCGTCACATTGGAATCGAAAAGCACCGGTGTGACAGACGACTCAGTCGGGGTGTCAGAAGGTACGGTCGGGGTGTCAGAAGGTACGGTCGGGGTGTCAGAAGGTACGGTCGGGGTGTCAGAAGGTACGGTCAGGGTGTCAGAAGGTACGGTCCGGGCGTCCGAAGGTGCGGTCGGGGTGTCAGAGGGTACGGTCCGGGTGACGGAAGGTACGGTCGGGGTGTCAGAAGGTACGGTCAGGGTGTCAGAAGGTACGGTCCGGGCGTCCGAAGGTGCGGTCGGGGTGTCAGAGGGTACGGTCCGGGTGACGGAAGGTACGGTAGGGGTGACAGGAGATACGGTCCGGGTGACGGAAGGTACGGTGGGGGTAACAGGAGATACGGTCCGGGTGTCAGCGAGCATGGTCGGGGTGTCACAAGGCGCGGTGGAGGGATTGGCCTTTTTGCAAGCCCTTTCGTTATGTCCCGGTTCACCACACTTCGGACAAGCGGCCCTAGGACAGAATCTTTTAACGTGTCCGAATTCTCCACAATTAAAGCAAGTTAAGGAGGCTGAGGAAGCATACATGTGGTATTCTCGATCATCCAACGATACTTTAAAGGATATATTTAAACCTGTATTGGCTCCGCGATCCGGGAGGATCATGTACACCTGCCTCCTAAAGCTCATCACGTGTTTAACACGATCACTGCGACACCCGAGCGGGATCATTGAGATTCGGGAAACAATTTTTCCATAACGAGACAGAACAGATAGGAGTTTCTCGCCCGGCACAAATGGTGGGACGTTGGATACCGTTATCTTGGTCGCCGGCGTATCCATAGGGGATACCGTAATGTAATGGCCCCCTTTTATGGTTAGACCGGTACTAACGACGTCATGGACGAGTTTTTCTTCTGACACGAAGACAACAAATTTTTGGTTCATTCGTGACGCCGCACGAACATTACCGTCTCCTATGATGGATCCCACGGCAAGGATAATGTCCTCAGTAGGAGCTCCTTCGGGCGGAACACATGCGAATGCATGCTTACGTGTCAATTTCTCGAACGCCTCGCAACGAGAGCGTGTATTCGCCATACCGGCGAAATCCCCCCCCCCCCCCTTGTCCGAACCGGACAAGAAGGTGTCAAACCTAAATAATCAAACTAAAGTAAATAATAAACGTGCATTATAAGCGCAAAAAAGGCTTACAAAGCGTCGTCAAAGCCAGTAGGCCGCACCCAAAATGGGCTCGCTCTCAATCCTCTCTCTCTTGAAGACAAGGGTACAGAACGGATGGAAACACGATGCCGAAGCACAACGGATGGAAAAGGAGAGGGAGGGGGGGCAGGGGAGGGCAGGAGAGGAGAAAAACTCACAAAGAACTCACTACACCACAGAGCAGTTGCTCACAGCCGCCATGACGCCACACCCACCACAAACGGCCAGCAGGGGGCGCGAGAGAGAGAGAGAGAGAGAGAGAGAGAGAGAGAGAGAGAGAGAGAGAGAGAGCTGTGTGTGTATGTGTGTTATATCCATAGCCAATGCCACCTTGTGCTAACAGAAAATGGTAAGGATCTGACACCTCTCATCCACAGATATTTCACGAATTACCTATGTTTCCATGAGTCTAATTTTCAGTTAGAAACAGAACAATGATGTTTAACCCTCTTGAAATAGCCACTCTTTCGTCTAAATCATGAAAATTATCTTTGAAAGACAATTTGAATTGCACATTTCACGCTAGTAACGGCAGGCTAAAAGTTCTAGGCGAGCATAACCAAATCAGTGTCAACACACACACAGCACATGGGCAGAAGGCCTCATTTAGCATTCATACGCCATTTTGAAAGGCGCCTGCTGGTGAAAGTAGGAGAGTTGTCCGTGCCATCCCCAACAAATTCCTGCAAACTTCAGTCGAATATCAAGTTCGGCCGCCTGGTGAAACACACACACACACACACACACACACACACACACACACACACCCAAACTATCTTAGGCTAATAACACAAGGTGGAAATAATTAATATATTAAAAGCATTAATGTAGAGATTCAGGGGACTGAAAGAACAGAGAGACTTGAGGAGAGGCGATAAAACAGAAAGGCCGCCAACTTGCTCGTGACTTGAGAGCAACAGATATTGTACTTCGGCCTCATCTAGAGAAATTCCAATAATTTTGAGAGCTTTATATTCACGAGAAGTCAGCAGAGACAGGTGTGATGCTGGGGCACCAGCCCATAGGGGAGAGCAGTACTCCATTGAGTTAGAGACAACGGCCTTATACACTTTGCCTAGCTCTCACTTTTCACATAAACATGTGGAACGATGGTTGATCTTTGGCAATGTGGGCAAGACATTACAAAATGATTCCTCAGCAGTTCAATGGCAAATTGTGTAGATCTCTGCCCGAAATACTAAAGTTTTGATTATTGCATCCATTTATTAAATGTAATTCTCTTATGGAATTTAATGCAGCATACTTTATTTTCTGTATTACAGATCTTATGCCACATGCTTTTTGATGCAAATACATTTTTAACTCCGCCACCGAAGGGGAACAGAGGTTATGTTTTCACCCATTTGTCTGTCTGTCTGTTTGTCTGTGAGGAAGATATCTCAGAAAAATAGTTGATCGGGAAACTAGAATTTCAAAGTGATTCTTAACCATTGAGCAATAGGGCCAAAACGATATATTTGATATGCAAATTATATATTCAAATGATATCAAAGATGATATTTCAAAAAGTTGTGGACAGGTTATTGAAATTGGTGGATGAGTTGGTTAGGTGAGAAGAACAAGCCAATTAGGTTCTGGTTCAGGTGCGAATCCAGATCCAGTCTATCAGTGGGATACAAAACATAAAGTGTTCAGCCTGGCGGAGGTATGCACTCCACCGAGGAGAGGGTATTGCATTTGAGTCCGTTTGTCTGTCTGTCTGTCCGTCCGCACAGCATAAGTATGCTTTTCTCTGCAACCGTTGGTCTGATTGACAGGAAATCTTGGACAATATTTTAAATTGGAATTCTTAATAGTTTGGAATAGTCACAATTCTCAGTTTTTTTATGTTTTATATTTTTCTTCTGTTTGAAACGTGCCATGTTTGTTTTTTAATTTTACATTTTTTGTTAATTCACTATTTGAATTATATATATATATATATATATATATATATATATATATATATATATATATATTGTTACAGACACGACTTTGATGTTAAAGTGGGCCGAGCGGAATGGCCGTCGTGTCCGCACAAATTACCCGACTATACTCGACGTTGACGAAGTCGCGCTACGCTGGCTCAATAAGAAAAAGAAGACACCCGGCTGGATTACAATCACACAATACGACACCAGGGGTTCAGTTCTCAAGACCTCCGGAGGAGGTTATATTAAGGCGGAAAAGGTTAGATTACAGGGGCTAGAGGTATATTACAGGAAGACAGGCACTTAGACACACTCTTATATTAACCCCGGACAGACGACAGACACACGGGACAAAATGCTGACTCACACGGGGATTGATGGCAAGGAAAGGCAGGTAGCGATGGCTCAAGGTGCACTCTTGGCTCAAGGCAGAATCGACTCGGTCCGGTCCAGAGATGCGGGGAGGTATCGTCGCGCTGGGGGTGGCGGTGGCTTCTCTCTCCAGTCTCCAAGCTGAGGCGCATCTCTCGTCACATCCGGCGCGGGGCCGCGTATATCCGGCGGGGAGTGACACGCCCTCGGCTCGTTAGCTCCGCCTCGTGGAATCGGCACGTTGCTTCTCATTGGGTGCGTGCGGGGGGTTTACCAGGCTCCGCCCTTGACGAGGAGCTGACAAGGAGCCCCTTCGTGGTAACCCCGTGGAGCGCATGGTCTATGGCGCTAATCGAGCCGGTGTGAGGACGCATCCTCCCCCGCTCCGCCGCCATCTCCTCTGTTGTTGTTGTAATTGTTGTTGTAGTTGTTGTTATTGCTGTTGTTTGGGGAAGAAGATGGGAGGAGGTATGGGAAAGGTCCTAAACTCACTACTGATGCCATATAATCACATTCTGGTGCAACGAAGAGTCATAATTAATGGAAACGAGGCCTTAACTGACATAGATTAAGAATAACTAGGAAGATGTCCGAAAGTTGTCTACGTGTGGTGCGGTGGACCTGGGCACGACATTTAATGGGGGAATAAGGGGAAGGTCGGCTCTACTGATTGTTATTTACATGCAATGGGACTAGGGAATGGGGGATTGGGGAAAGTTGGGGAGTATCGGAGAAAATAGGGGAATATTTACAAGCGGATATGGAGGCCAAATTCCATATTCGCAACATTGCACCCTTCTCTACCCTCGGGGCGTCCCGACCCGATAAATTTTTACCTACTTTAGTGTGGCACGCAATGTAGTTCCCTCTACTATTAACTCTACCCTGAGTGCGACAGTTTTACAGATATTCACAAATGAGTAAATATGTCCCCCTGCGACGTTGCACCCTTCTCCTCACAGAAACACACCCACAGGATAACCGAATCCGGAAAGAATCCTCAAACTAAACATACAGCCGGTAGGGAGCATTATTTACAAGACTACGCTGCTATTTACACTACGATCCAGGACCTGTTTTTGGAGGAACACATGCAGATGTTATGCATAGAGAGAGCGCGCTTGCCAACATCGATACACCAACCCACGAGTGCTCTGTGGCCGACGGCCTTTAATAACGTGCAGAGCACCCTTCCCGAGCATCAACAGCACCACCCCACCACCAATCGGTGCAGTCACCATTGTTCATTGGAATAAAAATAAATGCGACAACCCCTAACCCTGCAGGTGTCTCTTGCTCTTCGTGTGGCCTTCAGTGGTGTTAATTAACAGTGGTTCACCTTTATGGCATAGGTGCCACGTTGACCCATAGGTCCATCCCCGGGTGGTGCTTGGCCGCAAACGAACTGCGGTCCATTGTGGGTGGCCACAAACATTGCGGTCCATATGGTGTATCGATCCCGGCAGCAAACAGCGAAAGTGCAGGCCCACAACTGCGCAGCCAGCACCTCTCTCTCCTCTCTCTCTACCCCAAAGCCAGATCCTCGGAGGTGGGAGACAAAAGAAGAAACAAGTGAGTAAGGTGGTAAGGGCGCAAAAGTGCACGCAATGTAAGGTGATGCACACTGGGGGCACATGGGAACCAGGTGAGACAGGTACGTTCCTATCGTACGCCCCCCCCCCACCAGGTAACCTACATGGCCCCTCCCTTACCCCTTACTGTATCCACACAACACAACACTACCCATAAACATCTACTTTACAAATCAACAAACATCCCTACTGTCTTCCCCGTTCCTCCCATATACCAAATTCGTCTTCTCTCCCTCCTAACCAATCAAATTTGCCATTTTCAACTCTCATCAAAATTTGCCATCTCCAACTCAACATCATAATTTGCCATCACCAATTCATCATCAGTCCCTCCTAGGGAGGGAGAGATGGAATCACTCCAATGTCTCATCCACGTCGTGATGCGTCTCACAAATCCACACAGCGATTCATCTCCTGCAACAAAACAAAGAAAACACAGGTGTGGAGTCATCATCATCACCTCAGGTAAGTGGCTGCGTATGGTGCGACAGGTTCATCAATCCTAACTATCTCCTAAATGACTTTAACAACTTTACACTACCCGGGGTCTTTCTCCGGCCAAACCATTGGCCCTCTTACACTATGGGTTCTAAAAACCAATTCCCATTGGCCAAACTGTGGTGCTCTTCAATTTGGGGTCTCACTCCCCCGATTCATCTCCCGGTGCCCTCGTACAATTTCTGGGCTGCGACGTGTACCTCTCCCAGTGGGTCTACCCACCTGCACACCTCCACCACTGCAGTTGCCTCCGAGCTTACCTGCTCCTTACCCTAACCTAACTACCAGGGGAAGGCCCTCTGGCTCTCTCCCCACTCCGTGCCCTCTCTGGCACTGGGCTGCCCGATCCACACCCGGGATCCTCAGGCACCCACTCACAACTACCGGCTCCCAGAGCCCACCTGCGGCCTCACCTGGCCGACATCCTCACAGTGGTGGAGTGCCCAACCAACTACACACACTAACAGGCTACACGCCCAGCCATTTCCACAACACTAATGCACCCATCCACAACACCATTCTGCAACCGCACCACAGATGCCAATATCCAACCACAATTTACCTGCACCCTCTACCTAACACTTACACTACCCGCCCCGGGTACTCGTGAAAGGGGTCTACTCTTCCCCCATCCACACCTTCGCACCATGCACACCACTCCGTACCACTTACTCCAACTCTCTCCACACACCTGTACCTGCACACCTGTGCTCTCACACCTGGTGCCACCTGCACCCTTCTCTCCCCAAGCGCATTCGCGCTGATCCACAACACTCATTACTCACACACTGCTCCACACACCTGTCCAGTTGCACACCTGTGCAATCACACCTGTTCAATTCTCACACACACACGGCATCATCTCAGCTAACTACTCCCTTCTGAAACTTGCGCTTCCCAGTCGTCCCTTTAAACTATTGCGCTCCCTCGTCATTATAATCCACACTAATCTACCTGCGTCCCCACTACAGGTATCAGTCACTAACTAACCTTAACGTTACCTAAGGTCATCTTCTCTAGATCCCTACACACAATATCCTAACCCACCCGGGCTAGTTTTCACTGCCATACACCCCATAAGCTATTGCTCCTTTGCCCCACACCTGTGAGGGATGGTGGATTTGCCATCCCACCACATCGGGGGTCTCTCACTATCAATTTTGTTCGTCCAGATTTCCAACCAATTCAAAAATTTTCCATTTACTGCCAATTCTATTCACTTTTCTAAATTTTGTATCAAATCACTACTATCACTATCACCATCACCCGTCTACTTATTAGGTCCTCTCGGTGCGCCAATCCCTGTCCAAAGCCCGGCTTCGTAAAGCCAAGCAATGGATGCTGGTTGTTCTGTGCCAGCGGCTGGATACGTCCGGCACTCGGTGCAGGGATGGGGGTTTACCCGGGCCGAGATCCCACGCACCATCTCGGCACGGAGCCATCCAATGCCCCGATCTCGACCTGACGGCACGTCTCACCAAAAAGTGGTCGCCATGACGACCCTTTCTATCGGGCTGCCAGCTCCGCCTAGTGGAGCCCGGACGCGGCCGCTCCACGCGAGGCCCAGCGTGGATCGCGCACGGCGGTCCCTTCGAACCCGCCGTGGCTCGGATCTCCGCTGGTTCTCGCGGCACGCGAAGCCCGGCACGCACCGAGGGCCCGATTCGGCTAAAAGTCGACCTAACCTTTGACCCGGTTATCGTCGACGCCTCGCCTGCAGGCTTACATGCATACGCTACCCCTTTCGTGCTCATACATGCAGC
Organism: Myxine glutinosa; assembly: GCF_964187855.1. Classification (NCBI taxonomy): domain Eukaryota; kingdom Metazoa; phylum Chordata; class Myxini; order Myxiniformes; family Myxinidae; genus Myxine; species Myxine glutinosa. The sequence continues at coordinate 20,453,990 of NC_136262.1, forward strand.
CGTTCCCATTCTCCTCGTACCTTTCCTTACACACCCAGGTACACCCATTCCACTCACAGCCTTGGTCACACACCTGACCACCGAACATTTTGGCACACATTCGTTCGTAGCACACCTCACCAAAACACCTCTTCGCGCCCCCTCCTTGGTCACCTCCTCTGTGACAATCACAGGTGTGCCCTCATTCGCACACCCAACCATGTGCCTCACCACCAACTCCAGCGTGCATTCCCACTCACGCTCTACCATTCCAGGTGTGCATCCTTCCATCCCAGGTGTACATCCTCGCTCACCTGTCACAACTAACTCACGCTCCTTGTCACTCTCACTACTTTCACCTCCACTCGTGACAACGCACTCACCCTTACTCTTGACAGCACACTCTTTCCTCGTGCACCTGCCCGTCACACACCTTTCTCGCGCACACTCTCGCGCACACTCTCCCGTCACACCCTCTGTAACACTCACCACCCCGCGCTTCCATGTGCTCCCTCGCACACACGCTATGACCGACTCACTCTCGCCAGCACCCTCACTCCTTGGCACGCACTTTTTCCTCACACACCCCAGAGTCGGACTTTCTCGCACACCTCCTCTTTCGCACACCAGACCTGTCGCACACTTCACCAACGGCCTCTCACGAACACCCGGGTCTATCTCGACCCCCAAGCTTATTAAATCCCCTGGCGCATCATACGCACGACCATATTGGTCACCACTTACACCGGGTCCTCTTCCTCTTCGCTTCTCCTCCATCACCTGCGAATCCCTCATCCGGTTAATGAGCACATCATCACGATCCAAACACAGACTTTGGACCAATTCTTTTATCTCCTCTTTTATCTCTTTCTTATCCCCTCTCCGTCGCTTTTTAATTTCGCTCACCCCTTCTTCCACTTCTTCTAATTTTTGCTTCATCTCCTTCATCTCTTCGTGCGCCCCTTTAAGTTCTTCCTCTAACTCCACTTTATTTTTTTCTATGTGCTCCCGCACCTCCCGCTCTTTAACCTCCATTACCTCTACCACCTTGTCCATTTTCCTCGTCAGGTCCTCATGTACCGTCTGACACTCTTTTTTAATTACCCCTACGTCCTTTTTCATCTCCTTCTGTGTCGATTTTAAACCCTCTATTACCGCTGTGTTCTTCTTTACCTGGTCCCCCAACTCCTTTTGTCCCACTGTCAGTTGTTCTACTCCCAGCGTCAACTCCTCTATACCACCTTGCAATTTTACAGTCCCCTTTCTCACCTCTTTCTCCATGCGCTCCTTACAGTGCCTCACCTCCTCGCGCACTCCTCCGACCTCCTCACTCACTCCTCTTCTGATCTCCTCTCCCATCACTTGCATCTCCTGCCCAGATGCCACCCTCATCTGCTCCATTTCCTCCCTGTGAGCATCCAGTTTGGTTTCTACCCCCATTCTGACCCCCTCTATCTGCTGCTCCATTTGTTTAACTTCCCTTTCCGCTTGGTCCCTCATGTCCCTCAATTTGCCTTCCATACTGTTTTCTAACCCTATTAACCCATTTCTCACCTCTTTTATCCCGTTGTCTAACCCCTCAAAATTATTGTCTAACTTCCCAAATTTCTTGTCTAATCCCTTAAAATTATTGTCTAACTTCCCAATTTTCTTGTCTAACTCCTCAAAATTATTGTCTAACTTCCCAATTTTCTTGTCTAACTCCTCAAAATTATTGTCTAACTTCTCACCGGTACCCCTCATTTGGCCCTCTAATCGCCCACTATCAACCCTCATTTGCTCACCCAATCGCTCAATCTGGCTTCCCATACTCATCTGTACAGCTGCCTGTAGCTGCGCAATGAGGGCCTGCATGTCAATCGGCTGCATGTTAAAGCCCGCTGATACAGCCGGCTCGGCTACCGCACGCTCGTGCGAGGCGCCTTTTTGCGCGCCCGCTACTTCGTGCGTGACGGCGCTATTTTGCGAACCTGCCGCCCTCACTGCTTCGCTCTCCTCTTGTCCCTCAATTTGGTCCTGGATCGACCCTACCTCACTCTCCTTTACCGGACCCCAGCCGTCTTGATCCGCCATAGCGCGACTTGCAAAATTCGAGTTTCGTAAAACAAAACAAATTTCGGCCGCTCCAAATTTTGACCAAATTTTTTTTTTCCTCTATTCGTTTTTTTTTTCAAAATTTGGTCGGGCCTCGAATCTCACTCCCGACACCAATTGTTACAGACACGACTTTGATGTTAAAGTGGGCCGAGCGGAATGGCCGTCGTGTCCGCACAAATTACCCGACTATACTCGACGTTGACGAAGTCGCGCTACGCTGGCTCAATAAGAAAAAGAAGACACCCGGCTGGATTACAATCACACAATACGACACCAGGGGTTCAGTTCTCAAGACCTCCGGAGGAGGTTATATTAAGGCGGAAAAGGTTAGATTACAGGGGCTAGAGGTATATTACAGGAAGACAGGCACTTAGACACACTCTTATATTAACCCCGGACAGACGACAGACACACGGGACAAAATGCTGACTCACACGGGGATTGATGGCAAGGAAAGGCAGGTAGCGATGGCTCAAGGTGCACTCTTGGCTCAAGGCAGAATCGACTCGGTCCGGTCCAGAGATGCGGGGAGGTATCGTCGCGCTGGGGGTGGCGGTGGCTTCTCTCTCCAGTCTCCAAGCTGAGGCGCATCTCTCGTCACATCCGGCGCGGGGCCGCGTATATCCGGCGGGGAGTGACACGCCCTCGGCTCGTTAGCTCCGCCTCGTGGAATCGGCACGTTGCTTCTCATTGGGTGCGTGCGGGGGGTTTACCAGGCTCCGCCCTTGACGAGGAGCTGACAAGGAGCCCCTTCGTGGTAACCCCGTGGAGCGCATGGTCTATGGCGCTAATCGAGCCGGTGTGAGGACGCATCCTCCCCCGCTCCGCCGCCATCTCCTCTGTTGTTGTTGTAATTGTTGTTGTAGTTGTTGTTATTGTTGTTGTTTGGGGAAGAAGATGGGAGGAGGTATGGGAAAGGTCCTAAACTCACTACTGATGCCATATAATCACATTCTGGTGCAACGAAGAGTCATAATTAATGGAAACGAGGCCTTAACTGACATAGATTAAGAATAACTAGGAAGATGTCCGAAAGTTGTCTACGTGTGGTGCGGTGGACCTGGGCACGACATTTAATGGGGGAATAAGGGGAAGGTCGGCTCTACTGATTGTTATTTACATGCAATGGGACTAGGGAATGGGGGATTGGGGAAAGTTGGGGCGTATCGGAGAAAATAGGGGAATATTTACAAGCGGATATGGAGGCCAAATTCCATATTCGCAACAATATATATATATATATATATATATATATATATATATATATATATATATATATTGTTGCGGAGATGAGGACTGTATTTTTTTGATTGTGTGCTGTATTATTATTATTATTGTTTATTCTGCGCCCCCTACCTCCGGAGCTGTGTAAAGGTGAAAGGGCATCCCATAATTAGTCCACAAGCATACACGTCAGCCAAGTAATAGAATACCCCTGTTGATAGTTATCTCTTATTCTGTGTTTTAGGGTAAGGCTGTGTCTCCCATTAATTGAAGTACTCCATTGCACCAGTGAAAGAGAATAGATCCCCTTTCATTCCCATCCCCAAAATCTCCATTTCCTTTACATCCCCTCTCGTCATTGCCGAGCCTCGATTGCCCATATTACATCCCCTCCAAAACCACCATTGACCATGTGCTCGAGTCGGAGAAGAAAGGCGTGCCCGCCCGTCGTCATCAAGGGCGGAGCCAGAGGGTCCCGCAACCAACCAGGGCCGAGGTGAGCACCCCGATGGGCGTGTCCTGAACGCCGGCGGCTTAATCGCTGGAGGCGCTATAAAAGGCGCGCACGGAAGTGAGTCGTGAGTTGGTCTTGGTGAGAGTTGGTCTGAGTTGGTTGAGAGTCGGTCGTCAAGAGAGAGTCGTGAAGAGTCAGTCGGTGGTGGTCAGTGGTTGCGTTGGTTGCGGTGAGGAGTCGGTGGTAAAGAGTGAGGGACCAAGAAAGAGTTGAGGGTTTGGACCAACGAGTCAGACAAGTCCTGGGAAAGCCGCGGAGGCCGCAGCAGCAACAACACCCAACAGCCACTTGGGGCCTGAACGGCGGTTTGGAGCAGGGCCGAAAAGGAACGGCGGCTGCTAAACGCGCCGGTTGAGCTGCAGGACCCCCTTGGACCTCCCTCTCCCTCCAGCCATCCACCTCCTGCCTTTCCACCCTTCTTGTGTACGTGAGTTTGTTTTGTTTGTTCTGTCCCTGGGTATTTAATTAAGTCTGTAGGTAAGCTAAAATTTGCACTGTGTCACCTGCGTCTTATGTGTTGTAAATAAACCTTGATTGCTCCTTTTTGCTTGTGTAAATAATAAATCCCATTACTAGTCTGTACGTCTTCTCGTTTTATTTCTTTTCCTCTTTGCGTTTCGTCGTTTTAGTCTTTTCCCAGATTGGGCAGCTGCGGTGCGATACGGCCAAAGTTCTGGGTGAACCGGGTGAGTCGGGGATCCTGTTCGGACGCGGTAATACCAACCGCTCGGTAAAATAACATCTAAAAACCACGTCTGTAACAATATATATATATATATTGTTACAGACACGACTTTGATGTTAAGGTGGGCCGAGCGGAATGGCCGTCGTGTCCGCACAAATTACCCGATTGTACTCGAACGTTGACGAAGCCGCGCCACGCTGGCTCAATAAGGAAAAAGAAGACACACGGCTGAATTATAATGACAGACACCAGGGATACGGTTCTCAAGACCTCCGGAGGAGATTATATTCGTGCGGAAGGTCAGATTACAGGGACGAGAGGTACAACATAGAAAGACAAGCACTTAGACACAATCTTATATTATTCCCGGACAGACGACAGACAAACGGGACAACGGCTGACTCACACGGGGGTTGATGGCAGGAAAGCGGGTATCGATGGCTCAAGGTGCACTCTTGGCTCCAAGCAGGGTACACGGTTCGGTCCAGAGATGCGGGGAGGTCTCGTCGCAGCGCTCAGAGGTGACGTTCTTTCTCAGGCCTCTCCAAACTCAGGCGCATCTGTTTCAGCGCTCGCAGGTCCTTCTTTCTCCAGCTGGGGGCGCATCTCACGTCACATCCGGCGCGTGGCCGCGTATATCCGGCGGGGAGTGACACGCCCTCGGCTCGTTAGCTCCGCCTCGTGGAATCGGCACGTTGCTTCTCATTGGGTGCGTGCGGGGGGGTTTACCAGGCTCCGCCCTTGACGAGGAGCTGACAAGGAGCCCCTTCGTGGTAACCCCGTGGAGCGCATGGTCTGGAGCGCATCGTCTGGAGCGCATTGTCGATGGCGGCGAACCGAGCCGGTGGGAGGACGCACACTCCCCCCCGCGCAGCGCCGTGCCCCTCTGTTGTTGTAGACGGGGAAGAAGATGGGAGGAGGTATGGGAAAGGTCCTAAACTCACTACTGGTGCCATATAATCACATTCTGGTGCAACGAAGAGTCATAATTAATGGAAACGAGGCCTTAACTGACATAGACTAAGAATAACTAGCAAGATGTCCGAAAGTTGTCTACGTGTGGTGCGGTGGACCTGGGCACGACATTTAATGGGGGAATAAGGGGAAGGTCGGCTCTACTGATTGTTATTTACATGCAATGGGACTAGGGAATGGGGGATTGGGGAAAGTTGGGGAGTATTGGAGAAAATAGGGGAATATTTACAAGCGGATATGGAGGCCAAATTCCATATTCGCAACATTGCACCCTTCTCTACCCTCGGGGCGTCCCGACCCGATAAATTTTTACCTACTTTAGTGTGGCACGCAATGTAGTTCCCTCTACTATTAACTCTACCCTGAGTGCGACAGTTTTACAGATATTCACAAATGAGTAAATATGTCCCCCTGCGACGTTGCACCCTTCTCCTCACAGAAACACACCACAGGATAACCGAATCCGGAAAGAATTCTCAAACTAAACATACAGCCGGTAGGGAGCATTATTTACAAGATTACGCTGATATCTACACTACGATCCAGGACCTGTTTTTGGAGGAACACATGCAGATGTTATGCATAGAGAGAGCGCGCTTGCCAGCATCGATACACCAACCCACGAGTGCTCTGTGGCCGACGGCCTTTAATAACGTGCAGAGCACCCTTTCCCGAGCATCAAAAGCACCACCCCACCACCAATCGGTGCAGTCACCATTGTTCATTGGAATAAAAATAAATTCGACAACCCCTAACCCTGCAGGTGTCTCTTGCTCTTCGTGTGGCCTTCAGTGGTGTTAATTAACAGTGGTTCACCTTTATGGCATAGGTGCCACGTTGACCCATAGGTCCATCCCCGGGTGGTGCTTGGCCGCAAACGAACTGCGGTCCATTGTGGGTGGCCACAAACATTGCGGTCCATATGGTGTATCGATCCCGGCAGCAAACAGCGAAAGTGCAGGCTCACAACTGCGCAGCCAGCACCTCTCTCTCCTCTCTCTCTACCCCAAAGCCAGATCCTCGGAGGTGGGAGACAAAAGAAGCAGACAAGTGAGTAAGGTGGTAAGGGCGCAAAAGTGCACGCAATGTAAGGTGATGCACACTGGGGGCACATGGGAACCAGGTGAGACAGGTACGTTCCTATCGTACGCCCCCCCCCCCCCACCAGGTAACCTACATGGCCCCTCCCTTACCCCTTACTGTATCCACAAAACACAACACTACCCATAAACATCTACTTTACAAATCAACAAACATCCCTACTGTCTTCCCCGTTCCTCCCATAAACCAAATTCGTCTTCTCTCCCTCCTAACCAATCAAATTTGCCATTTTCAACTCTCATCAAAATTTGCCATTTTCAACTCAACATCAAAATTTGCCATTACCAATTCATCATCAGTCCCTCCTAGGGAGGGAGAGATGGAATCACCCCAATGTCTCATCCACGTCGTGATGCGTCTCACAAATCCACACAGCGATTCATCTCCTGCAACAAAACAAAGAAAACACAGGTGTGGAGTCATCATCATCACCACAGGTAAGTGGCTGCGTATGGTGCGACAGGTTCTTCAATCCTAACTATTTCCTAAATGACTTTAACAACTTTACACTACCCGGGGTCTTTCTCCGGCCAAACCATTGGCCCTCTTACACTATGGGTTCTAATAACCAATTCCCATTGGCCAAACTGTGGTGCGCTTCAATTTGGGGTCTCACTCCCCCGATTCATCTCCCGGTGCCCTCGTACAATTTCTGGGCTGCGGCGTGTACCTCTCCCAGTGGGTCCACCCACCTGCACACCTCCACCACTGCAGTTGCCTCCGAGCTTACCTGCTCCTTGCCCTAACCTAACTACCTGGGGAAGGCCCTCTGGCACTCTCCCCACTCGGTGCCCTCTCTGGCACTGGGCTACCCGGGTCCGTCCTCCGGATCCTCGGGCCCCATCCACAACTCTACCGGCTCCCAGAGCCCACCTGCGGCCTCACCTGGCCGACATCCTCACAGTGGTGGAGTGCCCAACCAACTACACGCACTAACAGGCTACACGCACAGCCATTTCCACAACACTAATGCACCCATTCACAACACCATTCTGCAACCGCACCACAAGTGCCAATATCCAACCACAATTTACCTGTACCCTCTACCTAACACTTACACTACCCGCCCCGGGTACTCGTGAAAGGGGTCCACTCTTCCCCCATCCACACCTTCGCACCATGCACACCACTCCGTACCACTTACTCCAACTCTCTCCACACACCTGTACTTGCACACCTGTGCTCTCACACCTGGTGCCACCTGCACCCTTCTCTCCCCAAGCGCATTCGCGCTGATCCACAACACCCACTACTCACACACTGCTCCACACACCTGTCCAGTTGCACACCTGTGCAATCACACCTGTTCAATTCTCACACACACGGCATCATCTCAGCTAACTACTCCCTTCTGAAACTTGCGCTTCCCAGTCGTCCCTTTAAACTATTGCGCTCCCTCGTCATTATCATCCACACTAATCTACCTGCGTCCCTACTACAGGTATCAGTCACTAACTAAACTTAACGTCACCTAATGTCAATCTCTTCTAGATCCCTACACACCATATCCTAACCCACCCGGGCTAGTTTTCACTGCCATACACCCCATAAGCTAGTGCTCCTTTGCCCCCCACATGGGAAGGATGGTGGATTTGCCATCCCACCACATCGGGGGTCTCTCACTACCAATTTTGCACATCAAATTTCAACAAATCAAAAATTTGCCAATCACTACCCATCATCTGCCAATCACTACTGCCAATCCCTTGCCAATCATCAAATTTTGTTTTTCTCTAATTTTGGGTCCAAAACACTAACCTCATCACCCAGTCTACTCACTAATGCCTCTCGGTGCGCCAATTCCTGTCCAAAGCCCGGCTTCGTAAAGCCAAGCAATGGATACTGGTTGTTTTGTGCCGGCGGCTGGATGCGTCCGGCATTCGGGGCAGGGACGGGGGCTTACCCGTGCCGAGATCCCACGCACCATCTCGGCACGGAGCCATCCAATGTCCCGCTCTCGACCTGCCGGCACGTCTCACCAAAAAGTGGTCGCCATGACGACCCTTCCTATCGGGCTGCCCGCTCCGCCTAGTGGAGCACGGACGCGGCCGTTCAAAGCGAGGCCCAGCACGCACCGAGGGCCCGATTCGGCTATAAGTCGTTCTAAACTCTATCCCGTCTAACGTCGATGCTTCACCTGGACGCTTACACCCCGCAGCCCGTTCCTTGCTCACACATCCAGCCGTGCCCATGCTCCTCGTACCTTTCCTTACACACCCAGGTACACCCATTCCACTCACAGCCTTGGTCACACACCTGACCACCGAACACTTTGGCACACATTCGTTGCTCGCACACCTCACCAATACACTTCTTCGCGCCCCCTCCTCGGTCACCTCCTCTGTGACAATCACAGGTGTGCTCTCATTCGCACACCCAACCACGTGCCTCACCACTAATTCCAGCGTGCATTCCCACTCACGCTCTACCATTCCAGGTGTGCATCCTTCCATCCCAGGTGTACATCCTCGCTCACCTGTCACAACTAACTCACTCTCCTTGTCACTCTCAATACTCTCACCACCACTCTTGACAACGCACTCACCCTTACTCTTGACAGCGCACTCTTTCCCCATGCACCTGTCCGTTACACACCTTTCTCGCGCACACTCTCCCGTTACACCCTCTGTAACACTCACCACAGGTGTGCATTCTTCCTTACTTTTGACAGCGCACTCTTTCCCCATGCACCTGTCCGTCACACACCTTTCTCGTGCACACTCTCCCGTTACACCCTCTGTAACACTCACCACAGGTGGACACTCTTCCTTACTTCTGACAGCGCACTCTTTCCTCATGCACCTGTCCGTCACACACCTTTCTCGCACAACCTCTTCCGTTACACCCTCTGTAACACTCACCACACCGCGCTTCCATGTGCTCCCTCGCACACACGCTACGACCGACTCACTCTCGCCAGCACCCTCACTCCTTGGCACGCACTTTTTCCTCACACACCCCAGAGTCGGACTTTCTCGCACACCTCCTTTTTCGCACACCAGACCTGTCGCACACTTCACCAATGGCCTCTCACGAACACCCGGGTCCATCTCGACCCCCAAGCTTATTAAATCCCCTGGCGCATCATACGCACGACCATATTGGTCACCACTTACACCGGGTCCTCTTCCTCTTCGCTTCTCCTCCATCACCTGCGAATCCCTCATCCGGTTAATGAGCACATCATCACGATCCAAACACAGACTTTGGACCAATTCTTTTATCTCCTCTTTTATCTCTTTCTTATCCCCTCTCCGTCGCTTCTTAATTTCGCTCATCCCTTCTTCCACTTCTTCTAATTTGTGCTTCACCTCTTTTATTCCCCGGTACGTCTCCTCAAGCTCATCCTCTAAGGCTACCTTGACCGTTTCCAGGTGCGTCCTCACCTGCCGGTCCTTCGTCTCCATTACCTCTATCACCTCGTCCAACCTCGTTGTCAGTCCCTCACGTACCATCTGACATTCCCTCTTTGTCGCTATCAAGTCGTTTTTTATGTCGTTTTGTGTCGCTTTCAACCCTCCTAATACCGCAGTGTTCCTTTGAACCTGCTCCGTTAGTCCTTTTTGTCCCTCCGTCAGCTGTTCCACCTCCTGCGTCAGGACCTCTATGCCCCCTTGTAACTTTACAGTCCCCTTTCTCACCTCCTTCTCCATGTGCTCCTTACAGTGCCTCACCTCCTCGCGCACTCCTCCGACCTCCTCACTCACACCTCTTCTGATCTCTTCTCCCATCACTTGCATCTCCTGCCCAGATGCCACCCTCATCTGCTCCATTTCCTCCCTGTGAGCATCCAGTTTGGTTTCTACCCCCATTCTGACCCCCTCTATCTGCTGCCCCATTTGGCTAACTTCCCTTTCCGCTTGGTCCCTCATGTCCCTCAATTTGCCTTCCATGGTGTTTTCTAACCCCTCTAACCCATTCTTCACTCCCTCTATTTGATTCTCCTGGGCAGCCATTCTGTTTTCTACCCCCGTTAACCCATTTCTCACCTCTTTTATCCCGTTGTCTAACCCCTCAAAATTATTGTCTAACTTCCCAAATTTCTTGTCTAACTCCTCAAAATTATTGTCTAACCCCTCACTGGTACCCCTCGCTTCGTCCCTCATTACCCCCATTTGCTCACTCTGAGCCCTCGCTTCGTCCCTCATTACCCCCATTTGGCCCTCTAATCGCCCACTATCAACCCTCATTTGCTCACTCTGAGCATCCATCCGGTTCCCCAATTGGTTACTCTGCAGTTTGAGGGACGCCTGCATTTGCGCCATAAATTGCTCCATGAGGACCTGCATCTGGGCCATCCCTCCCACTTGTGCAGCGGGTGCGGCCGCCGTAGCTATGTGCGAGGCGCCATTTCGCGCGTCTGCTACCCCCGCTGTTTCGCTCTCCTCACGTGTCTCAATTTGGTCCTGGACCGACCCTGCTTCACTCTCCCCTACCGGACCCCAGCCGTCTTGATCCGCCATAGCGCGACTTGCAAAATTCGAGTTTCGTAAAACAAATCCAAATTTTTTTTTTTTTTCCGTTATAATTTCGGCGAGCGCCGTAACCGCGGGACCGCGCTCCGGATCGATTCGGTCGAGCGCCGTACGCGCTCCGGCTCGATTTTCCCTCCCAAAATTTGGGCCTAACTAATTTAGTCCCGGGTCCGAATCTCACTCCTCGACACCAATTGTTACTCTACTAACACAATTGGTGTCCAAAATTTGGGCTAAATAAATTTAGTCCCAGGTTCGAATCCAACTCCTGACAACCAATTGTTACAGACACGACTTTGATGTTAAGGTGGGCCGAGCGGAATGGCCGTCGTGTCCGCACAAATTACCCGATTGTACTCGAACGTTGACGAAGCCGCGCCACGCTGGCTCAATAAGGAAAAAGAAGACACATGGCTGAATTATAATGACAGACACCAGGGATACGGTTCTCAAGACCTCCGGAGGAGATTATATTCGTGCGGAAGGTCAGATTACAGGGACGAGAGGTACAACATAGAAAGACAAGCACTTAGACACAATCTTATATTATTCCCGGACAGACGACAGACAAACGGGACAACGGCTGACTCACACGGGGGTTGATGGCAGGAAAGCGGGTATCGATGGCTCAAGGTGCACTCTTGGCTCCAAGCAGGGTACACGGTTCGGTCCAGAGATGCGGGGAGGTCTCGTCGCAGCGCTCAGAGGTGACGTTCTTTCTCAGGCCTCTCCAAACTCAGGCGCATCTGTTTCAGCGCTCGCAGGTCCTTCTTTCTCCAGCTGGGGGCGCATCTCACGTCACATCCGGCGCGTGGCCGCGTATATCCGGCGGGGAGTGACACGCCCTCGGCTCGTTAGCTCCGCCTCGTGGAATCGGCACGTTGCTTCTCATTGGGTGCGTGCGGGGGGGTTTACCAGGCTCCGCCCTTGACGAGGAGCTGACAAGGAGCCCCTTCGTGGTAACCCCGTGGAGCGCATGGTCTGGAGCGCATCGTCTGGAGCGCATTGTCGATGGCGGCGAACCGAGCCGGTGGGAGGACGCACACTCCCCCCCGCGCAGCGCCGTGCCCCTCTGTTGTTGTAGACGGGGAAGAAGATGGGAGGAGGTATGGGAAAGGTCCTAAACTCACTACTGGTGCCATATAATCACATTCTGGTGCAACGAAGAGTCATAATTAATGGAAACGAGGCCTTAACTGACATAGACTAAGAATAACTAGCAAGATGTCCGAAAGTTGTCTACGTGTGGTGCGGTGGACCTGGGCACGACATTTAATGGGGGAATAAGGGGAAGGTCGGCTCTACTGATTGTTATTTACATGCAATGGGACTAGGGAATGGGGGATTGGGGAAAGTTGGGGAGTATTGGAGAAAATAGGGGAATATTTACAAGCGGATATGGAGGCCAAATTCCATATTCGCAACAATATATATATATATATATATATATATATATGATCTTGTAAGCAATCTTTGATTGCAAATTATGAATATGTATGCATGTGTAATTCAGCCATTCGCTGCCAGACATGCTTTCAATAAACCATTTTGATTGATTGATCTTCACCATAGGTGTACCTCCACCTGTATATATTTTTTAAGTGATAATTATGATGTCATAGGTCATGTGGTATGGGCGCCATCTTGGAAAAACTAAAAAAACTTTGCACCTCTATATCTCCGAAAGCGCTGAATATAAAAATTTGACATGGCTCATTGTGAATAACTCTCCATGTAGAATAACATATGCTAATGATGATGTCATAGGCACCTCCATTATGACGTCATAATTCCACCTTTAGAGGCCATTTTTCCCTGCAAGCGGGGGTTGGCCTTTTTCGGGAACTGTGGTTGTTGTTGTTTTTCGGTCCCCTTTTTGAAGCAATGTTTTACGGCCGGATGCCCTTCCTGACGCCAACCCTTTTTGCCGCCTTTAACGACAAGCAGGGAATTACCAGTGAACTGGTACTCAATTTGCCGACCTCGGAAGGATGACAGGCTGAGTCAACCCCCCTGGCGTTAATTCAGCGATTGACCGGGATTCGAACCCAGGATCCTAGGATCCTAAGCCGGCACCCTAGCCGCTAGCCCAACACCAGGGCCTTATGACGTCATAATAGCAATTATGACGTCATAATTCGACAAGTAAAAAAACTTCATCCGATCATGATTTAATTTCTTGAAAAAATTGACATGGCTCATTGTAAATAACTCTCCATGTATAAATAACGTGTTAATGATGATGTCATAGGTGCCTCCATTATGACGTCATAATTTGACAATTAAAAAACTTCATCCGATCAAGATTTAATTTCTTGAGCATCATCTATGGATAAATTGGTGGAGGAAAAAAAAATTACGCCAACACCAGTCATATGGTTTGGCCGCCATATTTGTTTTAACAAAAAATGACATTTTTAACAAAAAAAATGTAACAAATATTTTTTTAAACAATGTTTTATCAAAAAAACACCCCGCAAAAACACCTCACAAGCACATACTGGTGAGGGTCTGCAACCTCTAATTGCTCTTTCTTGTTGTAAATAGAATTGTTGCTGGTTTCTATAATTTTATCAGATACATATTTTTGCCATTTATAGAAATTGGTAACTTCACTAAAGATGCAGTTTTATAATTAAGTCCATTATAAAGTAAAACAATGTAAAGGTCCCAAAAATTTTCATGTTTTTTCTTGAAATTGATTTGAATACAATTTTAAATGCGCATTCATAATGGCCTTAATCATTCCCACTTTATTATGGGGTTGGGTCGGGAAACATTTTTGGTCTGTCTTTCACGAACCGGATGGACAGGCCTAACTGAAGGTAGCAGAAATTTGAAATCGGTTCAGGGTGTAGGTGATAACTAGCCAACTCTTCATGAAAGACAATGTGGGATATTTAACGTCGAACCAGTGTCTGCTGTCAAAGAACCAGTGCTGGCAGTTGGGTTAAATGTTCATGCGAGGGAGGACAAAGAAAGTCAGAGGTCGTTGCTGAAGAATAAGACTAGGACTAGGCCCAGGACACTGCCGAGGGGCACTCGAGCCTTAACAGGGAGAGGAGATGGAAGAATTCCTTTGGGAGTCACACGTTGGTCTAAATTGAAGTTTTGGGTTTTGAGGGTACAAGTTTATAACTTGTGATGTTAATACAATTAATAATCAAACAAGATGGTGGACAAGTAGAGCACGTACCCTTGAGCTATGTAGTCTGCGTTTCATTCCTGACCTGAGTATTAACCATCAGATATAGGATGAAGCGCAGCACTGAACAAGTAGAGCATTTGTACAAGATTACTCGGGACAGTTCTACAGACCTGTGGACAAAACTGACAACTTATGATCAAATATGAGCAACCACAATTAAAATTTTCCTCTTGAAAAATTTATGCGCATTAAATATTAACCATGTAGCGTAAACAGTATTGAAGCTCCGATTTGACGGATTTTTAAAGAGATTTTCTTTTGGTGGCTTCATCTGTAAAATACGTTCATGATATTTCACTGCAACAAAATATAGTTCGTTTTTAGCTTTAACGCCTGTTTAGGAGCGACATATATCGCATCTAAACCAAGTAATTAAGGAGACATAATTTTACCACGAAATGAATTACAAAGACATTCGGAGACAATGGCAAATGAACATGGAATATGAGATTTTAAACATTTATCCCATCGTCATGCTATGTGCTTAGTTTTGAATGTCAAAATACTGAATATCACTCGAGGTCGTTTATTTAATTATTTATTTATTTACTCATTTGTTTGTTTATATATTTATTTAATTGATTATTTGTTAATTTACTTATTTATGTGTTTTTTTTTTTTTTAATCATTACTTAGTTATTTACATATTTATTGAATTATGTATTTAATGTTTCAATTCAGAGCTGTCATTCATGAAGCAATTGGTGAAAATGTCTCAATTAGAGGTGCTTTTGAAACATGAAGCCAATTGGTGGTTCACAGCTTCCTTTTCAAAAATGGCCATACATTGTCCTGCTTTGACAAAATGCAATTCCTGAAACACAATCATGGTTTATAAAGGAGTGTGGAGACACCTTCACATCAATGGCATCTAAGAGTCTGTTGACAAGTGGGATTTGACAAGTTGGACTGAATTGGTTATATTTATATATATGACTGATGCTCAGCATGTGGAAGTGGCCCAAGGTAGAGTCAAGTTGCATTTCCAAGCTGGAATGTAGGGCACCAACTGCTGTCATTTGGTTGTAGTGACAGAAATATTCATGTTGAAAAGCAACAGCAGATGCATATAGTAATCTAAATACATGCAGACTCATCCATTTCTTATGGATGCCTCAACAAATGTCCGTCTTCTTTCCTCAACATCTTCAGCCTCGTGTTTACAAACAAACTGCAGAGTAAGGAATTCAAATTCTGTAAACACCATGTTTTAGTTCGATGGACAATACGCTAGATTTACATTGAAAAATGATATGTAACTTTCTCCAGATTTCACACTGTAGTATCGATACTTTATTAAACCCAACCACTTTATTAGAACTTGTCTATCTTTTTAAATGTGACATTGTTCTGAGCTCAAATGAAGGTCAAGGTATTCCATTGCTATCCATGACCAATGACCATTGAGGTGATCATGACAGGTACATTCAATGGAAAGGTATTTTAGGTGAGTGCATGAATTTAGCCAGAATGATGGCATTAATGGCCTAATCCAGCAAAAGACATCATGGAGTATTTAACATCTATATGCAAATGTTTAGAAGATACCTGGCTTAAAATCCCTCCGATGGATGGCACGCTCATTGAAGACAGGGATACCTGGCTTACAATCCCTCCGATGGATGGCACGCTCATTGAAGACAGGGATACCTGGCTTGCAATCCCTCCGAAGGATGGCACTCTCATTGAAGACAGGGATACCTGGCTTAAAATCCCTCCGATGGATGGCACGCTCATTGAAGACAGGGATACCTAGCTTACAATCCCTCCGAAGGATGGCACTGTAGCGGTTCCCGCTGAATGTACACAATCGCCTTGCACCTGCCAGGACGCGGCCAGGGCGCGATCGCCACGCCGGGCTCGTCCGGACGGGCCCAGACGCGCCTCTCCTGGGCATGCCCGGACTTGCTGTTCCCGGGCACGCCCGAACCTCCCGGGCACGCCCGGTCTCGTCTTTCCCGGGCATGCCCGCTCTCGCCTTTCCAGGGCTCGCCCAGAGCGCCCGGGCATGCCCAGCCTCGACTTGCCAGGCCGCGTCCAGGACGCCCGGGCATGTCCAGACTCGCCTTTCCAGGGCTCGCCCAGAGCGCTCGGGCACGCCCAGCCTCGACTTGCCAGGCCGCGTCCAGGACGCCCGGGCATGTCCAGACTCGCCTTTCCAGGACTCGCCCTTGACACCCGGGCATGCCGGGTCTCGGTTTTCCCGGGCAAACGCCCCGGCATAAATGTGTATATATATTGCTGCCCGATAAACGGGCTGGTGAGAATACCTGAGCTGTTTTGTTTCAATAAAGCAACTCGGACGAATTCCATCTTTGGTCGCGTCAATTCTTTCGACTCGCGTTGGAGCGCAGCTCCTTCACTGGTGACCTACCGACATGGACACAGCAGTGACTCTTAAACTGCCTACCTTCTGGGAGGCTCACGCGGCTGTTTGGTTCGCCCAGGCGGACTCCCAGTTCGCCCTGCGAGGCATCACCGCGGACGACACCCGCTTCCACCATGTCGTGGCAACGCTCGGTTCCGCCACCGCGGCCCACGCCCTGAGCCTCCTCGAGCACCCGCCGGCTGCTGACAAGTATGACGCGCTGAAGACGCTCCTCCTCGACGCTTTCGCCCTCTCACCAGCGGCACGCGCGCGTCGCCTGCTCGACCTGCCCGAGCTCGGCGACATGCACCCGTCCGAGCGCATGGACTATATGCTCTCGTTGCTCGGTGAGCACT
This sequence comes from Myxine glutinosa, assembly GCF_964187855.1. Taxonomy (NCBI): domain Eukaryota; kingdom Metazoa; phylum Chordata; class Myxini; order Myxiniformes; family Myxinidae; genus Myxine; species Myxine glutinosa. Next base: position 20,470,972 of record NC_136262.1, read on the forward strand.
CTCCGGATTTTCTGTTCCGCGAGCTGTTCCTTCGCCAGCTGCCTCACCCGGTACGCCTCGCCCTGGCTGGCACGTCGATCACCGATCCCCGCGCCCTCGCCAGGGAAGCCGATAAGATCTCCTCGGCGGGCCAACACATCGGCGCGGCTACCTGGAGCCTGCCGCCGTCCGAGGCGACGCCCACGACGCCCGAGCGCCCTGCGCGGTTGGAGGCCGAACTGCCGGTGCAACTGGCGGCCGCCACGCCGCGCCGACTGCTTCCGACACGACGGCCGGGGCCTCCACCTGACCAGGCGTGGTGTTATTACCACGCCAGGTTCGGACACAAGGCTCGGACGTGCCGACCCCCGTGCACTTTCGGCAAGTCGGGAAACGGCCGGGCCGGCGTTCATTCCCAGCCATGAGCGCCGGCCACTCGGGCAACTTGCTTTTTATTCGGGACAAAGCGTCCGGGCGGCGTTTCCTTTGTGACACCGGCGCCCAACTGAGCGTCATACCCGCCTCCGAGCAGGACAGGCGGGACGCCGTTTGCGGCCCCTCTTTGGTCGCTGCTAATGGCTCGGCCATAGGCACTTTCGGCCCGCGCGACGTCACCCTCTGCTTCGGCAGCCAGCGCTTTCAGTGGACCTTTGTGACCGCCTGCGTCCCCATGGCTTTGCTGGGCGCCGACTTCCTCTGCGCGCACCGGCTGCTGGTCGACGTCAAACGACGTCGCCTTGTCAACGCCGAGACCTTCAGCTCCATGGCGTGCACGATGAGCAGCTCCGCGCCGACCGAACTGGCGTGCGCCCTCCCGACGGCGAACGAGTTCGCTCGCCTGCTCGCGGAATTCCCGGCCCTCACGCGGCCGACGTTTTTGGCCGTCGCAGTGCGGCATGGGATCGAGCACCACATACCCACTACGGCCCGCCGGTCTACGCCAGGGCCCGCCACCTCGACCCGGCCAAGCTCGCCGTGGCAAAGGCCGAGTTCGACGCGTTGGAGCACCTCGGCATCGTGCGGCGCTCCAATAGCGCGTGGGCCTCACCACTGCACATCGTGCCAAAGCCGGGGGGCGTATGGCGCCCGTGTGGCGACTACCGCCGCCTCAATGACGCTACCACCCCCGACAGGTACCCGATCCCGCACATCCAGGACTTTTCCGCCCGTTTGGCGGGACGGGTCATATTTTCCAAAATTGACCTGATACGGGGATACCACCAGGTAACTGTCCGGGCGGCCGACGTCCCGAAGACGGCCGTCATCACGCCGTTCGGCCTGTTCGAATTTTTGAGGATGCCGTTTGGCCTCAAGAACGCGGCCCAGGCGTTCCAGCGCTTAATGGACGGCGTGCTGCGCGACCTGCCATTTCTTTTCGTCTATCTGGACGACATCCTCGTCGCCAGCACGTCCCGCGCCGAGCACCTCCTCCACCTCCGAACACTGTTCGGTCGCCTCAGCGAGCACGGCTTAATTGTCAACCCGGCCAAATGCCACTTCGGCACGACGACCGTTGACTTTTTGGGCCACCGCATCACCAAGACCGGGGCCGTGCCGCTGCCGGCCAAGGTAGAGGCCATCACCACGTTCCCGCGTCCCCGTTCCATGAAGGCCCTACAAGAGTTCCTCGGCATGGTGAATTTTTATCACCGATTCGTGCCCCGCGCTGCTCAGCTCATGCGGCCCCTTTACGAGGCCCTCCGGGGCAAGCCGGCCAAGCATGACATCGTTTGGTCCACAGCCATGGACGCGGCCTTCGCGAGCGCAAAACGGGCCCTCACCGACGCAACGCTGCTGGCTCACCCAGTGCTCAACGCGCCCATCGTCCTCACTACGGACGCCTCCAACTACGCGGTGGGCGCCGTCCATGAACAATGGGTGGACGGGGTTTGGCAGCCACTCGCTTTTTTCAGCCGGCAACTCCGGCCGAACGAGTTAAAATACAGCACGTTCGACCGCGAGCTGCTCGGTCTATTCCTGGCCGTTCGCCATTTCCGACACCTCCTGGAGGGCCGCCCGTTCATGGCTTTCGTCGACCACAAGCCGTTGGTCTACGCAATGGCCAAAGTCACGGAGCCGTGGTCGGCCCGCCAGCAGCGCCACCTCTCCGCCGTGTCGGAATTCACCACGGACATCCGGCACGTCGCCGGCAAAGACAACGCCGTGGCCGACTGTCTTTCTCGGGCCAGCGCGAACGCGGTCCACCTCGGCGTGGACTTCGCGCTCATGGCGGCCGACCAGACCACCGACACCTCGGTGCAGGCCCTCCGGGCGGCGGACACGGGCCTCCGCCTGGCCGACATCCCCTTCGCGGGCAAAGTCCTGCTCTGCGACGTCTCCCAGGGCCAGCCTCGCCCCATCGTGCCCGTTTCCTGGCAGCGCCGCATCTTCGCCTCCATCCACGGCCTTTCTCACCCGGGCCGGAAAGCTTCTCAGAAGCTGGTGTCGGCGCGTTTCGTCTGGCACGGCCTTCGACGGAACGTCCGCGACTGGGCCAATGCCTGCTCGGCCTGCCAGCGGGCCAAGGTCCACCGCCACACCCAGGCCCCGCTAGCACCTTTCACCGTGCCTGCACGGCGTTTCGACCACGTCCACGTGGACCTGGTGGGTCCCCTGCCCCCATCGCGGGGGTTCACCCACCTGCTCACCATGGTGGACAGGACCACCAGGTGGCCGGAGGCCGTGCCCCTCACCTCCACCACCACCGCCGACGTGGCGCAGGCGTTCATCGCCACCTGGGTCGCGCGCTTCGGCGCACCGGCGGATATCTCGTCCGACCGCGGCCCACAGTTCACGTCCGAACTTTGGGGCACGGTCGCCCGCTCGTTGGGGGTCACGCTGCACCGCACCACGGCCTACCACCCCCAAGCCAACGGGTTGTGCGAGTGGTTTCACCGCTCCATGAAGGCCGCACTCATGGCCGGCCTTCAGGACGACGGTTGGACCGACCGGCTGCCGTGGGTCCTTTTGGGCCTCCGCACGGCCCCCAAGGAGGACCTCCGGGCGTCCGCCGCCGAGCTCGTCTACGGCCAGCCGCTCCGCGTCCCGGGCGAGTTCGTGCCCGACGCTACCAGTCCCTGGTCCGCCGCACACCAGCGCTCGGACCTCCAGGAGGCCGCCCAACGATTTGCCCCCGTGCCAACGTCCCGCCACGGTGGCCCCCAGTCCTACGTCCCCCCGACGCTTCGCACAGCGGAGTACGTCTTTGTGCGTCATGACGCGCACCGGGGGCCACTCCGGCCGCCGTACGACGGGCCCTTCCGGGTCCTGCGACGGGGCGACAAGTCCTTCGTCGTCGACGTCCGGTCGGACCGGATCTCTGTGGACCGCCTCAAACCGGTGCACGTGGACGTCGACCGACCACCACGGTTGGCCCTTCCTCCGCGGCGAGGCCGCCCCCCGTCCACAGTTCCCCCCGCTCGACCACCCACCACCAGATCGGACCCCCCCCCCCCACGACCCTCCAGGGGTCGCTTCGGCCGGGTCATCCGGACCCCCCTTAAATTGACCCTGCCGGTGCAGGTCGATTCTGGAGGGGCGTGTGTAGCGGTTCCCGCTGAATGTACACAATCGCCTTGCACCTGCCAGGACGTGGCCAGGGCGCGATTGCCACGCCGGGCTCGTCCGGACGGGCCCAGACGCGCCTCTCCTGGGCATGCCCGGACTCGCTGTTCCCGGGCACGCCCGAACCTCCCGGGCACGCCCGGTCTCGTCTTTCCCAGGCATGCCCGCTCTCGCCTTTCCAGGGCTCGCCCAGAGCGCCCGGGCACGCCCAGCCTCGACTTGCCAGGCCGCGTCCAGGACGCCCGGGCATGTCCAGACTCGCCTTTCCAGGACTCGCCCAGAGCGCTCGGGCACGCCCAGCCTCGACTTGCCAGGCCGCCCGGGCATGTCCAGACTCGCCTTTCCAGGACTCGCCCTTGACACCCGGGCATGCCCGGTCTCGGTTTTCCCGGGCAAACGCCCCGGCATAAATGTGTATATATATTGCTGCCCGATAAACGGGCTGGTGAGAATACCTGAGCTGTTTTGTTTCAATAAAGCAACTCGGACGAATTCCGTCTTTGGTCGCGTCAATTCTTTCGACTCGCGTTGGAGCGCAGCTCCTTCAGCACTTTCATTGAAGACAGGGATACCTGGCTTACAATCCCTCCGATGGATGGCACTCTCATTGAAGCAACACCATGCCTGTGAAGCACTCAAATAAAAAGTTATAAAAACAGGTCGTGGAGATCGTGTACAGCAAGATCTCGCGAGGTCGGAAATGGAACCTAGACAACAGGTGAAAGTTGAGTATTCTACCTCAGTGCTATCTTGCTAGCTGCATGTACGTAGTACATACTGCGAACCATAGCGATGCAAATTAGCTTCATGATATGATGCATCGTGTATCATATATGAAGATGATATGATGCATATGTATAAATGAAGCTATCAGTGCAGCACAACTGCAAATTGTGAGTAAAGGCAAGGATTTGAAACAGCAACAGTGTTAAAAAGAAGCATGATCGCATGTTCATGGCAAGCAGCTGTCAAAGTAGCAACAAGGCTGCTCAAAGCCATTTTTCAGCAGTGTATTAGGAATAGAAAAATGATGGAAAAGTGGCTGCCAGCTGTGAAAGCATCCATTTAGCAATTGCCAGACAGGAAATAATTTTTAAAAATAAGGCTTGTTAACTCCAACCGCCATCGAATTCTTGGAGACGTTGAATGTATCAAAACATCCAATCAGCTTCACCCATTAAATTACTTGGCAACAAATGGGAAATTACTCCACAGAGTTCATATCGGTAGAATACCTTGCACATTGTTTATGGTGGACCTGGTGGTTTTATCTTGCAAAGGCCCTTGTCATGTGTCATCTGGTTACTCTGCATTGCCAGATTGATTGACGAGGCTCATCAAATCTATCCAACAATTGTGCAATCATAACATACGCTCATTGCATACGTTCGGGGCATCATCCATGTCTTCCATACGCCGCTCCGCAGATCTCAAATGCATCTATATAATATCTATATAATAATAGCGTAAGGACTCGACTTTGTTATCCCTTTTACGCCGCACCCAGTGATCCGATGCCCACGGCACTAATGGATTTACGATCTACGAACCGCGCTCTTTGTTTATCACGTACAGCCATACTCGCAAAATCTGAATTAGCCGACGTTGGGGCCCAAAAGCATCCGATTAACTGCCGATACGACGCCATCTTACGACGCCATCGTATTGGCGTCTGCTGGGCGAAGGCGAAGCAAGCCGTCCGCTGATTGGACAGGCGAAGGCGAAAGCAAGCCGTCCACTGAATGGACAATCCAGAGCATGCATTTGCGCCGGTGTCGGCGATCGTTGTTCATATACGCACTCTTCATTCTCATCTTTCTTCCTAACTCTTACTCGGACAAGCAAATCCCCTATGCCATCCATAATGGTACACTCTATCCATACACCACATCCTCCCTTCCGTGGATGTTCCACGGGTTTCGGCTAGTTTGCAATATTTGGCGTGTTATTCCAACAACCTCTTCATCCTCACCTTTCCTTTTTTCTCAACCTGTGAAGCTGTTATATGTACAATTTAATTATCTGGGTTCATAAGACATTGGATTCATTTGTTGTAGGGAACTCCTCCATTTCGGAAGATTCCTCGTCGGACATGTCGGAACCACTGTCCGGGAAACTTTCAATTCCTGGTTCTTGGGGCTCTGAGGTAACTTGTGGTGTGCAGGTGTCATGGTGGAAACAGTAACAGGTTTAACAGTTTGAGGTTCTTTGTCAGTTTTACCAATATGCTCAGGCATGTTTATATGTAAAACATCCGACACAGGGACTGTTGGGGTTGGAATATTTTCATTGTGCTCAGAAATGGGGGGCACTGGAGGAACGATCAGGTTTTCTATCGGGTTTCCTCCTATTTTTACAGTCGGGTCTCAATGCACCTCGTCATTATTCACAGAAGGAGGACACGGAACAGTTTTACTTTTCCCTTGAGGAGGAATTTAATTTTCCTCCGTTGCATTGTGGGGGAAAGTCTCAGGTAAGGGCTGGGGATCTACATTCTCATGCATGAGCAGTTCGTACCGGTTGCTGGTAGTAGTTTGGTCGGACAGAGGCATTCCCGCAGTGTCTGACTGAAGAACTACCACCTTTTCTTTACGAGGTGTAAATGAATCCTGGGGTGTTTTCTCTTCCTTAATGAAGAAACAAGTGTAAACCCATCCCGGATGTTCGGATTATCAGCGGTCGTTAAATTTGGTACGATGTCATCTGAGACAGTAGTTGGGGTAGTTTGTCCGTCAGTGTTGGGAGGTAGTGGGGGGTCTGAGACAGTAGTTGGGGGAGTTTGCCCGTCAGTGTTGGGAGGTAGTGGGGGGTCTGAGACAGTAGTTGGGGGAGTTTGCCCGTCAGTGTTGGGAGGTAGTGGGGGCACAGTATTGTCCAGAGAGCCGGTCTGCTCGATCACAGAGGGTGCAGTTTGGGGACAGAAACGTTTTAAATGTCCGAACTTTCCACAAGTGAAGCATTTTAATGTCTCGGTTGACGCGTATACTTGGTAGTCGTGATCTTTTATACGGAATTTAATTCCCACGTTTAATACTTTATCCACGTTGGATGTGGGAAGTACAATGTATTCTGGCGTCGGAAAGACATGACGTGCTTGGCCTGTTCACTCCGACAGCCCAGCGGCGCCATCTTGATCTGGGACACGACGACGACTGTACCATAGCGCGACCGCGATAGTTCCGCTAACAGCGACTCATTTTTTACAAACGGGGGGACGTTGGATAGGAGTATTTTAACAGCTGGGGTATCGAGTGGGGAAACTAAGACGAAATGTCCATTGTCTGTGGACAGACCAGCCGCGACGACCTCATGCACGAGGCTTTCCTCGGCTAAAACAACGACGATACGTTTATTCATTCGTGACGCTGCACGGATCTTTTCCATCCCAATGATATTCCCAACAGCAATAACAATGTGTTCCACACTAACCTCATTGGGAGGAACGCACACCACGCCATGCTTCCGTGTGAGAGCTTCGAAAGCCGCATACGGGGAACGTGTCGACATTTTACCAATTCAAGATTACCCGGACTAAGCCAAGTTGGGGTCGGGGAAGAGGGAGGGGTCGGGGGAAGAGGGAGGGGTCGGGGGAAGAGGGAGGGGTCGGGGGAAGAGGGAGGGGTCGGGGGAAGAGGGAGGGACCGGGGAAGAGGGAGGGGTCGGGTGAAGAGGGAGGGGTCGGGGGAAGAGGGAGGGATCGGAGGAAGAGGGAGGGGTCGGGGGAAAAGGGAGGGCCGGGGGAAAAGGAGGGGTCGGGTACAGCTTTCTGTAATAAGCAGGGGGGAAAAAACCGCAAAAAAACGCCACTCGGCATGTGCCAGCACAATAAAACGAATGTGGTAAAACACACCTCTCAATGAGGAAAAGGGCGAAAAACCACAGCAACTCATTATAGTAAGGGCATTTTATGAGATATTTCACAAATCTGTTAACTAAATTGTTACCAAAAAATTTCTTCACCAATATGTTTGTAAAGGTGTGTAATAACATGTGTTAAAATGTTGAAGTTCAACTCCCGTTGGAAACCCAGAAAAAGCTGTTGAATTCGGGTACCGAAAAATTATTTTCGAGAATTTTTTTTTTTTTTAAATCGGCCCTTAAGTAACTTATGAGGGGTCAAATAAGGGTTTTTCATGATTCTGAGTTGATTGTTAACATTTATATTTTCACTTTTACATTTACACACAAAGTAGCTTTTATTTCACATACATATATAATACTCAAGAGTTCTTTCTCATTCACAATGTCAGAAGTTTCAACAGTCATTGTCTATGTCTTCTTCAGACTCAACAACATCATGACGGGTAGATTTGCCTGCTTTATTATATTCACAGCCTTCAGCCAAATCGGAAGATCAAAGGTCACTATAGCGACCCCAGCGCGCCGTATGCACTCTTTCAGAGCGGTGAAGATGGTGTTGAGGTCATTAGGGTCTCCTTCAATAACTGGGAGGAACTCGATCTGTGTGCTCTGCTTTGCATCATTAGCATGGATTCTCTTCATCCAGCCATTCCAGTTGGAGTGTGGGAACTCAGGATCGTTGGCTTTGATCACCCACCCCGCTGCCCAGAGTGTGTCACCTGGAGTGAGGAGTGGCTGATCATGAGCCAGGGAGGAGGAAAGCTCAGCGAGGGGGAGAAACATGATCGCGTTCGTTCCTATCTGTTTCCTGTTCGTAAATGGAATAATCTTTACTTCAGTTCCTCTCAGGATCTTAGCTTTGTCGAGTGCCTTCAACTTCACCCGGGGTAAAGCTGCTGTTGTCTGTGGATCTGGCAAAGGTGGTGCCGGAGAGGTGACTTCGATCCAACCCATTGAGTGAAAGGGAGTGTTTCCGTGAATAGAGACAATGTTTAAATCTATATTGTCTCCAACAAACTGAGTGACTGCATTGTTTGCTTCCCCAACCTCCATAAAGACCACCTGATCATTACTTGACAATTCACTTTCACTGGCTGGCACTTTGGCTGTCATCACTGATTTATCCTCAAGCGCAGCATCAACCGCAACCTCATCATTGATCTGTTCATCGGTTTCCTCCACAATGGTGTCAAGAGTGCCAGAAGTATCTGGAACATCAACTCCACTCCTACTATTAAGGAAGCAGTATTTGTAGTTTTGTGTCTCCGTGTAAGACTCAGTGTATCCCAGCCGGTGGAACTTGTTGAGCATCCATTTTGACCCAAATCTATGATCAAGTTGTATGGCAAGCCCCATTTGGTGTGGCAATACTCCAGACCGAGGTCGACAGGCCTTAATAAAATTCTGCCCCCAAACGGCAACTCTTTCGTCTGTCTTGACAATCGGTCTCAAGAACATCTGAAGGCTTGCAGGAACAAGTGTCAGCTGACTATCGATGTCAGTCATACTGTGTGTGGTGGGGTATGACTTTGGACCTAAATCAATCAAGGCAATATCATTGGATATGAACTTGAGTGCCGTCTTTATGATCTGAGTCTTCTCATCTCCATGGTCAAGATTAGCATGATGCGCTCGCAGAATATTGTCGGTGCCATCTTTGAGACAGAGTACATCTGCCCTTCTTTCCTGTGTTGTGAAATACAAGGTGTCTTCGTATTTCTCTAGAAGTTTTATCTTTAGCCAATGCTTTGAATAAGAAAGGCTCTTCTCTGGTGACTGATCAAACTCCTGCAGCTTTTCATGGACTTGGTCCATGTTCATTACCCCATGCTCTAATTCTGAGTCTAACCATTCGCAGAATTCAATAAAAACTGCCTCTCGCTCCTCATCAATACTCCTCTGTCCTCTCTTCCTTTTTCCTTCCTCATCAGTCTTGGACAAACTGTCACCTCTCGCAAACATAAGTTTGCATCGCAAATGGTACAGTGTTTCTTCTGCTACCAAGTCGTTGATCCCTTCCAGGCGTCCAGTGACTTCAATGCCCCAGTCATCCCCGCGACTCCGTGCTGTCTTCAGCAAGCTTGCCTTCAGTGTATCTGCAGTCAAATTATCTGGCACTCTGTATTTCTTTCTAGCTTGTGCTGGATTATTTTTGTAGAGCTGGGCTGGTTGGTTGCAAAGAATGCATACATCCTTATACAGGAGGTCAACTGACTGTGATCTTCTAGAACTGCAGCCAGTTGATGAACTGAACTCACAAGTAGTGCGTCTTCTCTTCAACTTTGATGACTCTTTCTCTGCCTTTGATGCTTGAGCTGACTTCTTGGTGGTTGCAACAAAGTTGTTGTACAGATCATTTTTACACTTCTGGTGGTACCTCAGTTTTCCTTCCTTTTGAGCCTCCTTCATACGTTCCACAACAGTAACATTTTCGACAGTTTCTGCTTGTTTCAATAAAGTTGAGTATCCCTTTGGAGTTGCCTGTATGAGCCTTTCAGCTGGTGTATCCGAGCGTGCACAAATGAAGCAATTGAGCACAGGTGGAGTAACGTCTTCATCCATATTGCTGGACTCCATGTCCTGCAAAGTAGAAAATGAGATATATTTAGAAATTATTTTTCCACAAAGGAGTGTCTGTGGTGAAATATAAATGTTAACAATCAACTCAGAATCATGAAAAACCCTTATTTGACCCCTCATAAGTTACTTAAGGGCCGATTAAAAAAAATAAAAATTCTCGAAAATAATTTTTCCGTACCCGAATTCAACAGCTTTTTTTCTGGGTTTCCCACGGGAGTTGACCTTCAACATTTTAACACATGTTATTACACACCTTTACAAACATATTGGTGAAGAAATTTTTTGGTAACAATTTAGTTAACAGATTTTCATATGTTTCCCTTACTATTAGAGTGCCGATAGAATACTACCCACTCCTCCACCTCACCGAAAGGCGTGGGTTATCTGTCTGTCTGTCTGTCTGTCTGTCTCTCTTCTCTCTCTCTCTCTTCTCTCTCTCTCTTTCTCTCTCTCTCTCTCTCAGGAAAAATACAAGAAAATAGAAAAATAATAGAGACAGCAACACAAGCGAGGAACGTGGGGGAGGGGGGGGCGGCTATGAGGAGAACGTGCAGAGGACGGGGAGAACGTGGGGGAGGAAAATGGGAGGGGAGGATGAGGATTGTGGTACGGGGTTTGATGAAAATGGAGTGGTGGGGGCAGACAGAGAATAGACAATGTGAAGCTAAACAAAAATGGAAAAGAAAAGGTGAAAACAACGAGTAAAAGGGGATAGAAAGATCGAAGGTCGGAGCAACTCGCACCTCACTACACATACACAGCCGCCATCTTCCCATGCCCAACACACAAACGGCCGGGAGAGGGAGGGAGAGAGAGAGATACGGAGAGTGGGAGAGACAGAGAGAGAGAGAGAGAGAGAGAGACTTTTGTGCCCTTTTATTATAAAAATACAAGCAATTCCACAAAGCGGTTGTAAGCAAAGCAACCAGTTTAAAGAAACATTTCGTAAGGATCATGAATTCACCAAAAGGAGCAAAGGATATTTAAAGGAAACCAGCAAGTATTAAAATTTTACAAACCAAAGGTGAAGACACAAACAAAACCACAAACAATTTCAAAGGAAATGCTCATGCAAGAGCTATGACCACATCAAGAGCAAAATTAAGCGTTTAATTAAATTAAGCGAAACATTGAGAGAGGGAGAGAGAGGGAGAGAGAGAGAGAGAGAGAGAGAGAGAGAGAAGAGGGAGAGAGAGGGAGAGAGAGGGAGAGAGAGAGAGAGAGAGAGAGAGAGAGAGAGAGGGAGAGAGAGAGAGGGAGAGAGAGAGAGAGAGAGAGCGAGGGAGAGAGAGAGAGCGAGGGAGGGAGAGAGAGAGAGGGAGTGAGTGAAATAGGGACCTCTTTCTGTGGTTTCTCATTAAGAACAATATTTGAGGCAAATTTCATTTAAAATAATAAAATATATAATTATTGCTATTACTTTGCTATTATTTTATGTAGATTCGAATTTCTGCAGTCCTCAATTTTCATCCGATTGATTTTAAATTTGAACAAGATTTGCATATCAGATCACTGAATTCAACCACCAATTACTTTTGAGGTCAACATCGGCAAAAAAAATAACAGACTAAATTTCTTGTCAATTTTCATCCGATTGGCTTGATATTTGAAGAGGATTTGCATATTTGGTCATTAAATTCAACCACCAATTATTTTTTGGGGTCCAAGTTGTAGGGATTTCTCAAGTACTGTGCTCTGCAGTCTACACGACTTATTTTTTGTTTGTTTGTATGTGTGCAGCATATCTCAAAAAGTTGTGGACGGATTCGGACGAAACTTGGTGGACATGTTGGGTTCTTGACAAGGACGAAATGATTAGATTTTAGTGAAGATCTGGATCCGGATCCGGATACTATAATTTTTTTAATAGATTCTTCACCATTGAGATATAGGGCCAAAACTACACATAGCACGATATCTCAAAACATTGTGGACGGATTCTGATGAAAACTTGGTGGACAGGTTGGGAGTTTGACAAGGAAGAATTGATTCGATTTTTGTGACGATCCGGATCCAGATGCGAGGATTTAATTTTTTTTTACAAGTGATTCTTCACCATTGAGAAATGGGTCTTAATCTATCGATATAGCATGAGAGCTCAAAAATGTGTGAATGAATTTTTACAAAACTTGGTGGATGAGTTGGTTAGGTGACAAGAACAAGCCAATCAGATTTTGGTTCAGGTCAGCAGATCCATATCCGGCCCTATCAGTCGGATACAAACATAACCTATTCAACCTGGTGGATGTGTGCTTTCTATCGAGTGTCCTTTTAGTTGTAACTGTCTGTATGCTCAGGTTTTGAGACAGTGCATAATATTTCAAAAACTGCTGTGCAGAACCTGTTCATCCACTTGTCATACCCTGAGAGATTTCGAAGCTGATACCATGACCTTGTGTTCTACATACAATTCTCTTGAGATTTCTGCATGAGAAAAGTGTTCCTAAGAAAACATTTAAACTGCATTGCCTCCCTGGCATGAGGAGCTTTTTAATGTGATAAAAAGCTTCCGTTTGATCGATGTTTTTTGTTTTGCACTGTATATATTATACTTGCCAAGCAATTTAACTTTCCATGTCATATTAAGGCATCTCATTCTTTATTGTTTCAAGATTAATTATCAGTACTGTATTTCAGAGGAGATATAAATTTAGTTCAGAGATTTTTTTTTTTATGCATTTCAGATTTATTTGCACATAGTACCATGTTCATGGCACAATCTTGTCAGTAATTTAGTATTTACAATTGCTATAATACTACTATACTTAACTTAATCAATCAATCAATTTATGGGACTGCCCTTTTCTTTTAGAAGTAAAATCGCAAAACACATCATAGAGAAAATTGAGTAAAAAAGTTTTAAAAAACAAGAAGAAACAAGAAAGGTCAATCAGAGATTGCAAACCCTCGCCAGGATGTGTTTTCAGTGGTTTTTAAGGCTTTTGTGTTAAAACAAAGATGGCGGCCGAACCACGTGACCTATGACGTCAATTATCATTACAAAATTATATACAATCTAATCTTCTACATTTGTATACTCATACATTGTCTTTATGCCAAGTTTGAAGAAAATCGGTCCATGCATCTCGAGAAATGGTTGGGGACACATTTAAGTAACAAAATGACCACCAATTGGCCATGTTGGATCTGATCTTGAAAAGAAATGACATGCATATGTAACCCATCATTCATTATATGTGTGTCAAATTTGGACAAGATCGGTGAATGCATGTCTGAGAAATGGTTGGGGATGAAGGAGCTGTGCTCCCACGTAGTCGGAAGAATGGACGCGACAAAAAGCTGGAATTCGTCCGAGTTTCTTTATTGTCACAAAACAACTCGGGTACTCTAAAAAGGGCCTGCCCGGGCGTTCTGGACGAGCCCGGCATGGTGATCGCTCCGCGTCCTTGGTAGGTGCAAGGCGATTGTGTAAACCCAGCGGTAGCCGCTACAGGGACACATTTAAGTAACAAAATGACCACCAATCGGCCATGTTGGATCTGATCTTCAAAAAAATTGCCTTGCATATGTAACCCATCATTCATTATATGTGTGTCAAGTTTGGACAAGATCGGTGAATGCATGTCTGAGAAATGGTTGAGGACGTGGTCAATATTGGGTTTTTTTACAACTAAAATGGCCGCCAGTGTACCAGTTGGCAATCTTTGATCAGACGGCAAAATAAAGTGAGATGCACGTGTATGCCATCAGGTACTTTGCTTGTGACGAGCTTCAACAAAATCAGTCCATGCATGTCGAGAAATGGTTGAGGACACATCAAGTAACAAAATGGTCGCCAGTCGGCCATCTTTGATCTGATCACGAAAAAAAATTATGTGCATATGTGAACAAGATCGGTAAATGCATGTCTGAGAAATGGGTTTTTTTATCGGATTCTTTACAACTAAAATGTCGGTTTTTTTACAACTGAAGTGGCTGACAGTCTACCAATCGGCCATATTTGATCAGATGGCAAAATAAAGTGAGGTGCACGTGTATGCCACCAGGTACCGTGCTTGTGCCAAGGTTGAACAAAATCGGACCATGGATGTTCAATAAATGGTTGAGGACACGTTTAAGTAACAAAATGGCTGCCAGTCAGCCATCTTTGATCGCATCACGGAACAAAATGATGTGCATATGTATGCCGTCATATATTGTCTTTGTGTGAACAAAATCGGTCAATACATCTCCGATATATGGTTGCGGACGCACGGACAGGATAGACGGATGGATGGACGAGACCTAATCCATCAGACCCCTGTCCCCCCCCCCCCCCCGTTTAACCTAAGTTAAACGGGGGCTAATACTAGAAGGCCACCACTATGCCAGAGTGATGAAGCTCAATGATATTGTAGTCCAGTCAACATATGGAATAACCCACCAGAAATTGCAATATAATTTATTTTATCATACCAAAAGTCCTCCAAAATTCAAGTGGTGGAATCGTGCCTGCCTAATTTGCATTAATCCAAGATGGCGACCACAATATTTATCATTAAATAGTTTTGATCACATGTTAACTTGGAATCATGCAATTTTCAATACCTAAAGACGTTAAACCATGCTCTAAAACAACAGAATAGATTATAAACACTTGGGACCAAATTTATAAAAGGCGTTTAAGAGTTAGACTCGTGTAGAATCGCTAATCGTGTGATGAACACCCGTTCAAAATTAATCGCCATTCGCCAAAGAGTGTTTAAATAATGTGCAATCAAAACCTAATCACAAGCGTTTAAATAACAAAGAAACTTTTACATGTCAGAGAGTACATGTTTAAGAGTGTGTTTGAGGCCTTGAAGCAAGGGCTTCAAGGGCAAGCAAGGGCAATGCCGACGTGCATGGCTTATTAATTGGTAGTTTGCATGGGACATTTGCTTGAATTAGCTCCGATCAAGACGAGACAGAAGAATATAGGAATAGGGCAGTTTGCCGACGTGCATTGACAATTTTCGAGGATAGATGCAATCCTCTGGAGAAATATGACAATATCAAATTTGTCATGTTGCAGACTCTCAAAGGAATCATTTGGTTGGCTGCTGAATCCAGTGTAAGATCACCTGGTGCACCGAATGCCCTGCAATCCTATACAAGTGCATCATTTAAATTGGATGTTGAAGATACGTCCGATATATCACAAGGTAATCGTCTATTTATCCGCCTTCATAAATTGCTATTTAAACGGGTGATTAGGTGTGCATCTACAGTGATGTTTATGTCACTGTTTAAGGGTTAGGCCTGTGGTAGCTAGACGCTCGCTCAGCGCCTTAAGCAAATTCGGCCCTTACAGTCTCATCATGTATCCTATCATTTCCATAAATAAAACATAGGGGCAACACCTGGCGCTCACCTGGTAGAATAAACAGTATACTGCACCGACTAAAGGTATTTTAAACCAATTTCAATGCTTGCTAGAAGCTAGGGCAGCATGTAGAATCATCCTAACATAATCAGAAGACTTTTAACAAACAAATAAAAAAATACCTATTTTGGGGGGCAACCTCCTCTCCCACCCCGTGTAATCATCAGACCATAATTTTTCCAATGCCTTGAACAAACATTGGTGCATCACGGATGATGAAGATTGTGGTAAGGTTTTATCAAAATTGTGTGTAGGTTCTGAGAAAAAAAGCAAATACCTATTTTGGGGGGCAAGCACCCCCATAGACCGCCTTAGACCCCAGTTATTTAAATGCCAGGAACAAACTTTGGTACAACACGGATGATTAAGGTTGTGGTCAAGTTTCAGCAGAATTGCATGTGTCGTTTCAGAGAAGAAAGCAAATACCTATTTTGGGGGGTCAAACCTGGACTACTTTGACCCTCTGTAGACCTTCAAAGGGACAGATTTTTTTTAATGCCGTGAACAAACTTCGGTACATCACAGGTGATGAAGGTTGTGGTAAAGTTTCACCAAAACATTGTGTGTAGTTTCAGAGAAAAGAGCAAATTCCTATTTTTTTTTGGGGGGGGGGGGGGGGTGTCAAACCTGGATCCACTTTGACCCCCGGTAGACCCCCTTAAACCCAGATGTTTTTTAGTGAACAAACTTTAGTCACAACACAACAAATATAATTTGTGCCAAATTTGGTCACAATCCCATCAGCGGTTCCGGAGAAGAAGTTTCAAGTGTTTACGGACGGACGGATGATGCGTCATCGCATAAGCTCATCTGAACTTCGTTCCAGGTGAGCTAATAAAATGGTTTCAACATTTTAGAGATTTGGATTATGTTAAATTGACAATAAGTTTGATATAGCTGTATCACAAATTTGGCAATGGTGTGAGTATTATTTAGTTATTTCAGTGCATATGCATTTTCGTTCTTTTGTTTCGCAGGACAATTATTTTTATTTTCATTTCAGTAGAAGAAGCTTGCTCGATCCTGCGAGAATCACTGCGCATTTTTCTCCAAGATATATTCCCAAATGCTGATGCAAAGATTAAGATGGCTTCGATAGGCCAAGCCATGGTTCCGGCAGTATGACATCATGTGTGCACCAAGAGGTGCTTCCCCCAACTTTAGCAGCTGCCAAGTTCCACATCATGCATGCCTACCTGCAAGTGCGACAGCAGATGAGGCACGGAGATCATGCCTGACCAGAGGACTGAGGATAGTACGTACAAGGTGCAAAGTACCGACTAGTCTTACCAGACGAGGAAGTAGCCCCAACAGAACTACTGCAGGTGGTTAGGTGTAAATGTAAGATGGGGTGTGGCACTAGACAGTGTACCTGCAGGAAACACCTGCTAGATTGTTCCACTGGATGTAAACAGTTCCGAGGTATATACACCAATGTGACAAGCCTGGAAGATGAGGAAACAGATGATGATTTGATTCAACATAAGATGCAGGTCTTCCATCATGTCACAATTATTCAATAGTCAATTAAACTTTTGAATCCACGTGGCTGAGTTGCGACCCTCTATAGATCCGAGTGAAAAGAGTGATTGTTGTGCAGTGCCCTGACCATCGGTCATTTGACCGCCCGTGCGTAGTGTTGTTGTAAATGGGAATAGGATTTGATAAGGTAAAAATGGAAACATTATCGCATCTTGTACACTTTCGCTTCACTACTGCATTGATGTTTGTTTGTCCATGATGTTTGTGAATACAATATTTGTTTGTAATTATGAAAATATCGTCAAACATTCACAATGAAAAGTAAAATGTAACTAAATATTGATAAAATCGAGATACTTTGGGAGCCATTTTGAATTTTTTGCTCATAAACAACTGTATTTATACTGAAAGTTATTTGTATTATTTATATTTGATACTACATAGTTTATCATCTTGAAATATTGCAAAACGATCGATTGGAAGACAAAATGTGGTCGAAATAGTGGAATCCAAATCTTTTGGTGGCCATCTTGGATTTATGAAAATTAGGCACCGTTCCACCACTTGGACTTATGAAGACTTTTTATGTCATTGTCGGGACATTTCTGAGACATATGTGGAGTGTTGATCCCCTTTTTGTCATATAATGACTGGACTACCTACCTACACAAGGATACACAAGGAACTTTGGCGCAGGAGGAGGCCATTCGGCCCATCGTGCCTGCGCTGCACCAATCACAGTATCGTCACCCATCCACATACAAGCCAAGCTACCTACCATGCACACAAGCCAATACCTGAATATCTTCAATACATCCAGGTACCTATCTAAATCCCATTTAAACCTTTCCATCCCCTCCACTGCCATTAACTTCCTGGGGAGACCATTTCACGCATTAACCACTCTCCGACTGAAAGACTCCTGTCTAATACTTTGCCTAACTCTCATATTTTTACCTTAAAGCAATGGCCTCTGGTCCGTACACTGTCCACCACGCTGAAAACTGCACTGCTCCAATCCGGTCCACAACCTTCATTATTTTAAGCAACTCCATCGAATCCCCTCGTAATATCCTCTTTTCCAATGTACAAAGTCCTATCTCCTTCAGCCATTACTTATAGCTTATCAAGCTAGCCCTGGAATCAATCTAGTAACCGTAGTCTCTCAATGGCAGCCATAGCCTTCTTCAGACGTGGTGACCAAAACTGTACACAATATTCTAGATGAGGCCTCACTAAATTCCTATACAGTGTTAGCACTACCTCCTCTGATTTACAACTTATCCCACTACGAATACAACCTAAAACCGTTTGCCTTAACGATAACTGCCTGGAAATGAAACTGCATCGGCAGCCCTATATGAATTGGTATTACTAGCAACGGTACCCGCCCTTTGGGCGGGGCTTCAATTGGGAGGCCCAAATGACAAGGCAAAATATCAGAAATTGAAGGCTTTTTTATTTTACACGATTTATATAAACATCCGTTGAATCATATCACACGCAAATCATCAAAATCTAAACAGTACATGGCGCCCATTTTGAAAAAAGATTGAATTCTGCAAAACGGAAGCGGCCGCTACACGTCTTTCTCAGTCGCACGTTTATGTGTGAAGAGTGCGCACCGAATCTGTAACACGGAAGCGACCGCTACACCTGTTTCTCAGTCGCTTTGCACACGCTGCCATGTTACTTCGGAGCCGCACGTTTATATAGGAAGAGTTCGTCAGGAGTCGATCTACTCTCTCCTGGTACATAGAATAAACAGTATTTGTAGAATTTCAACAAAAGCCACATCACTGTTCATATCGGTAAATATTATTCCATCGTGTTTGGAAAAACTGGAAAATTGGAAAATTGGAAAACTTGGAAAAATTGCAAAAACAATATAGCCTATTTTACTCCCAGGGGTCCCAGGAATACCCACCCAAAATATCGTTGCGATCGGTTGAGCCGTTTTTGCGGTACCTTCGAACGGACGGACGGACATTTGGTGAATTATAGTAAGATTATTATTATTATTACATGGCTGAAACTAGGATCAATGTCGAGGGAATGGCTGGGCCACTGACGCATTGCCCCCTGTAGGTTAGGGCAGGAAATTGTAATTTGTTCTTGGTGCCGACAATGTAGGTCGCCTATTCTACACGAATATAGCTATTCTACACAGGTTATAGCTGGGCTGACATTGGAACCCAAGCTGGATGGCTCAGAGACGTGTGTGCATACTGCACCTCTAGGCCTTCCTGCCAGCCTCACATTATGGTTAAATTGTCTGCTCTGAGTATGGGAGGTCGGCAATTAGATTTTTCCCTAGCCGAGTAATACTAAAGAGATAAAAAGACATGGTCTGTGCTTCTTCCTGGCTCCAAATTTATAGGATATAGCACCAACTCCATGGGTTGGTGTCCTATAGTTTGGGTTGAAGGTGGAGGATGTAGTTCCTTAATTTCCTAACTGACAATGGAGAGAAAAACGACATTAAAAGCTGGTGTCGCTGGTACCCAGATTGCATTGGGAAGTTACGTCACTTCCCCCAAGGTCACCTGCTGTGTTTCTGGGAAGGTTTTTTTTTTCTGGAGGTCGTGGCTTTATCTTGTCTTGTTTATTAAAGCCTCTTAAAAAGAAAATATTGGCTTTTGGCTCTTTGTTTTTACTAGGTTTTTTTTCTTCCTGGTTGGGGTGAAGTCTCTGGGAAGGTTTTACTTCCTTTTTTAAAATTGAGGTTTGAACCAAGAGGAATGACGGGCATTGTTGTGGTGGTACAGTTAGAGGGGATTCATTTGTTTTACATTTGGGGAGCTTTACCGACAGGTCCATATAATACACTGTGGCGGACACAACGTCAGCCGGTAATAATTCCGCACACCAGTGGGTGACGCGAGCGACTGGGCGTGGAAGCACAGCTCGGGCCACGCCCGGAGCAAAGGCGTCATGAGGCGCAGGGTTGAACGGGGATACATGCCCCGCCTTTCGGCCGACCGGCCACGCCCGAGGGCGAGGCGTGGCCTCGGGACATATACGCGGGCTCGAAAGTCGAGCCCGCCCAGTGCTTACGTGTGAGCATAGAATAAAGTGTTTGGTTTTGTACAACGCGTGGTGGCCTACCTTCTTGGCAAACGAGTTGTGTGTGCATAGCACCACACTGGTGACCCGGACTGGTTCAGCTGTAGCTGACCCCTGAACGCGCCATGGCTACCAACGCTGTCGCCGTTAAACTCCCGGAGTTCTGGGAAGCACAGGCCGACGTTTGGTTTGTGCAGGCCGAAGCCCAATTCCAGTTCCGGGGCATCACGGCGGACGACACCATGGACTTTCACGTGGTCGCCGCCCTCGGGCTCGGCACTGCCGCCCGCGTCGTGTCCATCCTTCGGCGCCCGCCGGGCGCCCACAAATACGCGTCGCTCAAACGACTTCTTATCTCCTCACCACGTTTGGGCTCACGGAGGCCGACTGCGCCGACCGCCTCCTTGACCTTACCGCCCTCGGCGACACACGACCGTCCATTCGGATGGATTATAGGTTGTCCCTTCTTGGAGACCAACGCCCGGATTTCCTTATCCGAGCGCTTTTCCTCCGCCAGCTACCTGCGCAGGTGCGGCTCGTGCTGGCCGGTTCGACCATAACGGAACACCGCGCCCTGGCCGGAGAGGCGGACAAATTGTGCTCTTTCGACGGGTCGGGAAACGACCGGGCCGGCGCTCACTTGCGGCCATGAGCGTCGGCCACTCCGGCAGCCTCCTTTTTATCACAGACACCTCGTCTGGTCGTCGATTTCTGTGCGACACTGGAGCGCAGGTAAGCGTCCTCCCTGCTTCCGCGTCCGACAAGCAAGCCGCGGGCCGGGGCCCCACCTTGCTCGCCACCAACGGAATTCCCATCCGCACATTCGGGAAGCGTTGTCTCTCACTGCGGTTTGGGGGGCAGCGCTTCCAATGGTCTTTCGTCACCGCCAGCGTGCCAATGGCCCTGCTCGGTGCGGATTTCCTTTGTGCGAATGGGCTCTTGGTGGACGTTAAGCGCAGATGCCTCGTCCAGGCCGAAACCTTCAGCTCGCTCGTTTGCTCGCTGAGCGGCTCATTGAGCAGCTCGCTGAGCGGCTCACCGAGCGGCTTACCAAGCGGCTTGCTGGGCGGTTCCGTCCCGGTGAGGTTGGTCTGTACGCCTCCGGCAGCGTACGAGTTTACCCGCCTCCTCGCCAGTTTCCCGGCACTCATGCGGCACACCTTTTCAGCGGTGGCCGTCAAATACGGGGTGGAACACCATATTCCCACCGTCCGACCACCGGTCTACGCCCGAGCGCGCCGCCTCGACCCAACGAAGCTCGCCGTTGCGAAAACGGAGTTCGCCATGCTGGAGCGGCTGGGCATCGTCCGGCACTCCAACAGCGCATGGGCCTCACCTCTGCACATTGTGCCCAGGCCTGGCGGCGGATGGCGGCCGTGCGGTGACTACCGCCGGCTCAATGACGCCACCACCCTCGACCGCTACCCGGTCCCGCATATTCAGGACTTTTCCTCCCGGTTGGCGAACACGACCATTTTTTCCAAGGTGGACCTCACCCGGGGCTACCACCAGGTCCCCGTACAACCGGACGATGTACCGAAGACGGCCGTCATCACCCCTTTCGGCCTCTTTGAGTTCCTGCGAATGCCTTTCGGGTTGAAGAATGCGGCCCAGGCATTCCAGCGGCTCATGGACAGCATCTTGCGTGACTTGTCCTTCGTCTACGTCTACCTGGACGACATCCTAGTCACGAGCGCATCCCGGGAGGAGCACTTGCTCCATCTCCGCACGCTCTTCGAATGCCTGGGCCAGCATGGCCTGATAATCAACCCCGCGAAGTGCCGGTTCGGCGTCACCACCATCGACTTCTTGGGGCACCGCATCACCAGGCACGGAGCCATCCCTTTACCGGCCAAGGTGGAGGCGGTCCGGAGTTTCGCGCGCCCCCGCACGATCAAGGGGCTCCAGGAATTCCTGGGCATGGTGAATTTTTATCACCGCTTCGTGCCCCACGTCGCCCAGCTCCTGCGCCCCCTGCACAAGGCCCTCCGGGGGAAGCCGGACAAAGGGGATATCGCCTGGATGGACCAGATGGACGCGGCGTTTGCGGGCACGAAGCTGGCCTTGGCCAACGCCACCATGCTTGCGCACCCGGCGCCCGATGTACCCATCGCCCTCACCACCGACGCGTCGGACTACACGGTGGGTGCGGTGCACGAGCAGTGGGTGAATGGTGCTTGGCAGCCGCTGGCGTTTTTTAGCCGGCAGCTCCACCCGCACGAACGCCGGTACAGCACCTTCGACCGCGAGCTGCTCGGGCTCCACCTGGTGGTCCGACACTTCCGCCATCTTCTTGAGGGACGCCCGTTCACGGCCTTCGTCGATCACAAGCCCCTTGTTTTCACGATGGCCAAGGTCGCCGAGCCGTGGTCGGCCCGGCAGCAATGTCACCTCTTTTTTTTTTTTTTTTTTTTTTTTGTATACAAGATCGAGGCTCGTGAAAGAGCGAACATTAATCACACAGAAAGACAAACCGACACATAAAACATATAACATCGGGAGCGGTAGACAAGATGGGGAGAGAGGGGGAAGGACACAAACACAACATTTGAGAGCAGGGACCGAGAGACATGGAGACATCGAGAGATCTGAGAGAGGGCGAGGGCTTTGGGGGGGGGGGGGGCATGGGAATGGGGCGGTGGGAGAGGTATAAAACATATGGACACTGCCAGGACTTCCAGGAAAGAAGTTGGAATTTCAAACAAGGTGGATCTGGGGTGAATTAGCGGGGGTAGAAAAGATCAAGGTTTTGGATGGGGGAAGATAAGAGATGGTGGTGAACAGCTGTTTGAAAGACCTGGAGGGAGGAGTGGGATTGAAGGGAGTGAGGGAGTTTGTTCCAGAGGCGGGAGAAAAGAGGAATGAAAGAGTGAAGGTGAGCAGAGAGCCGAGATTTCGGCAGTTTAACCATCAGAGGGTTGCTGGCAGATCTTGTGCGACCTGTAGGAATATTTGGGGGACAGAGCACAGAGAGAGCTGGGGGTGCAAGGCCGGAGAGGAGTCGGTAGAAGACAGAAAGACCACCTACCTGCCTGTGGTGAGTGAGTGAAAGGCCCTCAGAGATAGCTTCATCGCGGGAGATTCCAATAATTCTGAAAGCTTTGGTTTCAACAGTGTGAAGCCGAGCTATGTGTGAGGCAGGAGCACCGGCCCATAGGGGAGAACAGTATTCCATTGAGCTGCGGATGAAAGCCTTGTATGTGGTGAGGAGCTCAGGTGTGCCGAGGAAGGACATCGCACGACGGAGGATGCCCAGTCGGCGACTGGCTTTGGACGCCAGCTTGGAAATGTGGTTTTCCCAAGAAAGATCATGGCAGATAGTGAGACCCAAAAGCTTGAGCGACAGAACTTCTTGGAGAGGATTGTTGAGAAAGTAGATGGGAGGGTTGTCCAGTCGATCTTTTCGGAGAGACATAGTAAGAGTGTGAGATTTGTCAGGATTGAAAGACATGTTCCACTTGTTTGCCCAGTCTGTGATTTTGTCCAAGTCTTCAGAGAGTGAGGAGGCTGCAGACTGCCGATCTGAGGGAAGAGGAATGGAGCGGCAGAGAGTGGAGTCATCAGCAAAGAGATAGAGAGGATTTTCAAGAGAGTCAGAGAGATCATTGATGAAGACCAGAAAAAGCACGGGGCCCAGAACACTGCCTTGGGGAACTCCAGCCTGAACAGGAAGAGGAGATGAGAGAAACCCATTCAGGGCCACACGTTGACGACGACTAGAGAGGAAGTCCGCCAGCCATGCGTGGAGATTTCCATGGATACCAAAGGAGGAGAGTTTGGTGAGCAGAGCGGGGTGCCAGACCGTGTCGAAGGCACGTGATATGTCGAGGGAGACTCTGTCTCTGCCGTGTCCGAGTACAAGACGGACATCCGACACGTCGCGGGTAAGGACAACCCGGTGGCGGGTTGCCTTTCCCGGTCCGTCGCACACGCGGTCCACCTCGGGATCGACTATGCCCGGATGGCAGCGGACCAGACCGCCGACCCCGACGTCCAGGCCTTTCGGACCGCCGTCACGGGCCTCCACGTCACCGAGGTACCGTTCGACATCGCGGGCACTGCCCTCTTGCGCGACGTCTCCCTCGGCCAGCCTCGCCCCATCGTGTCCGCTGGCTGGCAGCACCCGGTTTTTGACGCCATCCACGGCCTGTCCCACCCGGGCACGAAGGCTTCCCAGAAGCTTGTCGCGGCAAAGTTCGTCTGGCATGGCCTCCGGAAGAACGTCCGCGACTGGGCCAGGACGTGCCTCGCGTGCCAGCGCGTGAAAGTCCACCGCCACACCCAGGCCCCGTTGGCCCCGTTTACGGTGCCCGAACGTCGGTTCGACCATGTGCACGTCGACTTGGTGGGACCTCTGCCCCCCTCGCGGGGTTTCACCCACCTCCTCACCATGGTGGACCGCACCACCCGGTGGCCGGAGGCCGTGCCTTTGGCGGCGACGGCTGCGGCTGACGTCGCACAAGCTTTCATCGCCACTTGGGTTGCCCAGTTCGGCGCCCCCTCGGACATCTCGTCCGACCGCGGCCCCCAGTTCACCTCGGAGCTCTGAGGAGCGGTGGCGCAAGGGCTCGGCATCAAGCTACACCGCACCACGGCCTACCACCCCCAGGCCAACGGCCTGTGCGAGCGCTTCCATCGCTTGATGAAGGCCGCACTCCGGGCCAGCCTCCGCGACGGCAGCTGGGCCGACAGGCTCCCCTGGGTCCTGCTGGGCCTCAGGACGGCACCCAAGGACGACCTGCGCGCGTCTTCGGCGGAGCTGGTCTTCGGACAACCACTGCGGGTACCGGGCGAATTTATCCCTGACTCCACGGCACCTTGGTCCACGGCGCAACAGCGCTCCACCCTTCAGGAGACTGCCAGGAGGTTTGCCCCGGTGCCGACGGCACACCACGGTTGCCCCTCCTCACACATCACCCCGGAGCTTCGCACGGCGGAGTACGTTTTTGTCCGGCACGACGCCCACCGGGCACCGCTGCGGCCCACGTACGACGGGCCCTGCCGCGTGCTGGAGACCGGGGACAAGCACTTCACCGTGGACATCGGCGGTACTCCAGATCATATCTCCGTGGACCGCCTCAAGCCGGCCCACCTCGACCTGGACCACCCCCCGCAAGCAGCTCTGCCTCCGCGTCGAGGCCGCCCCCCGGCGGGCAGACCCCCGGCACCCCCCACCCCCCAGCCCTGCATGCATCGCCAGAGGGCGTTTCGGCCGGGTCATCCGGTTTCCCCGCAAGCTCACCCTTCAGATGTGCGGGAATTCTGGGGGGGCGCGTGTGGCGGACACAACGTCAGCGGGTAATAATTCCGCGCACCAGTGGGTGACGCGAGCGACCGGGCGTGGAAGCACAGCTCGGGCCACGCCCGGAGCAAAGGCGTCATGAGGAGCAGGGTTGAACGGGGATACATGCCCCGCCTTTCGGCCGACCGGCCACGCCCGAGGGCAAGGCGTGGCCTCGGGACATATACGGGGGCTCGAAAGTCGAGCCCGCCCAGTGCTTACGTGCGAGCATAGAATAAAGTGTTTGGTTTTGTACAACGCGTGGTGGCCTACCTTCTTGGCAAACGAGTTGTGTGTGCATAGCACCACAACACTACAATATCCTATACCAGACAAGGGCTGCAACATGGGGTAGTGGTTGGCCTTTGGGGGCTGTGCCCCACCCAGTTTAGCTCCAGTATATTCCTCCTTCAGTTTCAGATTCAAAGTTGATATAAAAAAGTCCAAGACTAATCATTTAAAATTAACAGTAATTAAGAAGAATATGTCTCGTTATTTGTGTAAAATTTCTAGGCTTGTATATGTTTATAAATCAGTGCTGGTAATACCTCCCATTAGCAAACCCCTTTGTAGGGTCCTTTGGAGCACCAATATTTAATTCACTCTCTGTAGAGAGAGAGCCTGGTCACTGCATCATTGTATTCATTCAAGCCAGGTACTATCAAGTATCTCAGATGTAAAGGTTGCTAATGCTTTAATAATTATTTTTAAAAAAATTCTGGAAGGAACTATGGTGTGATAATTCGTGCTGGTGGGTGTCTCATAAATCATAATATTATAACACACATTTTACGTTGGTTGGTGTTATGTGCGAGTCTTGTTTCCTTTAACTTCCTTTATTTTGCTTAATAAGTGGAGGACAAGGAGACAGGTTTCTTCCAAGGGCAGTTATTATTTCTCCCCGCAGAACCATACAACGCAATAGAGCCTCAAAATGGCCACTCTCCCTGCCCAAAACCAAAAATAGAAGTGACAAACCAAAAATGGACATTCAAATAAACAATATTCTCCGAAATCTCCGACAAATTATACAAAAAATATATATATAAATATAATAAATGTTATTTATTATATTATTATAATATATAATATAATAAAATATAATGTTATTCTCTTATTATAATTAATTATATTAATATATTATATTATTCTCATTATTATTTATTCTATTATTATATTATATTATTATCATATTATTTATTATGATATTATTATTATATTATATTAAAATATTATGATTATTATTTATATTATTATATTACTATTATTATTTATTATTATATTACTATTATTATTTATTATTATATTATTATACTATATTATATTATTCTCTTATTATTATTTATTATTATACTATATTATTATTATATTATTATTATATTATATTGAAGGAGCAGCGCTCCTACTTGAGACGGACGAAGTGACGGACAAGACACAAACTCGTCCGAGAAGATGTTTATTGTATAATCATCTCGGGAACTCTCAAAGCCCGTTTATCGGGTTCGCATATATATATCCAAACCAAAAAGCATACATCAGAACCAAAGCCACGCCTCTCAGGCGAGGCACGCTTTGGTGGTAATGTGACCGACAGATGCAAAGGATTATAACCTCGGCGCTGCGGTTTGGCCGCCGGTTACGTCACCGGCTTGGGCCAGGAGATTCTGTTGCTGGTCTCGAGCTTTGGGGGACCCATGGGTCGCCACACACGCCCCCCCAGAATCGACTTGGTCCAGGAAGGTCAACCTGAGGGGGGTCCGGATGACACGACCGAAACGACCCCTGGCTGGTCGCGGGGGGTGGGGGGGGGGGAGGGGGGGTCCGGTGTGGTGGCGGGTGGCCGGACGGGGGGTGCAGTGGATGGGGGGCGGCCGCGCCGCGGTGGGAGAGCCAGCCATGGCGGCTGGCCGACGTCCATGTGAGCCGGCTTGAGGCGGTCCACCGAAATCCGGTCCGCCCGGCCGCCGATGCTGACGACGAAGGACTTGTTGTCCCGTCGTAGGACCCGGAAGGGTCCGTTGTATGGTGGCCGGAGCGGCCCCCGGTGCGCGTCGTGGCGCACAAAGACATACTCCGCCGTGCGGAGTGCTGGGGGGACGTAGGATTGGGGGTCGCCGTGGCGGGACGTGGGCACCGGGGCGAAACGTTGGGCGGCCTCCTGGAAGTCCATGCGCTGGCGCGCGGCGGACCAGGGGCTGGTGGCGTCGGGCACGAACTCGCCCGGGACGCGGAGGGCCTGGCCGTACACCAGCTCAGCGGTGGACGCCTGGAGGTCCTCCTTTGGAGCCGTGCGGAGGCCAAAAAGGACCCACGGGAGCCGGTCGGCCCAGCCGTCGTCCTGGAGGCCGGCCATGAGTGCGGCCTTCATGGAGCGGTGGAACCGCTCGCACAACCCATTGGCCTGGGGGTGGTAGGCCGTGGTGCGGTGCAGGGTAACGCCCAACGTGCGGGTGACCGCGCCCCACAGTTCGGACGTGAACTGTTGGCCGCGGTCCGACGAGATGTCCGCCGGTGCGACGAAACGCACGACCCAGGTGGCGATGAACGCCTGGGCCACGTCGGCGGTGGTGGTGGAGGCGAGGGGCATGGCCTCCGGCCACCTGGTGGTCCTGTCCACCATGGTAAGCAGGTGGGTGAACCCCTGCGATGGGGGCAGGGGACCCACCAGGTCCACGTGGACGTGGTTGAAACGTCGCTCGGGCACGGTGAAAGGAGCCAGCGGAGCCTGGGTGTGACGGTGGACCTTGGCCCGCTGGCAGGGTGTGTAGGCGTTGGCCCAGTCACGGATGTCCCGTCGCATCCCGTGCCAGACGAAACGTGCCGACACCAGCCTCTGGGACGCCTTCCGGCCCGGGTGTGAGAGGCCGTGGAGCGAAGCAAAAATGCGACGCCGCCAGGTGACCGGCACAACGGGGCGAGGTCGGCCTTGGGAGACGTCACAAAGCAGGACCGTGTCCGCGAAGGGGACGTCAGCCAAGCAGAGGCCCGTGTCCACCACCCGGAGCGCCTGCACCATGCCGTCGGTGGCCTGGTCCGTCGCCATCAGGGCGAAATCGACGCAGAGGTGGACGGCGTTGGCGCCGGCTCGAGAAAGGCAGTCGGCCACGGCGTTGTCCTTTCCGGGGACGTGCCGGATGTCCGTGGTGTATTCCGACACGGTGGAGAGGTGGCGCTGCTGGCGGGCCGACCACGGCTCCGTGACCTTGGCCATGGCGAAAATCAATGGCTTGTGGTCGACAAAGGCCGTGAACGGGCGGCCCTCCAGGAGGTGGCGAAAATGGCGGACGGCCAGGTACAGCCAGAGGAGCTCGTGGTCGAAAGTGCTGTACTTCAACTCGTTGGGCAGGAGTTGCTGGCTGAAGAACGTGAGCGGCTGCCAAGCCCCGTTTACCCATTGCTCATGAACCGCGCACACGGCGTAGTCGGAGGCGTCCGTGGTGAGGGCGATGGGAGCATGGGGGTACCGGGTGGGCCAGCAGCGTGGCGTTGGCGAGGGCCCGTTTCGCGCCGGTGAAAGCAGCGTCTATGTCCGTGGACCAGACGACGTCGCGCTGGTGGCCGCGGAGGGCGGTGTACAAGGGCCGCATGAGTTGCGCAGCTCGGGGCATGACACGGTGGTAAAAGTTCACCATCCCGAGGAACTCCTGCAGCGCCTTGACGGAGCGGGGGCGCGGGAAAGCGTCGATGGCCTCGACTTTTGCCGGTAGCGGTACGGCGCCGTTCCGGGTGATGTGGTGACCCAGAAAGTCGATCGTCGCCGCACCAAAGTGACATTTGGCCGGGTTGACGATCAAGCCATGCTCGCTGAGGCGGCCGAACAGCGTCCGGAGGTGGAGGAGGTGCTCGGCTCTGGACGTGCTGGCGATGAGGATGTTGTCCAGGTCGGTAAAGAGGAACGGAAAGTCGCGCAGCACGCCATCCATCAGGCGCTGGAACGCCTGTGCCGCGTTTTTGAGGCCGAAGGGCATCCGGAGGGAATTTGAAGAGGCCGAAAGGTGTAATAACGGCCGTCTTCGGGATGTCGGCCGGGCGGACGGGCACCTGGTGGTACCCCTGAATCAGGTCCACTTTTGAAAAAATGGTCCGCCCCGCCAACCGGGCGGAAAAATCCTGGGTGTGCGGGACGGGGTACCTGTCGGGGGTAGTGGCGTCGTTGAGGCGGCGGTAGTTGCCGCATGGCCGCCATCCGCCCCCCGGCTTCGGGACGATGTGCAGCGGCGAGGCCCAGGCGCTGTCGGAGCGCCGCACGATGCCGAGGCGCTCCAATGCGGCGAACTCGGCCTTGGCGATGGCGAGTTTGGCTGGGTCGAGACGGCGGGCTCGGGCGTACACCGGCGGGCCTGTAGTGGGAATGTGATGCTCGATGCCGTGACGCACCACGACGGCCGAAAACGTCGGTCGCGTGAGGGCCGGGAACTCCGCGAGGAAACGCGCGAAGTCCTCTGCCAATGGGAGGATGCAGGAAAGCTCGGTGGGCGCGGAACGGCTCAAGGCGCACGCCAGCGAGCTGAAAGTTTTGGCGTTGACGAGACGCCGACGTTTAACGTCGACCAGCAGCCCATGGGCGCAAAAGAAATCGGCCCCGAGCAAAGCCATGGGGACGTCCACCGTAACGAACTCCCAGCGAAAGAGCTGGCTGCCGAAGCGGAGGGTGATGGTGCGTGGGCCGAAGGTGCGGATGGCGGAGCCGTTGGCCGCGATTAAGGAGGGGCCGCAAATGGCGGCCCGCCTGTCCTCCGCCGAAGCGGGAATGACGCTCAGCTGAGCGCCGGTGTCGCAGAGAAAACGCCACCCCGACGCTTGGTCCACGATGCATAGCAGGTTTCCGGAACGGCCGGCGCTCATGGCTGGTAGTGAGCGCCGGCCTGACCGTTTCCCGACTTGCCAAACGTGCACGGGGGTCGACATGATCGGGCCTGCCGCCCGAACCTGGCGTGGAAATAACACCAGGCCGGGTCTGGCGGGGGCTCTGGTCGACGCTTCGGGACCGGGCGACGCGGCGTCGCCGCTGCCAGTCGCGCCGGCCCGGCGGCCTCCGGGAAGGAAGCTGTGTCGCGGGCGTCGGGCGGGTGGGCGGGAAACTGCGCCGCGGGCGCCGACTGGGTGGCGGGCGGGCTCCCGGCAGCCACCCCGACGAGCTGGCTCGCCGCTCCGACGAGCTGGCTTGCCGAATCGATCTTGTCGGCCTCCCTGGCGAGGTCGCGGGGGTTCTTGATGGTCGTGCTTGCCAGGGCGACCCGGACCTGGGCCGGGAGCTGGCGGAGAAAAAGCTCTTGGAAAAGGAAATCCGACGGATGCTCGCCGAGCAACGCGAGCATGTAGTCCATACGTTCGGACGGGCGCGTATCGCCGAGCTCAGGAAGGTCGAGCAGGCG
The DNA here is from genome assembly GCF_964187855.1 of Myxine glutinosa. Lineage (NCBI taxonomy): Eukaryota > Metazoa > Chordata > Myxini > Myxiniformes > Myxinidae > Myxine > Myxine glutinosa. The sequence continues at coordinate 20,501,525 of NC_136262.1, forward strand.
TCATGCGCGTTCTGCCGGGGAGAGGGCGAAAGCACCCAGAAGAAGTGCCTTGATGGCGTCGTACTTGCCGTCAGCGGGCGGGCTCTGGAGGAGGCTCAGGCAGCGGGCGGCGGTCACAGAGCCGAGCGCGGCGACCACGTAATGGTATTTCGTGGTGTCCTCCATAATGCCACGCAGGGTGAACTGGGAGTCCGCCTGAGCGAACCAGACGGCGGCATGTGCTTCCCAGAAAGTGGGCAGTTTGAGGGACACTGCCGTGTCCATCACGTCGGGGTCACCAGTGAAGGAGCAGCGCTCCTGCTTGAGACGGACGAAGTGACGGACAAGACACAAACTCGTCCGAGAAGATGTTTATTGTATAATCATCTCGGGAACTCTCAAAGCCCGTTTATCGGGTTCGCATATATATATCCAAACCAAAAAGCATACATCAGAACCAAAGCCACGCCTCTCAGGCGAGGCACGCTTTGGTGGTCATGTGACCGACAGGTGCAAAGGATTATAACCTCGGCGCCGCGGTTTGGCCGCCGGTTACGTCACCGGCTTGGGCCAGGAGATTCTGTTGCTGGTCTCGAGCTTTGGGGGACCCATGGGTCGCTACAATATTAATATATTATTATTATATCTATCTATAATTCCAGTAATCTCTGTGTGTTTGTTTGTTTGTACGTTTGTTTGTTTGTACGTTTGTTTGTCTGTGACCGCTGTTTCTCGACAACCACAGGTCCGATATACTTTAAACTTGCCAGGTATATTGCTGGGGACCCGAGGATGTGCCTTTTCAAGGTTTGAAATTAATCGGACAAGTACTTACCGAGCTATGGCGATTTAGCCGTTCGCCGTTCGCTTTGGCGGTGCGAATGGACCAAACCATTGCATGTAAATAGAGGGGGGGGGGTTCTGTGGTCGTTGCGAATGGACCAAACCATTCATGTAAATAGAGGGGGGGGGGGTTCTGTGGTCGTTACTGCCACGTGGTTTCAAAGTTTTTTTTTGTTGTTGTTGTTTGCACGCATGTTTTTTTGCACCCACGTACGGGCACGCCCTAGGATGTTTACACACACACACCCCTACACAAATTTTTTTTTTTTTTTTTTTTGGCAAGGAACGGGCACCCACGTACGGGCACGTCCTAGCTTATATATAGTACGGGCATGCCCTAGTATCTATAACAATGGTATCTGTAATCTGGTTCTCCAACCTAATGAGCGGACAACATGACGTCATCGCCATGCACGTCCGCCTTGCCTGCAAAGTTCCAGAGGAACCATCTAGCAGTGCGTCATTACGGATTATAAATACAGATACTGTCACAAGTGCATGCAAAACTCACAGTTACCGACCTGGTTTCGCCCTTGTTGGGGCTTCATCAGGGCAACGCAGTGAGGCTTTCCATACACCTGTAACTCTGTGACCCTTTCGGTTTTTATATCAGTCACTATGCGACCTTCATATCATCAGTGATATGAAGGTCGCATAGTGACTGATATAAAAACCGAAAGGGTCACAGAGTTACAGGTGTATGGAAAGCCTCACTGCGTTGCCCTGATGAAGCCCCAACAAGGGCGAAACCAGGTCGGTAACTGTGAGTTTTGCATGCACTTGTGACAGTATCTGTATTTATAATCCGTAATGACGCACTGCTAGATGGTTCCTCTGGAACTTTGCAGGCAAGGCGGACGTGCATGGCGATGACGTCATGTTGCCCGCTCATTAGGTTGGAGAACCAGATTACAGATACCATTATTAGTAACTCCCAACCGCAACCAGGTCGACTCCATATGATGAGTGGATACCAGAGATAACGTCACCGCGTGGCAGGCGGTGCTTATCGCTCCCAGAACGGTGCAGCAGCAGCTGTATGGGACACCTTGCTGGCGGTTCTCCACTGATGATATGAAGGTCGCATAGTGACTGATATCTATAACAATAAAAGGCAGTGTCCGTCTGTCCATCTCTCTCCTCCATAACTCCAAAACCATGAAACCTAGCAGCCCCAAACTTTGCATGCATACACCTGGACCTCCAACAGATTGCAATGATGAAAACTGGGTGTTTGGGGGTGTTATAACATCCTTGAAGATGATTAACGAGGTGCTCATAAGAAAAAACCCGAAAAAGCCTCACCAATATGGCGGCCTGCCATCTTGGTAAGCCCATTGCCACTCGCTGGGTTCTTAAACCGCCATTTTGTTTCGGCCTATTCAAACGTGCCTTGCCTTGGAAACACAATCAATTTATCATTACATAATTGAAGCATATCAACCAAATCTGGATTCGGATATGAGGATTGGATCCTGTAGACTAAATAAATGTGCAAATCTGGAGTGAATTCTGACAAAATTTACCATATCTAGCGTGTTTTATAACTAAGTATATATATTTATTTATTTATTTATTTATTTCAGCAATTCTGTCATTCTCCTTCTGGGGTTAGTTTTTTTATTCAACTTGATAGAGAGCTTCGTAAGCGAACCTCCATGGCAATTGCATGTATATGTAAATCCATTCAAAATTTCACTTTCATTTCAAATTTCACAAAAAAATAAATTCAAATTTTTCTCCATTCCCTTGGGAACAAAATTTCATGTTGTCATTTCAAATGTCCCTTTCATGATCCGCCATCTTGTCCCTTCCATGATCCGCCATCTTGTCCCTTCCATGATCCGCCATCTTGTCCCTTCCATGATCCGCCATCTTGTCCCTTCCATGATCCGCCATCTTGTCCCTTCCATGATCCGCCATCTTGCTCACGTGATCTTGCTTTGGTCTGGCGCGACCGATAAATTATTTTCACTTGGTGATTAAAATCAATAAATTACAATACAGTCCTGTACAGAACGGATTTTGAATTCGAAACCGCTCATCATTTACGCCAGCTACACCGACTTCATTTAAGCTGACTACCCCGACTTCATTGTATACACCAATTTCAGTTTTCTGCCATCGACACCTGTAGTTGGGCCTGGTGTTGGGCTAGCGGCTAGGGTGCCGGCTTAGGATCCTAGGATCCTGGGTTCGAATCCCGGTCAATCGCTGAATTAACGCCAGGGGGGTTGACTCAGCCTGTCATCCTTCCGAGGTCGGCTAATTGAGTACCAGTTCACTGGTTAATTCCCTGTTGGTCGTTAAAGGCGGCAAAAAGGGTTGGCGTCAGGAAGGGCATCCGGCCGTTCAAACATTGCTTCAAAAAGGGGACCAAAAAACAACAACAACCATGGTTCCCGAAAAAGGCCAACCCCTGCTTTGCGGGGAAAAATGGCCTCTAAAGGTGGTTTTTTGTTTTTTTTTGCCATCGACACCAACTTCAGTTTTCCGCCAGCTACACCGACTTAATTTAAGCCAGGTACACCAGTTTCAGTACGTACCTGCCAGTCGGATCTACGTACCTGATCCAGTCGACTAGACGTCTAGACTATATAGCGTACAATAGGTAAGTCCTGCATTCTATCCCAATCTATCCATTCAATAAAATTAATTTGAATTTTAATTCTGCGCCCAAGATCAAACAACCTAGCCTAGCTAGGCCTAGGCCTACAGATGTTTGCGAGGGCTGCGTACTGATCGACTGACCATTGTCGACGAAGTTCTCACTCGACGCAATGCGTATTCATATTAATTTTAAACTGAATTCATACTTCCATGGGGTAGGGTGTCACTCTACTGTACCTGCGACCTGTTTTTTAAATTCTTCGGCCATTTCAACCAGAAGCAATGAGCTTGCTATCACTTGCCAAGCCAGCCGTTCCTTAATACCCGTTTTGTTGGAGAGCTTGCCTAGGTGCTTAAGCCACTTGGAGAGTGTATCCAGTGTCCCTGGTAACAACCGTACATGTAACAGAGAGGGCTCTACAAATGAAGTCAGAAATACTGTACATGTTTACTTAATGAATTAGTCACAAGGCCGGGGAAGTTTGGGTGTGTTATAACACCCTTTTAGGTTTTGAATATGCTGAACCACCTCTTGGTGAACGCTATTCAGGCTTCTTTTGCAAGCCATGGCGTTACAATAGACAGAGCTCCATTTTTGTTTTTACATACTGTAAATGACAACATCATATAATTATATTTGCCGTTAGTGGTTGTTAAATGTTGCCTCATTATATGATATATTTTCAATTTCGTTGTACTGCAACTGGTAATATTAAATTTCATCAACTGATATCTTGATTGATTTCTGACGCATTTCCGGTCATACAGCACGGCGTTCTTACTTCTTGGCGAGGACCGCATCGCAACATCGCAACTTTGTGTACATACGTAAGCAGGATATAGTGCTGTATATTACCCCTGATTTGTATCAATATACTTTAGGTTGAACACTTTGTTACCACAATATGTGTTTGTCAAACCCAGAGTTATGTATGGGAATACTTTGTAATGTACGTGTGTGTGATTATTTAGAGTTTAGACCATGTTCGAAAGTAGTCCGAACGCCTTTTATTCATTCGCCACACGTCTTTGAACAGAGAACGACCTATCTATCTATAATTCCAGTAATCTCTGTACGTTTGTACGTTTGTACGTTTGTCTGTCTGTGACCGCTGTTTCTCGACAACCACGGGTCCGATATACTTTTCACTTGCCAGGTATATTGCTGGGGACCCGAGGATGTGCCTTTTCAAGGTTTCATATTAATCGGACAATTACTTACCGAGCTATGTCCAAAAAACGATTCAACCAATCAGAGAGCAGCGAACGATCGCGTGTGCCGAACGTGGCGGGCACACTCTGCCTCGGATGGCACATTTGAGAGCGTATTCATTTATTTCACGTTTGCAAACTATGTTGGCGTTAAACTATGTTTTACAACTAATAAAAACGAATTTGCGATTCATTCGCTTTCCTGCGCGTTTGTGTACGCGATGGCGATTTCTTTACCAAACTCCGGAAGCCGTTCGCTTTGGACCGAACCATTGCATGTAAATAGAGGGGGGGGATTGTCACCACTCGCAAGCCGTTCGCTTTGGACCAAACCATTTCATGTAAATAGAGGGGGGGGGATATAATTTTAGATATATATATATAGTACGGGCATGCCCTAGTCTATCTATAATTCCAGTAATCTCTGTCTGTACGTTTGTACGTTTGTCTGTGACCGCTGTTTCTCGACAACCACGGGTCCGATATACTTTTAACTTGCCAGGTATATTGCTGGGGACCCGAGGATGTGCCTTTTCAAGGTTTCATATTAATCGGACAATTACTTACCGAGCTATGTCCAAAAAACGATTCAACCAATCAGAGAGCAGCGAACGATCGCGTGTGCCGAACGTGGAGGACACACTCTGCCTCGGATGGCACATTTGAGAGCGTATTCATTTATTTCACGTTTGCAAACTATGTTGGCGTTAAACTATGTTTTAAAACTAATAAAACCGAATTTGCGATTCATTCGCTTTCCTGCGCGTTTGTGCACGCGATGGCGATTTCTTTACCAAACTCCGGAAGCCGTTCGCTTTGGACCAAACCATTGCATGTAAATAGAGGGGGGGGATTGTCACCGTACTCGCAAGCCGTTCGCTTTGGACCAAACCATTTCATGTAAATAGAGGGGGGGGGGGATATAATTTTAGATATAGATATAGTACGGGCAATGCCCTAGTATTAGTATAATCCAAGCACGGCAACTCGACTTTAGACTTTAGAGCCCAGCATAAAGAGGCAACAAGGTATTCTTTCATTATAATTCAGTGCATAAATATGTCGGGCATCTATGGAACAAAGCATCATGTGCTTTCAAGGTTTTTTTTATGTCGAGCTTTAGTATTATTTAATTTCGGTTCTCTCCTCAGCCCTCATGTTTCTGGGCCCAAGCCGTGTGCTTTTGAGTTCATGTATCAATATCAATTATCATGCTGTATGTCTGTCAATTGGAAAGTTGAACTATTGAGGTATATATCATTATCACATCAGATAATTCGACATTGTTCGAACTATTTGTATTTTGTTTGCACCGCAATAGTTTCTACGGTGTCAATGACAATGTCAATAGGAGTTCGAAACTTCCTTATAGACTAGGCTAAATTTCCAGAAATGCATCTAATACAAGTTATAGGGGCATTTCTGAGTAAAAGTTGGTAACAAGTGTTTTTAACCTATTTTGGGGGTGCTGATCATGAAAAAATAGGATACCAAGCTGAATTTTTGGTATTTGATGCTCAAATCTGGAAAAAACTAAATGGCCGCCAAAATATTTAACTTTTAGCCGCTGAACTCAGAATCACACAGGAAGACATTTCAACAAGTACACTTTACGTGAAACAAGATGAATATTTCCGGGCAATCAAATTTGTATATACTATTTTAGCAGAAATCGATGTTTCGGCCATTTTCCAAGATGGCCGCCATCAAATCTTATATTGACGATATCTCCAGTTCTAGTGAACATAGAATCATTATTTTGATGTCTAGCCCCAGGTTATCGAGGTCAAGGAAGCATATGAGCGCACTATTATTAGTGTTGGACCAAAGCTATATACTGAAACAGGACACATTCAAGGTGGTTGCTCACAAAATAGCTCTAAATATCGGCTAACTGCAGCTAAAATGATATCTACAGACACTTACACATGGACCCTTGTGCCACACAGCTCATATAATAAACAACACGATTACAAGGCAATACAACTTTACTTTTGATCTTCATTGATTAATACGATTACATGCAGTGAACAATCACATATGAACGTTTAACTATATACAGGTAGCACAGTCATGACGTCTTTTACGATATGCAGGCTCGACGGTAAGTTGAATAATGTCGTTAACACATTACACATTGTCATTAAAGCAACCGTCCTGGTCAGTTTCTTGCCGACATACACATGCAGCTGTGCAGCCAAGTTTTGCTTTACGGCAGCTACAGCGCATGGTACGACACCGTGACCTGCAACTGCAAGAAACAAGTTCAAGACATGACTCAGGAATTGGATGGAGTGTCATCAGCACTGGTTGCAAATTGGTAGCGACCCTTTTCCATCCCAACTCCGTGACATTCGGCAGGTTCGGAAGTGGGCAGTGTGCCTCCTTCCATATCAGAGATTGGTAATGCACACGCTGGATGTGGAATTTGAGAGCATCGCTCGTGGGTGGCATCGCTTCTGGTTTGAAGGCCTTCTCAAACATGACCCGACGAACGCTATCTGTTGTCTCCAGATTGTTCATCCCGTAGATTTTGCAGACAAATATTTCTGTCGATTTTGACACTTCAGGGGTCAAATTCCCTACTCCCAAACCCACAAGAAGGTGGTGATACTCAAGGAAGACTTTCCATGCTGAACGTTTCGTGTGTCCACAGATGTGCGATGTCGTGTCCGATCCCGTAAGAGCGTGAAATGGCAGAAGTGATTGGACTGAATTTGATGGCAAGTTGTGATATAATGGACCTATGGGTATGTACTTTCTCTTCTGGGCAGTACCAGCCATCATCCATAGATTTCTGCAACTGACACGCGGAAAATGTGCCACCAACAACAGCATGACATCAGTGTCTCTCGCACATACAACTACAGTGTCCAGCCGACTATCTATGACATGTAGAATTATGCGTGTGTCCGCTTCTTCGTGTGTTGCTTTTAGTGGAGTGCGGTCAGTATTGCCACGTGATGACCTGATTTCACGCTCATCGTCAAACCCCCCTGCAACCACAATCTCTGTATCCCCAGGAGCATGTGCCAGAAGTTCTTCCGAGAGGAAGCGAGCAAGGGCTGCCTTGTTTTCTGGAAGGGCAATGAAGTTTATCCAGGAGTTAGGCAGTGGCACCTCCCGTCCTTCTACAATACGACGTATTGGACGACTTGTCTTTGTTCGTTTGGTTCTTGTTCCTGCTTTGATCGACTCATCTCGGTATCTGTCAAATACAACGTCTATGCGAAGATATTGCATTCCTGACTGGAAGATTGATCTTGTGAAAACGTCTGCCAAGTCTCCAAATGTCTTGGCAGCAACCGGTTTCCAAATGGCCACGACTCGAGCCTGTCCATCTATAACAAGACAAGCTGATTTCCCGTGCAGATCGAGCGTAGCAGGACATGGAACATCTGCTGTCAACATATCAGCCAGCAACGATTTGTTTCCTGTCCTTAAATTGCCATTGAGCTCTGCCAGCGAGACTGGTACTCGAAGAAGTTCGTGGTTCAACACGTTGTCCAAGTTGATCGTGCGGCCAGATGCATATGCCGTTACCAAACGTTGGAGGAAGTTTTGATCAGCTTTCAGAACAGTGCGTTTGTTCTTTTCGGCACTGTGTTGTACTACCTTATAAAGATCGTCGAATGTTGGAGCATTGTTCTTCTTGATGGTGTCATACAATGAGTGCTGAGGCACTGAGGTTTCTGCGTCTCCAACAAGTCTATCCTCCACAAATTCATCCAGTTGTTTCTGACCCATGACTCGTGCGTTCAGTAGCGATGTTTGGATTTCTTCGCTAGCAACGTCTTTTGTTGCAATGTTTTGCAGCGCAGCGTGATGCGTATCAGGTGCAAACACATGGAAGCGTTCCAATATGCTGAGCAGAATGTTCTCGTCTGCATTGTCACGTTGTTGTCTTGCTGGTTTCGATTCGTTATGGCTGAGCAAGTCTTTTGGATATATCTGCAACATTTCACGCGTATCTGCTGCAATATGTGCTCTCAGGTTGTAAGACAATGCCCATCTGTTCAAGGCTGTATTGGTTTTGGTGATACCAACGATTCCTCCGGCCCTTTTACCAGTTCAATTCAACCACTCTTGTGCCTGGTCGGGATCAACCTGATTGAACTTACGCGCCGACCGTTTGACCACAAAATTTCCTTTTTTGAATTCTTCGAGAACTGACTCTGGTAGGTTTCTCATTTCAGCCAAGTAGACAGGACCCCAGCGTCCATAGTTTACATGGTCATACCTGAGAAAGAAAGGTAGCATGCAGGTGAATGAATGGATGTGAAGGTCCCAAAGTCCATCTCGTTGGGCTCTTGTGAACATAAGTAGAATTGCTACCATTTCCAGGTATCCCCACCAGAAAGAGAAGTTGACATTGTCCTCCTTTCTGCGTTCCAGGAAATCTGACATAAATGATGAAAACGTTGGGTTTGTCAGCAAGGTGACAAGGATCTCAACAGCTGCCAGGTCGGATGCAGCCTTGGATATTTGAATATGCAGTTGCTCGTCGGCTTCTTTCACATAGTCTAGTAGATTGGGTCCTAATAGTCGCCATAGGGCCTGGCATGTAATTTTGTGTGCTCGCATGGCTTTGTTGAACTTTTTGCCAGCCAATGCTGCTTCAATGGTGTTCTGTCCCATTAGACCAGCTTCAACCCAGGCCTCTGCCAATCCAGATCCGTGCATGTGTTCTCCAATAACTTTTAAAAAGTTCATTGAAATGTGTAGCCCTCCTAGACGTGGAATGAGTCTCTTCTTGTACTCCGGATTGCACCACTTCAACTCCATGAGCTTGCAATAAAGTGCTTGATCCACACTCAGTACCGTGTATTCTTGTCCGAAGCGAGATGAAACTTCCAAACATCGCTCCACGACTGTTTTGAGTGTATCAAACTCGTGCGCTGGTGCCAGGATTATGGGCATATAGCCAACTGTAGTTTGTGGAGGATCATTTTGTGTCAGGGACTCATTGAATACTGTCCAACTGGTTTCCGTTGTTGAGTTGAGTCGCATGAAATTGAACGCTAAATCCACCGATTGGGCCCTTGCTGCACAATCAGTGTCCTTGGACGGTTGATGATACCAAGTTTTTTCCACTTGGCCACTGAAAGATGGTTCGGCCCTGACGGCAGGCATAGTTGCAGCATTTAAGGTGTCCATGACCTCTGGGACATGCAGCATTCGGTCTTTAGAAAGAACCATGCTGTCCCACTTCACGTCTGCGGATGGTCCTCTCTGCCACGCTGCCAGCTGAGTGGCATCGAAGGTTTCTTTTCCGTCCAATGTCTCATCCAGTATGTCGATATTGTCAGCAGTGTAGAACAGAAAGCGGTCAGGAACTAGATTAGGTGGTATGACGGCACCGGTGTTTGGATTCATAGACTTAATTGTGGACTTGGCTAAGGTTGTGTCCAACTGCAACACTTGATGGTAACTGAGGGTGTGTCCTGCCTTATGGAACATTTCCACCAACTCCTTAGATCGTGTAGTTTGGTGCAGGGTGCTGCCGAGCCCTATATGTTTCGGCGTCAGTTTACTGCCTCCGCTCACTAAATATACCATGTCCTGAGCACTGCTGAGGACTTGTTGTTCTAGTTTCGTATCATCTTCTTTGGCAACGCATGGTTCTATTTCAAGCTGACACGGACCACCATATAAGAGCTTGAGGAACATGTAGACAGTCTCTGGTACGCAACTTAGTGCGTTTCCGATGCTCACTTCAAATCCCACGTGGCCAGGCTTATCAAGCAAATCTCCTCGAAGTTTTAGGGCAACATGCACCAGCGACAGGAAGATGTCCTCTTCAGGCCCGAACCTAGGCATTGTTAGTTGTTCGTCTGCTTCATCCGTCAGTCCAGATACAGCATTGCCGGTATACTTAGATGGTACCAACAACGTTTCTCTCTGAGATGTCCCACCATCAGGTCGAACAAAGAGGATGGTATCACCTACTCGAGATTGCAGTTTTTCCCTGAATGTTGTCCGACGACTTGCAAAGGACTTCGGAATAACTGTGTTAGCTTCCTCTGAAAGATTTACATACCGATCCCAGACGTCACTTAGCCTCAGCACATGACCCTTTTGGGCTGCATACATAAGTTCTGAAGAAAGCCATATCAAAGGTAAGTCTTGACTGGTGTGAAAATCTTCTTTGACTTTGGATGTACTTCTTTTGAACGAACTTAAGCAAGGAAGGTGATATTTACCTTCCGCTGTGATGAGGTCACTAACGCCTGCCAAACTGAAGCATAGCTTGTGATGTAATTTAGATGCCTCTAAAATATCTTTGCTGACATTGAATGTCATAACTGAACTTAATCGTTGTTTTGACGTACGATCCTGACAAAACATGCACAGCGTCCAGTCAACTGGCTTGACAGAGCTCCGACGTATGACACGACCTTGGGTAGACCCAACAACTGAGCTGCATGTTGGTACATTTTCTCGGTCCTGATGATGATCTTCCAGTCTTTCTAGGCGAAGAAGTTTATTTTTATCGGTGAATTGGACATAACAGTTTTTGTGCCATACGATTGAGGTGGTATTCGAACCCAACGCCAGATCCAGACGCTCAATTATATTGCGGTTTTTTGGGTCGCGTAATTTCTTTCTGGTTTCGTAAGCCTTAGCGAGTGTGGCTAGACCTTGATTGCTGGCAGATCGCAAATCCCCATCTGTTTGGCATAAAATGCATAAGGCGAAGTCAATCGATGATGGTCGTTTCAGAGTAGCAACAGGATCCATCTTGATTTAGTCTGAAAATAAAAGAAAGAGAGGTTGCATGTCACCGTCCCGGTAAATAAACCGTCCTTAACTAGACATGATAACAACCTTAACTAGAAAATACAGTTGACAGTGATCTGAAAGCAATGTAATGCCAATCAAGGTAAAACGGCAATAAAAGCCAATATGGTGTATGAAACATCTTCCATTGAAAGCCTGCAATTCAGCTTGGTATCCTATCTTTTCATGGTCAGCACGCTCACATACAGCTAATAAGCATAGATACCAAGTGCTACTATGACATTCCTATTTTTAAAAGAAAATTAGAAATGTCAATATCGCGTATACTTTTTTTGACGGCCATTTTGTTTTTTGGCTGATTTAAGCCCTAAATATGTAATATTCAGCTTGGTATTATTTTTTATCGTGATCAGCACCCTCATATACAGCTAATAAGCATGGATACCAAGTATTACTACGACATTCCACTTTTCTGAAGAAAAAAAACAAATATCGCATAAACCTTTTTGGCGGCCATTTTGTTTTTTGCTGATTTAGGCCCTAAATATGCACATTTCAGCTTGGTATCCGTTTTTTTCGTGATCAGCACCCTCATATCCACCTAAAACGCCCGGATACCAACTTTTACTCAGAAATGCCTCTGCCAAAAAAAAATCAGAAATTTAGCCTAGTCTATTACGGTGTAGTGTGCAAGCGCTGTATTGTGAGAAGAATAAAGTTCAACACACCCGTATTGAGATCTTTGCTTGTGATTATGCTGAGGCATCTACACATACCCATTTTTTTTATTGACTAACATTTTTGTGCGATATACTAACCCTCCTCTCCCTCCCCCTCCATTTCCCCCTCCCCCTTCCCTCTCTCTCTCCTTCCCCTTCCATTCTCCTCCGCACCTCCCCCTCTCTCTCACTCCCTCTTTTCCTCACCCCTCTCTTCCTCATCTTCCCATCAGGAAGCAACTAATTGTTTCCCGGCAACGCCGGGTACTTTTGCTAGTAATAGAATAAATATAATAAAAAATTATCCGAAAAATAAATCCACTATAGCATTTGCTTATCAAGAATAAAAACGAACTATTGTGTTTACAATTTATTCACTTCTTTATTGTGATGACAGTGAAGTGTAGTTGTTTTGAATGTGAGTGAATTGATTTAGATTACCTTTTCCAAAATGTGCTTTCTCCTAAATGTTTGCCCACACCCCCATTCTTGCACCAATAACACACCTGTTAAGAGGTAAATTAGTTAACAAATCTGCACAATAAGTTGTAAAGTTCTGTAAATTAATTGGGATTTGCTTGTATCTGAATCTCACCACGATCTTGATTTCTAAATCATTATGATTTTGTGCATTCAGTTTGACTTCGCTACGTGAATCCTTTCTTTTCTTTGAGATTATTTTTGAAACATACCAAAATATTTGTACAATTAAATAATTAATTTGTAAACAACAATAGGTACTTTATGGTAAAATTCACTTTCAGTTATTGTTAGTTTACAAAATCACCACTATAGGTTAAATACCTTACTTGTGTGATACCTTTGTGTTCATAGTGGAAAATATAGCTTGGCCTAGATATGAGTTCCACGGTTTCTTTGTCCACACATGTACACAATGCCCTTAAAAAATAATGTGACTTCCCTTACACTTACAGGGAGTTTCAATGCAAGAAGAGGACATTGGGCTCATCAAAGCCTGTGCTATTATTACCAACATATGGTTGCTTGTCCATGCTCTAACTTTTCAGATGCTGAGCATCAACCAAGGAAGCAGCAGGTACCATTATTAATGTCTTTGTATAGCTCGGTTGGAGTTTGAACCACTGACCTCCCAGGCTCAGAACAGACGGTCTAACCATTACTCCACCGAGGACCTCATTTTCTTTGTCTATCAAAAGTTTTTCATTTATTATACCTAAGAAAAGTTGTGGCAGCAAAGTTTGGGAGGAGACAAAAAAGTATCAGGATGCATTTCTTTGCAACTTATTAGCTCAATAAGTATGTTTTTTGAAGCACTAAGTTGAAAAATAAGAACTATAGAATCGCAGACATTTGCAAGTGAATGCGAAATGTCTACCTCCTCCCCCTCTTCCTTCCACTTTGAACTTTGTAAAATGAAAAGGACGACACCAGACTAATGTCTGCTATTCTTATGCCAAATCTTGTCTGGATTGGTTGAAATACAGAGGAATGACAAAACAAAAAACTTAATTTTGTGACCTATTTTGAACTTTGACCCCTGTATAATCCCCAAAACGATTCTAATCCGACATTTTTACACATCCCTGCAGGCGCTGTTCGAAATTGCTTTCACACCAACTTTCATCTCTATAGGCTTAAATACAAGGGAGTAGCAAGGAAAAAATGTGTGATGATTAGTATTTCACCTTTGACCCCTTAAAATCGAAACTGGAGGCTGGCTAAATAGAATTTTTTTTAAAAGGCACTGGGTGTTTTCAAACAATTGTACCTCTGTACCATATGTGAAGAGGATTGACTCAGAAATCAAGGCATAATGTGTGATTGCAATTATTGGAAAGAAAGAAAATAGAAATAAAAATAGGGAAAAAAAATTACTCTATCCATCTCAAATTCCTTGAAAGGTAGATATGCAAGTACATATATATATATTGTAACGGATTTGGGAAACAGTGCACTTTGTGTAATTGATTGTAAATATACCCCCTTGTAAATAATGTAATGATTCTTTGTAAATACCTCCATTTGTGTAAAGGTCAAGGGTCGTCCCCTAGTTAGTCCACCGCACCACGTAGCAAATCATAGGATCTCTCAATAGTTATTTCATTATTATGTGTATCAGGTAAGTCCATGTCTCCAATAGTTGACTTTGCGTTGCATCGAATCAAATAAGATAGATCCCTTTTCAATTGCCCCAAAACGCTATTGCCAACAGCATTTGCCTACATCTCCAACAGCATTCGCCTCAATTGCGCACGTGGTCAGCTCGAAGAAGAAGGGCGTTGCCCGCCCATCGTCATCAGAAGGTGGAGCCAAGAAAGCCCTTGCCGACCAACCAAGAACGAGTGGGTTTGGCTTGAGAGGGCGGAGAAAGAAAGATCGAGCAGGTTCGTGAAGGTTCCAGGGTGTGGCTATATAACCCGTTGCGCAAAGCCCCCACCGGAGAGAGTTCTGAGGAGTCCTGTGGAGAGGTGAGGTGAGCTGAGCTGGAGTTTTGAGGGAGGTGCTTGCGCAAGTGGCGGTTCTGCTGAGAGCTTCGGAGACGCATGAGAAAGAGCGCAGGAGGCGGAGGACGCCTGAGAAAGCTGCCGGTGTGAAGCCGAATACGTCGAGCTGCCGCCCTGCTCGCTTCTAGCCTGGAGCGGACCTGTTTGCTGTGCCCTGCCAAACCTTCTCATCCCTCCAGTCATTCCTGCCTACAATTCCCCATTCGTGTGAGTCTGCCCGTCGTCTGTGCTTTGTGTTGTCGGGTATAAGTAAGCCTGTATAAGCTAAGAGGTGCCCTGTGTATCTGCTTCTTCCTCTTCCCTGTAAATGACTTCGTTCTTCTTTGGGTTTTGTGTAAATAATTAGTAAATCCCTGTTCTTGCTTTACCTTTGGTTCCTTCTTTCTCATCCGATCGCTTTAGTGATTTCTCCATTGAGTTCCTGTGGTGCAATTTCGGCCAACGCTTATGAATCGGGTTAGTCTTTGTTAACGGCTCGAACTCCAGGTTGCTAAAACCGCTCGGCAACTAGTCCATCTAAAACCGTGGTTCGAGCAGAAGTTATTCCCTCGTTCCCGGCTGGCGGTAGTAATTAGGTACGTAGCGAACCCCTAGGCCTAACAAACCCTACCTACCGTCGGTCCGGGAAGGACGTTGTAGCTTCGAGGACTCGCATCGGTCAGTGACAGACAAAGGGGATCAACCCCCCTTGGTAAGGGGAAAAGGCCGACGTTGAGATCCATAACAATTGGTGGCGGGGAGTGGGATTTGAGGCCCGAACCATTTTTTATTTTTTTTAACATCCAAAAATTTGGTCAAAATTACGAGCGGCCGAAATTTTATTTAACATCTAAATTTTAAAATCGTGCCATGGATGATCAAGGCGATCGGATGCCTGCAGGGGAGTTAGAAGAAGAGGGTTTAGAGTCAACCCGGGACCCCAGGGAGGAGGTGGGAGTAATGCGGGAGGAAGGCAATACGCATTCGGTAGCGGGGGTTGCAGGCGCACAAGATGGCGGCCTCGCGCACGAGGTTGCAGCAGCACCAAATGGCGCAGCGCACGTGACCGCAGCAGCCACGCCAGAGGTGCCAATAAACTGGGGCCTATTTGTGAACCAGATGATGGCCTTTGTGGCAAAAACAGGGGATAGCTTCAAGGGATTGAAAACTGAGATGGGAAGCCAAATCGGGGAATTGAGAAATGTAATGGGAAATCAAATCGGGGGCCGAGAAGCCAAATTTGAGAGTTTAGACAATAAATTTGAGGGGTTAGACAACAGGTTGGAAGGGCTAGAAGGTAAATTGGGGGGCCAACTGGAGGACGTGGGTAACCAAATCGGGGAGATGAAGGATGGGTTAACGGGGTTGGAAAATCGAATGGCCGCCCAGGAGAACCAGATGGAAGGGGTGAAGAATGGGTTAACGGGGCTAGAAGACAAGATGGGAGGCAAATTGAGGGAAATAGGGGAGCAATCCGCCCGGGAAATTAAACAGATGGGAAATCAGATAGAGGAGGTGAAAATCGGGTTGGAAGGTAAATTGGATGCCCAGAGGAATGATTTGGAACAGATGAGGGTGGGCATCTACCAAAGAGATGGGAGAGATGGAGGAGGAGATAAGGCGAGGTGTGGGCGAAGAGGTCGCGGGGGTACGCGAGGAGGTAAAGCGGGGTGAGGAGCACATGGAGAAAGAGGTGAGGAATAGTACAGGTAGGTTACAGGGGGGAATAGAAGACCTGACGCGGGGAGTAGAGCAGCTGACGGTGGGACAAAAGGAATTGGGGGAGCAGGTGGAAAAGAATACGGCGGTAATAGGAGGGTTGAAAGCGACCCAGAAGGAAATAAAAAAAGAACTTATAGCGACAAAGAGGGAATGTCAGATGGTACACGAGGGGTTGGCAAAGAGGTTGGACGAGGTGACAGAGGCAATGGAGACAAAAGAACGGGACGTAAGAACGCACATAGAGACGACCAAGGTGGCCTTGGAGGAAGAAATCGAGGGGGCGCACCGGGAAATAAAAGAGGTGAGACAAAAATTAGAGGAAGTGGAAGAGGGGGTAAGTGAAATTAAAAAGAGACGGAGGGAGACTAAAAAGGAGCTGAAGGAGGAAGCGATGGAATTGGTGCAAGGTCTGTGCTCAAATCGTGATGATGTGCTTACTGACCAAATAAAGAGTTTGCAGGTGGCGGAGGAGGAGCGAAGAAGAGTTGCCGAGGTGAGTGGCGATATACTCGGAAATGTATATGGTGTGAGGGGGGATTCAGTGAGCTGGGGTGTTGGTTTAGACCCGGGCGTTCATGAGAGGCCGCTGGTAAGGTGTGCGACAGGTGCAGAGTGTGTGGAAAGAGGAGGTGTGCGAGGATGTCCGACTATGGGGTGTGTGAGGAAAAAGTGTGTGCAAGAAGGTTGCGCGAGAAAGGTGTGTAACAGAGGAGTACATTGTAAGTGAGTGTGCTGTCGAGAGTCAGGGTAAATGCACGACAGAGTGTGGTGGTGAGAGTGACACGGAGTACGAGTTGGTTGTGGCAGGTGAGAAAGAATGCACACCTGGAATGGAAGAATGCACACTTGGAATGGTTGAGCGTGTGTGGGAATGTACACCTGAGTTGGTGGTGGCGCGGCTGCGAGAGGGCACATTGAAGCGCGTGATCGGGTGTGCAGAAGAGTGCACACCCATGGTTGTCACAGAGGATGTGACCGAGGAGTGGGCGCCAGGAGGTGTGTTGACGTGTGCGAACGACGAGTGTGTGCCAAGGTGTGCGGTGGTCAGGTGTGTTATGAAGTCTGTGAGCGTTATGAGTAGACCGGAGTATGGAGTGAAAGAGAAAGCATGAGCGAGTACGGTGGTGGAATTGACAAAATGTGGGGGATGTATGAGCAACGAACGGAACGAGTGGTGTGAGCATGTCCGGGGAGCATCGACGTTAAACGGAGCAGCGGTTAGACCGACTTTTAGCCGACGCGAGCCTTCGGTTCGTGCCGGGCTTTGGGTGCTGCGGGAATCGCCGGGGATCGTAATCACGGCGGTTTCAAAAGAACCGCCATGCGCGATCTGCGCCGGGCCTCGCCCTGAATGGTCGCATCCGCGCTCTGCTAAGCGGAGCGGGCGGCCCGGTTCGAGGGCAGGTAGGAAGGGTCGGCACGGTGACCCCTTGTGGTTGAGGCGTTCCGGCCGGGCGAGATTGGACCATCGGGTGGGAGACCGAAAGTTTCCGCGCCGAGGTGGACCTTGGAATCTCGGGCCGAGTAAACCTCCTCCCCTGAATCGAGTGCCGGACGGATCCAACTGCAGGAAACGAACCACCCGCGGTCATTGCTCGGCTTGGCGAAGCCGAGCCTTGAGCATGTAACGACGCACCGAGGCTCAAGTTTAATGGACATTTGGTAGGGATAGGGAATTGGTGATTGGCAAAATTGATGAGCAAAATTTGATTGGCAGATGATTGGCAATTGGATTGGCAAGAATTTGATGGGCAAAATTGATAATGGGAGACGCCCGATGTGGAGGGACGGTAAATCCACCATCCCTCACATCCCCTGGGCACATGAGCATTAGATTTATGGGGTTTTGGCAGTGTAAGCTCGCCGAGGGAGGGTTTGGATAATTGTATAGGGATCTAGAGAAATGACCATAGGTAACTGTAGGGTTAAGTAGCGACATGATACCTGTAGTAGGGCACGTAGCAGATTAGTGGATTATAACGACGGGGGAGCGCAATAATAAAAGGGGCGACTGGGAAGCGCGAGTTTTAGAAGGGCACCAGGTAGTTCGATGATGCAGTGTGTTTGTGGTTTATCGAATGAGGCAATGCGTATGGAAGAATCTTTGTGTTGAGCAAATGAGGCAATGCTCGTGAATGGTGCAGTGTGTGTGTTGAAAGTGTATTAAGTAGCGTATTGTGAAAAGTGTGAGGTGATTGTGCATTGTATTGAATGAATGAAGAAGCCTGGGAGGAAGGAGGGTGCAGGTGGCACCACGTGTATGGGCACAGGTGTGAAAATCCAGGTGAGAATGGTTGTGTGGAATAGCTGGTATGGAGTATGGAATGGATGGTGTGGAGGGAGTATGGTGGAAAATGTGGAGTGGAGTGGTTGGTGCGAAGGGAGTGTATGGGGAGGATGGACCCCTATCACGAATACCCGGGGAGGGTAGTTTAAGAGTTAGGTAGAGGGTATAGGTAAATTGTGGTTGGATATTAGCATCTGTGGTGTGTGTGGAAGAATGGTGTTTGGATGGGTGCATTAGTGACGTGGAAATGGCTGGGCGTGTGGCCTGTTAGTGTGTGTGGTTGGTTGGACACTCCGCCACTGTGAGGATGTCGGCCAGGTAAGGCCGCAGGTGGGCTCTGGGAGCCGGTAGAGTTGTTGTGGATGGGGCCCGAGGATCCGGAGGACGGACCCGGGTAGCCCAGTGCCAGAGAGCGCACCGAGGGGGTAAGTGCCAGGGAGGGCCTTCCCCAGTTAGATAGGTTAGGTAAAGGAGCAGGTAAGCTCGGAGGCAACTGCAGTGGCGGAGGTGTGCAGGTGAGTAGACCTGCTGGGAGAGCCACACGACTCAGTCCCGAAATTGTGCAAAGGCACAGGGAGTTGAATCGGGGGAGTGAGACCCCAAATTGATGAGCACCACAGTTTGGTCAATGGGAATTGGTTTTTAGAACCGCATAGAGTAAGATAGCCAATGGATTGGCAGGGAAAGACTCCGGGTAGTGTAAAGTGTGTTAATGTCATTTAGGAAGTAGTTAGGATTGAAATCTCGCACCATCTGCATCCACTCACCTGAGGTTACGACAGAACTCCACACCGTGCCATTTGTTGTTGTTTTATTTTTGTGCAAATGTTTTGGAAATGTGAGACGCATCATGACGTGGGTTGGACATTGTGCTGGTTGTTCCATCTCTCCCTCCTTAAGAGGGATTGATGATGAATTGGTGATGGCAAATTTAGACATTGGGATTGTAACGAATTTGGAATTAGGGGAGATATGGGGAAGACGTGACGGTAGTGACGAATTTGTAAATGTGTAGGTTTTGTAAATACGGGGTAAGGGGCAAGGGTAGTGTCGGTAACGGGGGGGGCGGGGCGCAACGCAACGCTAGGGACGAACTTTCTCAGCTCGCTCCCATACGCACCTCACCTTGCATTACCTTTATTGATGTGTACCCTTGTGACCTTACCCCTCGCTATCTCTGCTTTGTCTTCCTTCCCCACCGATGGATCATGCTCTCTGGGCACTGAACCACACATAGTCGGCCCTGTGGGCCATAAATAAATCAAAACAATGGACACGTTCTGTGCAGGTTTATTTCCACCAATAGGCCGCCAGTAAGAAAATGAAAGAAAGACAACATCTGGAAGAACAAATAGCCAGCAGAGGGAGCCGAAGAGCAAGAGACCACCAGCAGGGTTTGGGGTTGTTTAGTTATTTTATTCATGAAAAGTGATGACTGTGCACCGATTGGTGCTTGATGGTGCTTTGGTGCGTTTTTGGTGCTTTATGGTGCGTCGATGCAGGGCAGACTGTCTCCCCCCTCCCCCCCCCCCCCCCAGAAAGAACAATCATAGGTCCTGGGTTGCGTTTTGTAAATAAAGTAGGGTCATTGTAAATAATGCTCCCCACCGTATATGTTTAGTTTGAAAACAATTCCGCAATTCGGTTAGCTGTGGGCGTGAGTCTGTTAGGCAGGGTGCAATGGAGCAGCGGGACATATTTATTGGTGTTTTAAAACTGTCACACTCAGGGTCAGGTTAAATGTAGAGGGAACTACACCTACGTGCCACACTAAAGGTAAACGTTCATAGGCCCGGGATGTGCCTAAGGGGAGGAGGGTGCAGTGTTGTGGATATGAGAATGTTGTTTTTTTATTATTGTTGTGTAATGAATTGTTGTAAAATGTCACCCTCCTTCCTGCATTTGTTGTTGTATAAATGTCAAAGGGCGTTCCCGTAGTTAATTCCATAAAACATACACGCAGGACACCATATATCCCTGTTCGGTAGTTATATCCTTATTATGTGTATTAGTGTAAGGCTGTGTCTTCCATTAATTTAAATACTCCATTGCACCAAGTGAAATAAGAGTAGATTCCCTTCACATTCCCCTTCCAACCATTGCCAACTGCATTCCCTCAAAGCCTCAATTGCCAACTGCACTGGGCGATTTGTTAGGGTTCCTACAGCTGTGGTTTGTTTCATCCCAAGACTCCATTAGCCACGAGGTAATCTCGGAGCCGAAGGTGGGAGGAGTCGGCCCAGCACCGGGAACAAGGCGTGGCCTTGCCAACGCCTCCTCTAAGGGCGGGATCGGGAGCCCGCGCGACCATCCAGGGCCGAGGTGAGCTCACCGATGGGCGTGTCCTGGACACCAGCGGCTTGATCGCCGCAGGCGCTATAAAGAGCGCGCGCGGAAGCCTTTGAAGAGAGGGCGAAGCGAAGCGAAGAGAGCAAGAGAGAGGGAGAAAGAAGCAGAAAGAGGGAGTCAGGGCGAAGCAAGAGAGGAAGAGAGGGAGTCAGAGAGAACAAGTGCCAAGCCTGAGGACAAGTAACAAGTGCCAAGCCTGAGGACAAGTAACAAGTGCCAAGCCTGAGAACAAGTGCAACCACCGCAGCTTTAAACCACCACAGCTTTGAGCTTCGACGGCAGTTTTCGTCCGTGGCTGCGAAGGAACGGCGGCTGCTAAACGTGCCGATCGACCAGGGGGTGGCGGCTGCTCACTCCCGGCCTGACCGTGCTCCGGTTCCAGTTTTCGTCCTCTCCCTCCAGCCATACACCTCCTGCCATTCCTGTCATCATTCCCCGCGTGAGTCTGTCTTTGTTTGTTCTGTCCTGGGGTATAAATTAAGCCTGTATAGATAAGCTAGCATTTCACTGTGTCACCTTTCCTCTTCTGTATTTTATATTCTTATCCTTCCTTCTTCCTTGGTTTCTTTCAATTGTGTAAATAGTAAATAAATCATATTTGTATTTCTTACCCTTTGCCTTTCTTTCTTCTTTACATCCTTCGTCTTAGTCTTTTCCCCATTGAATATCTGTGGCGCGATTCGGCCAACGTTCAGAAATCGGGTTAGTCGGGGTAACTGTTCGGGCGCGGCGGCCATCCGCTCGGCAAACAACATCCTCGCCGCGGTCCCGTAACAATATATATATATATATATATATATATATATATATATATATATATATATATATATATATATATATATATATATATATATATATATTGTTGCGGATATGAGGATTGAGTTTTTTTGATTGTGTGGTATTGTATAGTAAATGGTTGTGAATTATTGTTTTAGTCTGAGCCCTCCTTGCTCCAGTGTGTATAAAGGTCAAAGGGCGTTCCGGTAGTTAATTCCATAAAGCATACATTGAAGGACACTATAATACCCTTGTTCAGTAGTTTATTTCCTTATTCTGTGTATTAGGTTAAGGCTTTGTCTTCCATTAAAATGACACTCCATTGCACGAAGTGAAATAAGATAGATTCCCTTCATTCTTCATTCCCATTCCCAAAACCTCCATTTCCCCTTTCGTCATGGCCAAGCCTCGATTGCCAATATTACATCCCCTCCAAAACCACCATTGAACATGTGCTCGGGTCGGGGAAGAAAGGCGTGCCCGCCCGTCGTCATCAAGGGCGGAGCCAGAGGGTCGAGCGACCAACGAGGGCCGAGGTGAGCACCCCGATGGGCGTGTCCTGAAGGCCGGCGGCTTGATCGCCGGAGGCGTTATAAAAGCGCGCGCGCAAGGTCCTGCGAGAGAGAGAGAAGGTTCAAGGTCAATTACAAGCAGTTGCGCCAGAGACGGCAGACGCATCCTGAGGTGAGCCAGAGAAGCAGCTTTGGCTCCACAAGCAGCGTTGACTCCACCAGGCAGCTTCAACCCGTTACCCCACGGGAACCAGATAGCGGTGGCATCGGTGGTCGTCGAGGTCCAGCCGACGTCCCATGCGGGATCAAGCCCGAACCATCTGCCCCAGCTGAACCTTCCCATTCCTCCTTCCAGCATTCATTCCTGCCATTCCATCCTTCTTGTGTACGTGAGTTTGTTCTGTTTGTTCTGTCCTGGGTATTTAATTAAGTTTGTATAAGCTAGTATTTTCACTGTGTCACCTGCTTTTTCCATGTTCCCTGTATATAACTTTGACTGCTCCTTTTGCTTGTGTGTGTAAATAATAAATCCCGTTACTCTTCTGTACATCTTCTTCTTCCTCTTTACATTCGGTCGCTTTAGAGGTTTCCAAATTGAATATCTGTGGCGCGATCCGGCCAACGTTCGGGAATCGGGTTTAGTTGGGGAAAACTGTTCGGCCGCGGTGCCACCGCTCGGCAAACAACATCCTTATCCGCGGACCGTAACAATATATATATATATATATATATATATATATATATATATATATATATATATATATATATATATATATATATATATATACATACATATATATATATATATATATATATATATATATATATATATATATATATATATATATATATATATATACTGAAATGCAAAAGAAACTTACCACCTTTGAAACCTTTAAATATCAACAATAACACTGCGTATAGTAAATGTGTGAACTTATTTGTGGACAATAGTGTCGTCACTGTCAGACAAAATGGTCACAGATGGTCACTTGAACCTTCAATGGTCACTTCATAGCACAGCTGTTGAACAGCCGTTTTGACTGTCAGTGATTAGCCAAGGGGTACAGGATGATTTTAATGAGCTGCACGTGATGTCTTGATATGGGCTTTAAAAAGGCCAGTGCAAAATGGGCATTTTGACCAAAAAATTTGACCATTTTGACCAACTTCAAAAAGACCGAAAACACAAAAGAAACTTACCACCTTTGAAACCTTTAAATATCAACAATAACACTGCGTATAGTAAATGTGTGAACTTATTTGTGGACAATAGTGTCGTCACTGTCAGACAAAACGGTCACGGATGGTCACTTGAACCTTCAATGGTCACTTCATAGCACAGCTGTTGAACAGCCGTTTTGACTGTCAATGATTAGCCAAGGGGTACGGGATGATTTTAATGAGCTGCAGGTGATGTCTTGATATTGGCTTTAAAAAGGCCAGTGCAAAATGGGCATTTCAATCAACATGCCCTGATTGTCAAGGGATCAACGGCAGCGTGCCCTGGGCATGCTGCAAGGCGGACTGAGCTACCGTGAGGTGGCATGTCGCCTTGGCTGTTCACACCAGACGATATCGGCTCTGGTGGACAGAGACACCCTCCACAACTCTGCAGATGATAGACCTCGATGAGGGAGGCCAAGAGTCACCACTGCAAGGCAGGACAGGCAGATGGTCCGAAGTCACCTGCGGGATCAATTCCGTCCAGCATCCCGCACTGCGGCAGAAACTCCGGGGCGTGCAAACCCACGGTGGTCCAATGATACTGCACGAAGACGACTGCATGACTATGGTCTGACTGTCAGAAGACCATACAGAGGCCCCGTGATGACGGTTGCCCATCGCCGCAACCGTCAGAGATGGTGCCAGCAGCATCAGCGGTGGACCTTGGCGCAGTGGAACGAGGTCGCTTTCAGCGATGAGTCAAGGTTCTGTGTGGACAGTCCTGATGGGCGTGAGCGTGTCTGGAGAAGAACTGGCGAGCGATATGCCGATTGTTGCGTGCGTCAAGCCAATAGGTGGGGTGGCCCAAGTGTGATGGTGTGGGCCGCCATATCAGGCCGGTACAGGACGCCACTGGTGGTTGTGGATGGGAATCTTAACGCCCAGCGGTATGTGGATAACATCCTGCGACCTCATCTGCTGCCATTCCTGCTAGACCACCCAGAACTGAGAACCTTTCAGCATGACAACGCTCGTCCCCATGCTGCTCGCTTTACCACTGCATTTCTCCAAGGCGAGAACATCAACACCATGCAGTGGCCTGCGCTCTCCCCTGACCTGAATCCCATAGAGCACCTGTGGGATGAGCTTGGGAGACGCGTAGTTGGCAGGGCCAGGACACGGGCAGAGCTGCTTCAGACATTGAGGACTGAGTGGGACAGAATCCAGCAGCAATCCATCCAAAGACTGGTAGGCAGTATACGCCGACGATGCACTGCCTGTATCCAAAACAATGGTGGCCATACACGCTATTGAAAGGGGACTGACATTGCACCCTGTGCTGTTCTGTACTGCAGAACAAACTGATGAGATGGTGTATCTTGGTCAAAAACTTGACATGTCATCAATAAAATGCCAATGTTTCAATTAGCAATTGTTGGTTTGTTTTATTTTGAACTGTTACAATTTTATTACATTTCAAACAAGTGGTAAGTTTCTTTTGCGTTTTCAGCCTTTTTGAAGTTGGTCAAAATGGTCAAAATGGTCAAATTTTTCGGTCAAAATGCCCATTTTGCACTGGCCTTTTTAAAGCCAATATCAAGACATCACGTGCAGCTCATTAAAATCATCCCGTACCCCTTGGCTAATCACTGACAGTCAAAACGGCTGTTCAACAGCTGTGCTATGAAGTGACCATTGAAGGTTCAAGTGACCATCCGTGACCGTTTTGTCTGACAGTGACGACACTATTGTCCACAAATAAATTCACACATTTACTATACGCAGTGTTATTGTTGAGATTTAAAGGTTTCAAAGGTGGTAAGTTTCTTTTGTGTTTTCGGTCTTTTTTAAGTTGGTCAAAATGGTCAAATCTTTCGGTCAAAATGCCCATTTTGCACTGGCCTTTTTAAAGCCAATATCAAGACATCACGTGCAGCTCATTAAAATCATCCCGTACCCCTTGGCTAATCACTGACAGTCAAAACGGCTGTTCAACAGCTGTGCTATGAAGTGACCATTGAAGGTTCAAGTAACCATCCGTGACTGTTTTGTCTGACAGCGAGGACACTATTGTCCACAAATAAGTTCACACATTTACTACACGCAGTGTTATTGTTGATATTTAAAGGTTTCAAAGCTGGTAAGTTTCTTTTGCGTTTCAGTATATATATATATATATATATATTGTTGCGGATATGAGGATTGTATTTTTTTTATTGTGTGCTTTATTATTATTATTGCTTGAGTCTGGCCCCTCCTGCCTCCAGTGTTGTGTAAAGGTTAAAAGGGCGTCCCGGTAGTTAATTCCATAAAGCATCCATTGAAGGACACTATAATACCCTTGTTCAGTAGTTTATATCCTTATTATGTATTTTAGGGTAAGGCCTTGTCTTCCATTAGAATGACACTCCATTGCACCAAGTGAAAAAGATAGATTCCCTTCATCCTTCATTCCCATTCCCAAAGCCTCCAACCCCTCCATTTCCCCTTTCGTCAATTGCCATTCGCATTGCCAACTACAATTGCCGCCATTTCAACATGTGCTTGGGTTGGGGAAGAAAGGCGTGCCCGCCCGTCGTCATCAAGGGCGGAGCCAGAGGATCGCGCGACCAACCAGGGCCGAGGTGAGCACACCGATGGGCGTGTCCTGAAGGCCGGCGGCTTAATCGCCGGAGGCGCTATAAGAGCGCGCGCGCAAGAGTGAACAGAGCTGAGCTGAGCTGCGTGGTGAGGTGCAAAGCAAAGAGCTGGGTCGTCAGAGGAGAGCTGGGTTGTGAGGTCCGAGAAAGAGAAGAGATCATCCAGCAGCGATTCAGGTCCAAGAGAGAGAAAGGAGATCATCCAGGGAAGCACAAAGCCTGCTATTCGTCGCCTTGCTCGCCAGCAGCAGCGTCCACAGCAGCAACAACACTCGACAGCCGCTTGGGGCCTGGACGGCAGTTTGGAGCAGGTCCGCAAAGGAACGGCGGCTGCCCAACGAGCCGATCGTGCTGCAGGACCAGTTGGACCTCCCTATCCCGCCAGCCATCCACCTGCCATCCCTATCATCATCATTCCCCGTGTAAGTGTGGTCGTAGTCTGTCTTTTGTCTTGTCCCTGGGAATAAGTTAAGCCTGTTAGGTAAGCTAGTAATTTTCACTGTGTCACCTGCTTTTTCATGTCCCCTGTAAATAACCGTGACGGCTCCTTTTGCTTGTGTGTGTAAATAATAAATCCCGTTACTCTTCTGTACGTCTTCTTCTTCCTCTTTGCATTCGGTCGCTTTAGAGTTTTCCACATTGAATATCTGTGGCGCGATACGGCCAACGTTTGGGTGAATCGGGGAAACTGTTAGGTCGCGGTGCCTCCGCTCGGCAAACAACATCCTTAACCGCGGACCGTAACAATATATATATATATATTTATATATATATATATTGTTACGGAACCCAACGTCGGCCTATGGTTCCCCTTTGAGGGGGGATTAGTCCCCTCGATTATTGCTGACCGACGTGGTCCCTGAAGCTGCACCACGACCTCCGAAAAGGCCGGTGAGCAGCTTCGTTCGTGACCGCGGATTGGGATGTTAATTTGCCGAGCGGATGGCAGCCACGGCCCGAACCGTTAACAAGACTAACCCGATCCTGAAACGTTGGCCAAATCGTGCCACAGATATTCAATGAGGGAAAAGACAAAGATGACACGGATGTGAAGAAGAGGAAGACGAAGGCAAAAAGGTTTGAAATACGAATATGATTTATTACTATTTACAGGACCAAAAGAAACCAAGGAAGAAGGAAGGATAATAAAATAATGCAGAAAGAGGGACGGACCAGAAGGACACAGTGAAAATTCTAGCTTATCTATTACAGTCTTAATTAATACCCAGGACAGAACAAACAAAAGGCAGACTCACACGAATGGGGAAATGAAGGCAGGAACGGATCGCTGGAGGTGGATGGCTTGGCGGGAGAGGAAGGTTCAGCGGGGATCGGTCGGGCTGGAAGTGGACAGCCGTCGTCAATATTCGAGCTGCGATCGCCAATCCGGCGCGGTTCCAAACTGCGCGGCGAAGCTCCTGTGCACCGTGCGCTCTCCAAAGCTGCTCCTTAGAACTCAGAACTTTGACGCAACCACCTTTGACTCTGGTGGACTCTTCTGCTTAACTGGCGCAACTCTCCGTGGGGATCCCTGCCTCTCTCTCCGTCTCTGGTGCAACTCTTTCTTGGAACCTCTTAGTACTCAGAATCCAGAACTCATAACTCATCTCAAAGGCTTCCGCGCGCGCTTATATAACGCGCTTTTAGATCCACCCGCGCCACGCCCGTGATGGTACTTCCCCAGCCCTGGTTGGCTGGTCAGGGCTCGCTGGCTCCACCCTTTTGATGACGATGGGCGGGCCATGCCCTGGATTCGGCGGCTCCTCCCCCTTCTTCTCCGAGCCCACCTCGTGGCTAATGGAGTCGCGGTGAAAACCGCCCAGCAGCTGCGGCGAATGCAGTTGGCAATCGAGGCTTTGGGAATAAAAGGGGATCTATCTATTTGAATTCGGTGCAATGGAGTGTCAATTAATGGAAGACAAAGCCTTTGCCTAATACACAGAATAAGGAAATAACTACCAACAAGCAGGGAATCTATGATTGGCTAAACGTGATTGTATATGACCTAACTACGGGACGCACTTTGACCTTTATACACAACTGGAGGAAGGAGGGTGATATTTTACAATGTACTACACAAAAAAAACACAATCCTCATATCCACAACACTGCACCCTCCTCCTCTTAGGTACGTCCCGGGCCTATTACCTTTACGTTTAGTGTGGCACGTAGGTGTAGTTCCCTCTACATTTAACCTGACCCTGAGTGTGACAGTTTTAAAACATAAATAAATATGTCCCGCTGCTCCATTGCACCCTGCCTAACAGATTCACGCCCACAACTAACCGAATTGCGGAATTGTCTTCAAACTACAACATGAACGATGGGGGAGCATTATTTACAGTTAACGTTACTTGTATTTACAAAACGCATCCCAGAACCTGTGATTGTTCTTTTGGGGGGGGGGGGGGGGAGAGACAGCTTGCCCTGCATCGACGCACCAGAAAGCACCCACGATGCACCAAAGCACCCTCAAGCACCAATCGGTGCACAGTCATCATAGTTCTTAAAAATGAACCCAACCAACCCTGGTGCTGGTCTTCCTCTTCGGCTCCCTCTGCTGGCTATTGTTATCTTCCTGTTGTTGTCATCTTCTTTGCTGGCGGCCTTTTTGGACATAAAACTTGCACCAACGTGTCCGTTTTTTATTTATTTATGGCCCACAGGGCCGACTATTGTGGTTCACCTGTGGGGCATAGGTGCCCTGTGACCCAGGTCCGCCAGCAAGATCTCGGGCCTTCATGGCCGGATCCAGCAGAGGGGCCATGCCCCAACCCATGGGGTCCATCAGTGGTGCTCAGCCACAGACATGTGGTCCATAAGGTGGTGCATCGATGCAGACAGCTGGTTCCGGGAGTTTCGGGCGCACAATGGCAGACTCCCGCACGCTCCCCTCGGCGCCCAGTGGCGCACAGTCCTCGTGTGGGAGACAAAGGGGGGGAAAAGACAGGTGAGCGAGGGGTAAGGTCACAAGGGTACACCTCAATAAAGGCAATGCAAGGCGAGGTGCGTGTGGAGACGGAGCGGAGAAAAGCTCGTCCCTACCATACGTCACCCCCCCTGTCACCTACTCTACCCTTGCCCTTACCCCATATTTACAACAATCTACACATTTACAAATTCGTCACTATCGTCACGTCTTTCCCATATTTCCCCTGCACTAAATTCGTCTTCACTCCCTCTCATCCAAAAATTGCCATCACCCAATTCATCATCAATCCTCATAAGGAGGAAGAGATGGAACAACAAAGCACAATGTCACACCCACGTCATGATGCGTCTCACATTCCAAACATTTGCACAATAAAAATAATAAAAACAACCTGGCATGGTGTGGAGGTGCATCACCTCAGGTGAGTGGATGTAGATGGTGCAAGGAGATTTCAAACCTAACTACTTCCTAAATGACTTTAACACACTTTACACTACCCGGGGTCTTTCCCTGCCAATCCATTGGCCAACTTACACTATGGGTTCTAAAAACCAATTCCCATTGACCAAACAGTGGTGCTTATCAATTTGGGGTCTCACTCCCCCAGTTCATCTCCCGGTGCCCTTGCACAATTTCCGGGCTGGGTCGTGTAGCTCTCCCAGCAGGTCTACCCACCTGCACACCTCCACCACTGTAGTTGCCACCCGAGCTTACCTAGCTCCTCACCCTAACCTATCTAATTGGGGAAGGCCCCTCCTGGCTCTGTCACCCCTCGGTGCCCTCTGGCACTGGGCTACCCGGGTCCGTCCTCCGGATCCTCGGGCCTCATCCACAACTCTACCGGCTCCCAGAGCCCACCTGCGGCCTCACCTGGCCGACACCCTAACAGTGGCGGAGTGCTCAACCAACGACACACACTAACAGGCCACACGCCCAGCCATTTCCACGTCACTAATGCACCCATCCAAACTCCATTCTTCCACACGCACCACAGATGCCAATATCCAACCACAATTTACCTATACCCTCTACCTAACACTTACACTACCCTCCCCGGGTATTCGTGATGGGGTCCATCTTCCTTTCCCCCATCCACACCTTCGCACCATCCACTCCACTCCACAGTTTCCACCATACTCACTCCACGACCATCCATTCCATACTCCATATATTCCACACTCCATGTATTTCACACAAGCATTCTCCATACACCTGCAGTTGCACACCTGTGCAATCACTCCTACTGGTGCTTCCTGCACCTTCCTTCCTCCCTGGACCATTTGGGTCAACACAACACACATCACCATCACTCCCTCATACACTGCTCCATACACCTGTTCAGTTGCACACTGTGCAATCTCAATACAACTCACAATCACAATCATTTACTCATACCCTACTCAATACACTTTCGATCCTCACACACACGGCATCATCTCATCTAACTACTCCCCTCTGGAACTTGCGCTTCCCAGTCGCCCCTTTAAACTATTGCGCTCCCTCGTCATTATAATCCAACTACCCTCTCTCTGTCCCCACTACCGGTTCAATGTTGCTACCTAAACCTTACCGTTACCTATGGTCAATCTCTAAGTCCCTACACACGATATCCTAACCCTCCCGGGCTAGTTTTCACTGCCAAACCCCATAACTAGTGCTCCTTTGCACCCGCTGTGAGGGATGGCAGAGTTGCCATCCCATCACATCGGGTATCTCTCACTACCAATTTGGCACATCAAATTTCAGCCAATTAAAAATTTGCCAATCACTACCAATCATCTGCCAATCATCACTGCCAATCCTTGCCAATCATCAAATTTTGTTTTTCAATTTTGGGTCCAAAACACTATCCTCATCACAGTCTACTCACTAGAGCCTCTCGGTGCACCAATTCATCTCTAAAGCCTGGCTTCGCACAGCCGAGCCATGAATGCGGGTTGCTTGGTGCCGGCGGTTGGATCCGTCCGGCATTCGGTGCAGGCAAGGTTTACTCGGGCCGAGATCCAACGCACCATCTCGGCACGGAGCCGTCCAATGGCCCAATCTCGCCCTGCCGGAACGCCTCAACAAAAGGGGGTCGCCATGACGACCCTTCCTACCGGGCCGCCCGCTCCGCCTAGCAGAGCACGGACGCGGCCGTTCAGAGCGCGGCCGGGCATGGATCGCGTACGGCGGTACTTTCGAAACCGCCGCGGTCACGATCCCCGCGGTTCCCCGCGGCACACGAAGCTGCCCGGCACGCACCGAAGGCCCGCTTCGGCTATAAGTCGCTCTAACCGCTAACCCGGTTAGCGTCGATGCTCCACTTGCATGCTTACACCCCGCAGCCCGTTCCTTGCTCATACATCCAGCCGTTCCCATGCTCCTCGTCATTGCACCTTCTCTTACACATCCAGGTACACTTATTCCGCTCACAGACTTGGTCACACACTTGACCACCGCACACCTTGGCACACACTCGTCGTTCGCACACCTCACCAACACACCTCTTCGCGCCCCCTCCTTGGTCACCTCCTCTGTGACAACCACGGGTGTGCACTCACTTGCACACCCAATCACGTGCCTCACTACCAATTCCAGTGTGCAATCCCATACGCGCTCTACCATTCCAGGTGTGCATCCTTCCATTTCAGGTGTACATCCTCTCTCACCTGCCACAACCAACTCACGCTCCGTGTCACTCTTACTACTTTCACCACCACTCTCGGTCGCGCATTCACCCTTACTCTCGACAGCGCACTCTTTCCTCATGCACCCGTCCTTTACACACCTTTTTCGTGCATCCTTTTGCGCACACTCTCCCGTTACACCCTCCATAACACTCACCACAGGTGTGCATGCTTCCGTTACATCCCCTGTAACACTCCCCACTCCGCGCTTCCATGATCCCCCCCGCACATGCACTACGACCAACTCACTCTCGACAGCACACTCACTCCTCGGTGCGCACTTTTTCCTCACACACCCCAGAGTCGGACATTCTCGCACACCTCCTCTGTCCATACACTCCGTACCTGTCGCACACTTCACCAGCGGCCTCTCACGAACACCCGGGTCCAAACCAACCCCCAAGCCGACTGAATCTCCCCTCACACCATATACATTTCCAAGTATAACGCCACTCACCTCGGCACCTCGTCTCCGCACCTCCTTCGCCACCTGCAAACTCTTTATCTGGTTAGCAAGCACACCATCATGATTTGAGCACCGACCTTGCACATATTCCATCACCTCCTCCCTTATCTCCCTCTTAGTTTCCCTCCGTCTCTTCTTAATTTCACTCACCCCCTCTTCCACTTCCTCTAATTTTTCCTTTACCTCCTTCATTTCCCAGTGCGTCTCCTCAATTTCGTCCTCTAAGGCCACCTTGACCGTTTCTATGTGCGTCCTCACCTCCCGGTCCTTTGTCTCCATTGCCTCCGTCACCTCGTCCAACCTCGTTGTCAGTCCCTCACGTACCATCTGACATTCCCTCTTCGTCGCTATCAAGTCATTTTTGATTTCGTTTTGTGTCGCCTTTAACCCTCCTAGTACTGCAGTGTTCTTTTCCACCTGCTCCACTAATTCCGTCTGTCCCACCGTCAGCTGTTTCACCTCCTGAGTCAGGTCCTCTATGCCCCCTTGTAACCTCGCCGTCCCATTTCTCACCTCTTTCTCCATACGCTTCTCACCTCGCTTTACCTCCTCGCGTACCCCCGAGACCTCCTCGCGTACCCCCGAGACCTCCTCGCATACCCCCGAGACCTCCTCGCTTACACCTCGTCTTATTTCCTCCTTCATTTCTTTAGTAGATGCCGCCCTCATCTGTCCCAATTCATCCCTCTGAGCATCCAGTTTACCTTCCAACCCGATTTTCACCTCCTCTATCTGGTTCCCCATCCGTTTTATTTCCCGGGCGGATTGCTCCCCTACTTCCCGCAATTTGTCGTCCATTGTATTTTACAAACCCCATTAACCCATTCTTCATTCCTTCCATCTGGTTCTCCTGGGCAGCCATTCTATTTTCCAACCCCGTTAACCCATTCTTCACCTCTTTTATCCCGTTGTCCAACCCTTCAAATTTATTGTCCAACCCCGCAAATTTCTTGTCTAACCCCTCGAATTTATTTTATTTCCCATATTGTTTAACCCATCTCTTAATTGCTCACTAGTACCCCTCGCTTCGTCCCTTTGCTCCCAATTGCTCACTAGTACCCCTCGCTTCGTCCCTCATTGCCCCAATTTGGTCTCCCAGCCCCCTGTTCTCTTCCATGAGGGCCCGCATTTGCAGCATGAATAGGCCCCAATCCATCGGCGGCACTGCTACGGCCGCGGGCGCGGCGAAATTTGGTGCCGCTGTAACCACGTGCGCGAGGGCGCCATTTTGTGCTCC
The DNA here is from genome assembly GCF_964187855.1 of Myxine glutinosa. NCBI lineage: Eukaryota > Metazoa > Chordata > Myxini > Myxiniformes > Myxinidae > Myxine > Myxine glutinosa. Next base: position 20,534,851 of record NC_136262.1, read on the forward strand.
TGACACCTCCTCAACCACATCATCATTTCTCTCCTCCATTTCTTCCCTCTGGTCCTGGGTTACCCCTAACCCCTCTTCTATTTCCCCCACCGGCATCCGATCATCTTGACCATCCATGGCACGCTTTTCAAATTTAAGATTTTATAAAACAATTTCGGCCCACTCGTAATTTGAGCGCACTAAGCGCTTCAGGTCCGTATCTCGCTCCTGGCACCAATTGTTACGGAACCCAACGTCGGCCTATGGTTCCCCTTTGAGGGGGGATTAGTCCCCTCGATTATTGCTGACCGACGTGGTCCCTGAAGCTGCACCGCGACCTCCGAAAAGGCCAGTGAGCAGCTTCGTTCGTGACCGCGGATTGGGATGTTAATTTGCTGAGCGGATGGCAGCCGCGGCCCGAACCGTTAACAAGACTAACCCGATCCTGAAACTTTGGCCAAATCGTGCCACAGATATTCAATGAGTGAAAAGACAAAGACGGCACGGATGTGAAGAAGAGGAAGACGAAGGCAAAAAGGTTTGAAATACGAATATGATTTATTACTATTTACAGGACCAAAAGAAACCAAGGAAGAAGGAAGGATAATAAAATAATGCAGAAAGAGGGATGGACCAGAAGGACACAGTGAAAATTCTAGCTTATCTATTACAGTCTTAATTAATACCCAGGACAGAACAAACAAAAGGCAGACTCACACGAATGGGGAAATGAAGGCAGGAACGGATCGCTGGAGGTGGATGGCTTGGCGGGAGAGGAAGGTTCAGCGGGGATCGGTCGGGCTGGAAGCGGACAGCCGTCGTCAATATTCGAGCTGCAATCGCCAAACCGCCGCGGTTCCAAACTGCGCGGCGAAGCTCCTGTGCCCCGTGCGCTCTCCAAAGCTGCTCCTTAGAACTCAGAACTTTGACGCAACCACCTTTGACTCGTGGACTCTTCTGCTTAACTGGCGCAACTCTCCGTGGGGATACCTTCCTCTCTCTCCGTCTCTGGTGCAACTCTTTCTTGGAACCTCTTAGTACTCAGAACCCAGAACTCATAACTCATCTCAATGGCTTCTGCGCGCACTTATATAACGCGCTTTTAGATCCACCCGCGCCACGCCCGTGATGGTACTTCCCCAGCCCTGGTTGGCTGGTCAGGGCTTGCTGGCTCCACCCTTTTGATGACGATGGGCGGGCCACGCCCTGGATTCGGCGGCTCCTCCCCCTTCTTCTCCGAGCCCACCTCGTGGCTAATGGAGTCACGGTGAAAACCGCCCAGCAGCTGCGGCGAATGCAGTTGGCAATCGAGGCTTTGGGAATGGGGCTTTGGGAATAAAAGGGGATCTATCTATTTGAATTCGGTGCAATGGAGTGTCAATTAATGGAAGACAAAGCCTTAGCCTAATACACAGAATAAGGAAATAACTACCAACAAGCAGGGAATCTATGATTAGCTAAACGTGATTGTATATGACCTAACTATGGGACGCACTTTGACCTTTATACACAACTGGAGGAAGGAGGGTGATATTTTACAATGTACTACACAAAAAAAACACAATCCTCATATCCACAACAATATATATATACATACACACATATATATATATATATATATATATATATATATATATATATGTATATATATGTATATATAATGTATATTTTGGGTTCCTGGGTTCGATTCCTGGTCTGGGCAGGTAATTTTCCCCACATATGTCAACAAAAATTAAATGTTATTTCATGTCATAGCCATATCCCATAGAGCCCCAAGCCATAATAACTGCATTGGTTGTATTTGGGTAGAGGAGGGGAAGGGAGTGGTAGTAAAGTCTTGATAAATCTTTTTTGGGCAATACCTTGGGATGCAGAGTAAGGAATTATTCCGGCAACAGGAAGCGACTAGGATAATATATAGTTAGTGGAAGAATGTTGAATTGGAAGAAAGTAATTCTTAAAGTTACTCCGAGGTGAGTACTGGAACTGATATTGTCTTTAAACGATTTAAATGACTTGGGAGTACTATATGGGAGTACCTCTGTATTGTTAAATACACTGATTATGCAAACCTGTGAAGTAAAAATATGCAGCATTGATTAAGTGATCTGGTACAGAAAAGCATATCTACCATTATTGGTTGGGTTAGGGCAATGTGCAAGTATAATTTGGCATTATTTCCCATTTAGGTGAAAGTAAAGCAGTGGGCATTAGCAGATTAAAGTAAATAGGTGTCATCATGGACTCTATGCCACTTGGGTGTTGTTGTTGTTGTTGTTGTTGTTGTATAGCCCCAGACAGTTCTCTCGAACAAGCAAGCGGCACGGAGACAGTCGATCAATCTCCCAGGAGCGATTCAGAGATCCCCCACATCCAGGATGGTGTTCCCCAGCCTTCATAAAGTCGAGAGAGAGAGAGAGAGAGAGACATGACAGACCTGACTGACCTGACTGACTTTGTTTCATCTTTTATTATAAAAGTACAAAACCACATTCAAAAACACGTGAAAACAAATGACAGAAAAGAATCCGAGACAAGTACAGCTGAAAATTGACAATTTTTACCAATCAAAAACTAAATCCCCAGCAACCACACTACACAAAGAATTCGCCACCCACATTTGCTCAAATTGTGTTGACTTACCCTAGTGTTTATAGAAACGAAACTCCAGTTTAATCCTAGTAACCACAAGATTCTTTAAAAGTACCAACAAATTACAATCCCTCTCAGATGAGCCTTCAAGTTTCACTTTCCGAGTCTTATAGATCACCATCTTTACTTGAGCTGACAAAAAACTGGCCAGAGGTGCTTCTTTTCTTAAGCAAGGCATAAGCTTTTCTTTCTTTGCAAAATATGTGCCTTTTTTATTTTTAAGCTTTTCTTTGCAATTTAACAAGGCAAGTAAAACACAGTGTTAAATTTCTAAACAGGTCCTTCAATAATTGAAAGAAGGTAATTAAACACCTGCACTCGACATATGCATGGAAAAGAGTTTCAGATGCAACACAAAAAGGGCATTCATCAGGTATCGATTCAGAAAAAATGTGTAGCAGATGATTTGTGGGTAAAATCCAATGAGCTAGTCTCCACTGAAGGTCTCCAGTTCTTTTGGGTATGAGTCTTTGATAAAAACTATCCTATTGAGGTCCAGGTAGATACATCCGGTAACAAGCAGGCCCACTTATTGTTCAATTTAGGAATGTTGCACACTAAACTCACGCAAACCTGATGCACGTTCTGCCGTTCATCCGGGGATAATGAGCATGCGGCCTTCCAAAGGTGAGGAGTTGAGATTTTATAGACTGAGTGGGTTGTACAATTATTTGGGGAAAGCACAAGATCCGGAAAAGGAGGGCAGTTGACACAGTTACAGGGGACACTTCCTCCCTAGCGGCCAATTCGTCCCCATATAGGTTCTTGTCGAGGAACCTTTTCAATACACCACATAGCACAATTGAGACGTGTCTTGTTGACCTGATGCTTACAGTTTCTGCCAGAGCAGCAGCACTCTTCCAATTTCCTGCCCCGTTCAGCAGATCATGTACTCTCCAGATGTTATTCCCAACAAATTTCTCAACAAAACTTCGGTCCTTCGGAATACTATCGAAAAGTGGGTTGTAAAAGAGGGGTTCATGCAAGAACAATTCCTTTGAGTACGATGTTTTTCAGCAGCTTATTTTAAAGGCTTTCCAAACATTCAGCATGCTGGAGTAGAAGGACGGTAGTTGTGTGAGGTCCAGGTGTTGGACATCAATCAGAAAAACATCTCGCGAGTAGCTCAGGCCACCAGCTCGGTTTAAAAGAGAGTTGGCCAGAAACCTCCAAGCCAGGTACAAATGTCCATGTATCAGACGCTTAATCGCTATCATATGAAAGGCCATAATCTTACTGATCAAGTCCACAAGGCTTTGTCCAACCTCCTTTGTCCAAGGGAAGACTCGGCACTCTTGGACAAACCCAGTGTTTGCCGCTCCAAAGGAAGCCAATTAGAATCCTCTGTATGTTTTTCACCAGACTTTCTGGGGGTGGCACCACCTTGAAATGATGCCACTAGATTGTTGAGCACCAACACGCGTCCCCTATAAGAAAGTTGAACGAGCAAGCTTCTCCACTTTGCCAATCTTTGCCCAAGCGCAGCCAACAACCCCTCCCAATTCTTCTTTTCCACATTTTCATTACCGAGAAACACTCCCAGGTATTTATTACCTTCAAAACGCCATTTCAGTTACAGTGGAAGGGAAGGCAAGGGTCCACTCGCTTGACCCATCCACAAGGCCTGGCTTTTGCCCCAATTTACGACAGCTGTCGTCACTTTGTTAAATAGCTCCAAGTTCTGTTCAACCAACTAATGTCTTTGGCATCTTTCACCAAAACACAAACGTCATCTGCATAGGCCGATACCTTCACTGCATGCTCTGCCGATACTTTTAAGCCTTCTAGAGATTTCCGAAGCACTATCAATAGGGGTTCAATACTCAAGGCATATAAAATGCCAGACAGAGGGCAGCCCTGATGAATCCCCCTCTCAACCTTTACAGGTGGGATCAGTTCATTATTGACTTAAAATAATGAATAAACTTGACTGTATAACAGTTTAATGTAAGAAACAAAACCATTTCCGAGACCAGACTTTTCCAGAACTCTGAATAAGTACCTGTGGTGCACCCTATCAAAAGCATTTTCCTGATCAAGACAGATTAATCCAAATTCTTCATTTTCTCTTTTACATACATTCCATAGATCCCGAACAAGAAAAATATTGTCATGAATCTGACGACCCATAACACAAAACGCTTGATCACAATGTATCAAATATTCTAAATAAGGGGATAAATGCCGTGGCAGTGCTTTCCCAAAAATCTTATTGTCAACTGATACAAGCAAAACAGGCCGCCAACTCGTGATGAACTGTGGATCTCCTTTCTTCGGAAGGAGCGTCACAACCGCTCTACGGCAGGTGAGAGGAAGTTCACCACCTTCAATGCTTTCTTCAAGGACCTCTAGCAAGCAAGGGCCTACAAGTGTCCAGAAAGTCCGATAAAACTCAACTGGGAGGTCATCCAGACCTGATGCTGTTCCTGTAATCATAGACATCAGTGACTGTTCCAGCTCACGTAACGTCAATGGAGTTCCAAGATTCACTTTATGCTCGTCTCTTAGCTGAGGCAGCTCCGTTGTAAAATGTTCCATTGCACTCTCCTGCACTTCCTTATTCGGGAAAAAAAACTTTGTAAAGTGATCAGCAACAACCTTCTTTATCTGGCTTTGTGACAAACTAATGTTTTCCCCTGGCCCCCTGAGGCATCCCATTTGCTTTTGTGGCACAGATTCTTTTTCCAGATTAAAAAAATACTGAGCAGACGCATCTATTTTATATAAGCGATCCATCCTTCGTCTAATCGTAGCATCCATGGCCTTATCATTTACAATCTCTTTCAGAAGCGATTGCTTCTCTACCAATAGCTTGTGCTTCTGCACATCCGGGTGTTTTGCTAAATTTCTTTGCATTTTTCTAATTTCTCTTTCCAAAACTTGTTTCTCTGCTCTTCCTTGCTTTGACATAAACATTTGAAACTGTTGGCAGAACACCGCAACTTGCACCTTCGCATTGTCCCACCAAGTTCGCAAATTAACAAAACTATCTCTTCTGCAAACGAGGCCCTGCCACACCACCGGAAAGGCTTCTTCGAAGTAAGTATTACTGAGCATATCTATATTTAATTTCCAATAAGAAGTTTTGGCTTGCACCTCCACCGTTCATATTTAAGGTTCCAAAGGTGATTTTTTTCATGGATTATCAAAAGGCTTGAGCGGTTGTTGGGAAATCTCACTCCCTGCTTTTGTAACAACCTTTCTAAGCCGATGAAACTGCAACCTTGTTAAATCAAATTCATCCGGCTTCCTAATTATGTCCTTTGCAGCCTGGACGAATGAAATTAAATCAGGAAAATGATATTTTACGATCACATTTCGCTGTCGGTAGGTTTCATTTAGAAAGGAAGCAATAAGTTGACGAGCTATGGTTTTGATGGGGGTTTTTTGTATACTAGATCGAGGCTTGTGTAAGACCTAACATTAATCACAAAAAATAAAAACTGACATAAAAAAGCAGATAATAAAGGGAATGGGAGACAGGATGGGGAGAGAGGGAAGCACACAAGTACAACAGTAGAGAACAGGGACATCGGGAGATCTGTGGGAGGGAGAGGGCTTGGAGGGTGGGGGCATTGAAAGGAGGGGGTGGGTGGGAGAGGTATAAAACACATGCACACTGCTAGGACTTCAAGGGAAGAAGTAGGAATTTCAAAAAAGTGGATCTGGGGTGAAATTAACTTGGGTAGAAAAGATCAAGGTTTTGGATGGGGGAAGATAAGAGATGGTGGTGAACAGCTGTTTTAAAGACCTGGAGGGAGGATTGGGATTGAAGAGAGTGGGGGAGTTTGTTCCAGAGCCGGGAGAAAAGAGGAATTGAAAGAGTGAAGGTGAGCAGAGAGATTGAGACATGGTTGACTGATACGATGAAGATTGAGACAACCCAGTCTTCTCAACTTCGTCATCTGATTCGGACAAATCAGAAACAGCTCCGCCCGGGTCACATATATCAGTCTGCGCAGTGCCCATTTTGATTCCAGCCAAGTCCGAGGATTTGCTGGAATGTTCTATTGTACTGTCACCTTTACTCTGGTACCTGGGACATTCAACAGAAGCTGAAATCTTGGCTTCACACTCCTGTGGGGAGATGTTCACTGGCTCAGTTGGTGAAGCAGTATAATGATTTAGACCTTGCATTGAAAAAGAGGTGCTCGGGACTGAAACATTTCCATTCTGCTCTGTCTGAGCAGTGTGTGTGTGTGTGTGTGTGTGTGTGTGTGTGTGTGTGTGTGTGTGTGTGTGTGTGTGTGTGTGTGTGTGTGTGTGTGTGTGTGTGTGTGTGTGTGTGTGTGTGTGTGTGTGTAAGAGAGAGAGAGACAGAGAGTCCATGGGGACCGATCGGCACTCTGACTGTGACATCGCTGCCCTGACGAATCCGGGCAGCAGGAAAGAATGGGGAAGATTTGGCCCCCGACTGGCGTTGGGAGGTACAACCACCACACAGAGGCGTCCCCGATAGTTGTCCACTTGCATGTTGTAAAGGTTGTCATGGATCATTGTCATCAACTCAGTCTCAGGTAGAAATGAAGTAAACAATAGGGAGATTGAGAGTTTTGTTTCCAACTGTGAGACGTCACTTGCCTTTCACAACCAACCAGGGACCCCAATACAAAGATCAAAATAATGATCAGATATCAGATATTCATCTTTCTGAAACTTGAGATTGATTTCCCTTAAAGCATTTTTTCTTTTTTTCACGGGCAATGACGCATCCTCGAAGATTTTCGAACAGCTTTTACATCCAATGCAAACCAATGGGTTTAACTGGAGTTTTGTATCTGAATCTAAATGTTTCTAACCCTCAGTGGGTGCCAATTTAATCCAACAACTGCTGCCTAAAAAGGTCAGAGCTGTTTAGTCATTTCAATCCTGTGCTGGGCACGTGACGAATGTAAACTTGAGAGCTGAAAAGGAGCTTTGTTTCAAAACCGATGGAATGGTTTGACAGCAAAGAATGACTGTTTATGGTAAAATACTGTCCTAATGATGTAGAAGGTTCTAACCGAATGCCTCAACCTCCCTGACAATTACCGCAACACCTACAGCAATAGAGGTTATTGTACACTAGATTGTCATAATCCTCTTTGCTTAAAATCAATGATGACATAAAGATGAAGCATTGGAATTAGCTTTCCCCGTAATGAGTGCCCACTTATAGAGTGAGTCCACAGCATGGTGAAAAGCTTTTGTGTGCTGCGAAACAGAAGCATGAAGATCGACCGTAAGGAGTGAAAAATTTGTTCTTAGGAGTAAGGAGAGAAAAATACATGAATAAGACGGCATAAAGGCATAAGCTTGGGCTAAAGTGAGAAACCTGAGAACAGCGAAACGCTTCCGTCACCTGGACATGATCAGTCGTGCAGAAAGTAATTCGTGCCTTGCTTGTGGGAGCATCGAGTGTAAAGTTTAATTACCATCATCTAACTTACTTTTTCTATTATTGCCTTTTCTTTTGCTTCTCTTTCTTATTCTCCTTTTATTAAAAAAGTGCTTGAAGCAAACCATGGAAGGAATTTTCTTTCCTTGGCTCTGCATTTTGCAGGAGTAGTAGTTTTCATACGAACAAACAACTTCCTTTCAAATGTCACAAAACAATTGTGTGTTATATATATATATATATATATATATATATATATATATATATATATATATATATATATATATATACGTATATATATATATATATATGTATATATATATATATATATATATATATATATATATATATATATGTATATATATATATATATATATATATATATATATATATATATATATATATATATATATATATATATATATATATATATATATATATATTGTTACGGACCGCGGATAAGATGTTGGTTTGCCGAGCGGATGGCCCCGCGGCCCTAACAGTTACCCCGACTAACCCGATTCCCGAACGTTGGCCGGATCGCGCCACAGGTATTCAATAGGGAAAAGACAAAGGCGACACGGATGTGAAGAAGAAGAAGAAGAAGACAAAAAGGTTGGAAATACTACTAAATTTATTCCTACTATTTACACGCTCAAAGTAACCAAGGAGAAGGAAGGATAATAAAATAATATACAGAAGAATCAGAGACACAGTGCAATTATTAGCTTACCTACAGTCTTAATTATTACCCAGGGACAGAACAAACAAAGACAGACTCACGTGGGGAATGATGATAGGAATGGCAGGAGGTGTGGATGGCTGGAGGGGGAGGAAGGTTCAGCTGGACCCGCAGCACGGTCGGGTCGGGGATTAGCAGCCGCCGCCCCTTTCTCGATCTGCGCGTTTAGCAGCCGCCGTTCCTTCGCGGCCCCGTTCGAAACTGCCGTCAAGGCCCCGAAGCTGCTGTGGCTGAAGCTGCTGTGGCTGCTGCTGCTGTGGCTGAAGCTGCTGTGGCTCCTGCTGCTGTGGCTGAACTTGCGGTGGCTGGAGCTGCTCTTTCCGGGATCCCTTACTCAACTCTTCTCAACTCAACTCAACTCTTCTCGTACTCAACTCCTGCTCAGTCCAACCACTCTCGCTTGGTCCAACCACGCACTCGGTTCTTGCGCGCGCGCTTTTATAGCGCCTCAGGCGATCAAGCCGCCGGCCTTCAGGACACGCCCTTCGGTGAGCTCGCTTCGGCCCTGATTGGTGGGCACAGGCCCTCTGACTCCACCCTTGATGACGATGGGCGGGCACACCCTTCTTCCCCGAGCTGAGCACATGCTTAATGGCGGCTATTGTAGTTGGCAGGAGAAGTTTTGGGAGTGGGAATGGGGAATGAAAGGGAATCTATCTTATTTCACTTGGTGCAATGAGTGTCATCTTAATGGAAGACAAGGCCTTACCCTAATACACATAATAAGGAAATAAACTACTGAACAGGGGTATTATGGTGTCCTTCATGTATGCTTTATGGAACTAACTACGGGAACGCCTTTTGACCTTTATACAACACTGGAGTAAGGAGGGCGATATTTTACAACAATTTACACTACAACAACAACAAAAAAAAAAACATTCTCATATCCACAAAAAAAAAAAAAAAAAAAAAAAAAAAAAAAAAAAAAAAAAAAAAAAAAAAAATCTATATATATATATATATATATATATATATATATGTATATATATATATATATATATGTATATATATATATATACAGTGAAACCTTGACTTACGAGTGCACCAACTTACGAATTTTCCAAGATACGAGCCGTCGCTTGGGCGGTTTTTTGCTTTGAGATGCGAGCCGAGATCCGAGTTACGAGCTTACGCTACCCGCCACCAGGTGGTTCCGGTCACGTGGTTATCTTGCCGTGCAAGCATCTCTGCCGTATATCGCTGCTGCTTTGTTTTCGCATTTTGGTTATTTTGGAAAATTTCTTAGTTTTAACCATGGGTCCTAAGAAATTGAGTGCCAAGGGCAGTACCGAGAAGAAGAAGAGGATGATGTGCTTGGATATAAAACACGCAATCGTCGAAAAACATGAGCGAGGTGTGCGTGTTGTCGACTTGGCGAGGCAGTACGATCGTAGTACTTCTACGATATGTACGATTTTGAAGCAGAAGGAGTCGATAAAGGCTATAACGCCAGCCAAGGGCGTTACGATTATTTCAAAGCTCCGGACCTCTGTCCATGAAGAGATGGAGAAGTTGTTGTTTGTGTGGTTGACGGAGAAGCAGCTCGCAGGAGATACCGTGACCGAGAGCATCATGTGTGAGAAGGCCCGAGACATTTACGGGGATTTGGTGCAGCAGACGGCGGGAACATCAACGGACGAGGCATCGGAAGAGTCATACAAAGCCAGTCGGGGATGGTTTGATAATTTTAAGAAGAGGACCGGCATTCACTCCGTCGTCAGGCATGGTGAGGCAGCAAGCTCGGATGTGAAGGCAGCTGAAGATTTTATTATAACTTTTGCCGAACTGATAGAAGCCGACCGATACATCCCCCAGCAAATCTTCAACTGTGACGAGACAGGGCTCTTCTGGAAAAAGATGCCGAGGAGGACGTATATAACGGCAGAGGAGAAGAGCATGCCAGGCCACAACTTGTTCAGAGTGCCGGCGATAGCTCGCCTTCTCTTTGTGGAAGACACGGTGAGATCCTTAACATCCAACAACTAATGGGACGCAAACGGGGCGCCCAGTTTAGCGGTACACACATTGATGAATCACCCTGCCTGTGAAACACCGACATGACAGGTTATAGCTGGGTCGGGATTCAAACCCAGGCTGGACAGTTTAGAGTCAAGTGTGCGTATCTCCAGTCCAGGCCATCCTGCCAACTTATATGCTGCATACAGGTGAAATATAAAGCGCGAGATATTTTTATATATACTGTATATTTAAAAAAAAATTGGTGTGGTTTTTGCGGGCTGGAACGGATTAATAGCATTTCAATGCATTTTAATGGGGAAATTTAATTTGAGAAACGAGCAAATTGAGTTACGAGCTCGGTCACAGAACGAATTAAACTCGTAAGTCAAGGTTTCACTGTATATATATATATATATATATATATATATATATATATATATATATATATATATATATATATATATATATATATATACATATACATACATATATATATATATATATATATATATATATATATATATATATATACATGTACATACATATATATATATATATATATATATATATATATATATATATATATATATATATATATACATATACATACATATATATATATATATAATATATATATATATATATATAATATATATATATATATATATATATATTATATATATATACATATACGTACATATATATATATATATATATATATATATATATATACTGTATATATATATACATGCATATTCATATATATATATATACATATATATTATATACATATATATATATACATATACATATACATATACACACACTACATGACCAAAAGTATGTGGACACCCGAACATCGAACATCTCATTCCAAAAT